>NC_039361.1:112826025-113172161 GCF_003573695.1 Papaver somniferum | reverse complement strand
CCTTGGAACCACCTGGAGCCATGGCGTGGTTTGTTTTGAACTTGTAATATTCGAAGGATAGGTTTTTTGTAAAGTTCTGAATGTACGATGGCCCAAAAATCAGAATTTGGAAAAACTTATACTTTTCAAATTTTGTCTTTGAAATAATCGGAAGTTAAATTAGTTACCAAAACTTCCGAATATGGGCTGTCTAACCTTCAATATTGGCCCTTGGAACCACCTGGAGCCATGGCGTGGTTTGTTTTGAACTTGTAATACTCGGAGGATAGGTTTTTTGTAAAGTTCCGAATGTACGATGGCCCAAAAATCAGAATTTGGAAAAACTTATACTTTTCAAATTTTGTCTTTGAAATAATCGGAAGTTAAATTAGTTACCAAAACTTCCGAATATGGGTTGTCTAACCTTCAATATTGGACCTTGGAACCACCTGGAGCCATGGCGTGGTTTGTTTTGAACTTGTAATATTCGGAGGATAATTTTTTTGTAAAGTTCCGAATGTATGATGACCCAAAAATCAGAATTTGGAAAAATTTATACTTTTCAAATTTTGTCTTTGAAATAATCGGAAGTTAAATTAGTTACCAAAACTTCCGAATATGGGTTGTCTAACCTTCAATATTGGCCCTTGGAACCACCTGGAGCCATGGTGTGGTTTGTTTTGAACTTGTAATATTCGAAGGATAATTTTTTTGTAAAATTCCGAATGTACGATGGCCCAAAAATCAGAATTTGGAAAAACTTATACTTTTCAAATTTTGTCTTTGAAATAATCGGAAGTTAAATTAGTTACCAAAAATTCCGAATATGGGCTGTCTAACCTTTAATATTGGCCCTTGGAACCACCTGGAGCCATGGCGTGGTTTGTTTTGAACTTGTAATATTCGAAGGATAGGTTTTTTGTAAAGTTCTGAATGTACGATGGCCCAAAAATCAGAATTTGGAAAAACTTATACTTTTCAAATTTTGTCTTTGAAATAATCGGAAGTTAAATTAGTTACCAAAACTTCCGAATATGGGTTGTCTAACCTTCAATATTGGCCCTTGGAACCACCTGGAGCCATGGTGTGGTTTGTTTTGAACTTGTAATATTCGAAGGATAATTTTTTTGTAAAATTCCGAATGTACGATGGCCCAAAAATCAGAATTTGGAAAAACTTATACTTTTCAAATTTTGTCTTTGAAATAATCGGAAGTTAAATTAGTTACCAAAACTTCCGAATATGGGATGTCTAACCTTCAATATTGGCCCTTGGAACCACCTGGAGCCATGGCGTGGTTTGTTTTGAACTTGTAATATTCGAAGGATAATTTTTTTGTAAAGTTCCGAATGTACGATGGCCCAAAAATCAGAATTTGGAAAAACTTATACTTTTCAAATTTTGTCTTTGAAATAATCGGAAGTTAAATTAGTTACCAAAAATTCCGAATATGGGCTGTCTAACCTTCAATATTGGCCCTTGGAACCACCTGGAGCCATGGCGTGGTTTGTTTTGAACTTGTAATACTCGGAGGATAGGTTTTTTGTAAAGTTCCGAATGTACGATGGCCCAAAAATCAGAATTTGGAAAAACTTATACTTTTCAAATTTTGTCTTTGAAATAATCGGAAGTTAAATTAGTTACCAAAACTTCCGAATATGGGCTGTCTAACCTTCAATATTGGCCCTTGGAACCACCTGGAGCCATGGCGTGGTTTGTTTTGAACTTGTGATATTCGGAGGATAGGTTTTTTGTAAAGTTCCGAATATACGATGGCCCAAAAATCAGAATTTGGAAAAACTTATACTTTTCAAATTTTGTCTTTGAAATAATCGGAAGTTAAATTAGTTACCAAAACTTCCGAATATGGGCTGTCTAACCTTCAATATTGGCCCTTGGAACCACCTGGAGCCATGGCGTGGTTTGTTTTGAACTTGTAATATTCGGAGGATAGGTTTTTTGTAAAGTTCCGAATGTACGATGGCCCAAAAATCAGAATTTGGAAAAACTTATACTTTTCAAATTTTGTCTTTGAAATAATCGGAAGTTAAATTAGTTACCAAAACTTCCGAGTATGGGCTGTCTAACCTTCAATCTTGGCCCTTGGAACCACCTGGAGCCATGGCGTGGTTTGTTTTGAACTTGTAATATTCGGAGGATAGGTTTTTTGTAAAGTTCCGAATGTACGATGGCCCAAAAATCAGAATTTGGAAAAACTTATACTTTTCAAATTTTGTCTTTGAAATAATCGGAAGTTAAATTAGTTACCAAAACTTCCGAATATGGGCTGTCTAACCTTCAATATTGGCCCTTGGAACCACCTGGAGCCATGGCGTGGTTTGTTTTGAACTTATAATATTCGGAGGATAGGTTTTTTGTAAAGTTCCGAATGTACAATGGCCCAAAAATCAGAATTTGGAAAAACTTATACTTTTCAAATTTTTCTTTGAAATAATCGGAAGTTAAATTAGTTACCAAAACTTCCGAATATGGGTTTTCTAACCTTCAATATTGGCCCTTGGAACCACCTGGAGCCATGGCGTGGTTTGTTTGAACTTGTAATATTCGAAGGATAATTTTTTTGTAAAGTTCCGAATGTACGATGGCCCAAAAATCAGAATTTGGAAAAACTTATACTTTTCAAATTTTGTCTTTGAAATAATCGGAAGTTAAATTAGTTACCAAAACTTCCGAATATGGGCTGTCTAACCTTCAATATTGGCCCTTGGAACCACCTGGAGCCATGGCGTGGTTTGTTTTGAACTTGTGATATTCAGAGGATAGGTTTTTTGTAAAGTTCTGAATGTACGATGGCCCAAAAATCAGAATTTGGAAAAACTTATACTTTTCAAATTTTGTCTTTGAAATAATCGGAAGTTAAATTAGTTACCAAAACTTCCGAATATGGGCTGTCTAACCTTCAATATTGACCCTTGGAACCACCTGGAGCCATGGCGTGGTTTGTTTTGAACTTGTAATATTCGGAGGATAGGTTTTTTGTAAAGTTCCGAATGTACGATGGCCCAAAAATCAGAATTTGGAAAAACTTATACTTTTCAAATTTTGTCTTTGAAATAATCGGAAGTTAAATTAGTTACCAAAAATTCCGAATATGGGCTGTCTAACCTTCAATATTGGCCCTTGGAACCACCTGGAGCCATGGCGTGGTTTGTTTTGAACTTGTAATATTCGGAGGATAGGTTTTTTGTAAAGTTATGAATGTACGATGGCCCAAAAATCAGAATTTGGAAAAACTTATACTTTTCAAATTTTGTCTTTGAAATAATCGGAAGTTAAATTAGTTACCAAAACTTCCGAATATGGGCTGTCTAACCTTCAATATTGGCCCTTGGAACCACCTGGAGCCATGGCGTGGTTTGTTTTGAACTTGTAATATTCGGAGGATAGGTTTTTTGTAAAGTTCCGAATGTACGATGACCCAAAAATCAGAATTTGGGAAAAACTTATACTTTTCAAATTTTGTCTTTGAATTAATCGGAAGTTAAATTAGTTACCAAAACTTCCGAATATGGGCTGTCTAACCTTCAATATTGGCCCTTGGAACCACCTGGAGCCATGGCGTGGTTTGTTTTGAACTTGTAATATTCGGAGGATAGGTTTTTTGTAAAGTTCCGAATGTACGATGGCCCAAAAATCATAATTTGGAAAAACTTGTACTTTTCAAATTTTGTCTTTGAACTAATCGTAAGTTAAATTAGTTACCAAAACTTCCGAATATGGGCTGTCTAACCTTCAATATTGGCCCTTGGAACCACCTGGAGCCATGGCGTGGTTTGTTTTGAACTTGTAATATTCGGAGGATAGGTTTTTTGTAAAGTTCCGAATGTACGATGGCCCAAAAATCAGAATTTGGAAAAACTTATACTTTTCAAATTTTGTCTTTGAAATAATCGGGAGTTAAATTAGTTACCAAAACTTCCGAATATGGGCTGTCTAACCTTCAATATTGGCCCTTGGAACCACCTGGAGCCATGGCGTGGTTTTTTTTGAACTTGTGATATTCGTAGGATAGGTTTTTTGTAAAGTTCCGAATGTACGATGGCCCAAAAATCAGAATTTGGAAAAACTTATACTTTTCAAATTTTGTCTTTGAAATAATCGGAAGTTAAATTAGTTACCAAAACTTCCGAATATACCACACAAATCATTGTCATTTGAACTTGTCTAACTTAGTTACCCAAACAAATTTCCGAATGTACAACAAAAACCATTGTCATTTATCTGCTCTTCTTTACTTTACGGCCACGCAAGCATTTTTGTTGGTGCGGCGGTAGGTTTGAGTAGACGGACCGCATCTTGATGATCCTATTAAAGTACATAAAAAAATACTTAATACAAATATTACGATATAACACATAGACAATACATTAATAAAAAATAGTAATTTTATTACCTCGGTTTCGTATATTTCTCTGTCCCATGAGTCTTTGTATCCAAATAGCAATTTTCCTCCATCCGCCGGTAGCCCAAGGATTGTGCCTGCTAGAATACCCTTCTTCTTCAAGTGCTGAGGGACAAGATGTGATGCTTTCTTAGAAATATCCTTCTTTACACCATCTTTTCCTTTTTTGGCTTTTTGGGTACCACTTGGTTGTCCTTCTTCTTCTACTCTTGGCACTGAATCAACTGGTTCAATTTCATGGTGGGGTGTAACTTGTGGAGCAGTTGGTTTTGCACTTTGTTGAGCGGCTTGTTCAACACTTGGTTGCACCCCTTGTTCACTGCCTTGTTGTTCTACACTTTGTTCAGCACTTGGTTGCACTCCTTGTTGACTGCTTTGTTCTTGTAAGATTTGTTGAGCACTTGAATTATCTTTGGCGCTCCTTTCCCTCCTAGCACTAGCTGTCACTTTCTTCCTCCTTTCTCGACTTTGTATAAACAACAAAGAAAGGAACAATATTTACAAACTATACAATCGGAAGACAAAGTATGGAAATATAACCCGAATGAACACATTCGGAAGTAAAAAGACACATACTGTTCCCGAATACAAAACAATAGAAATATAACTAAACATGTTTACAACCGAATATGCATCAATTGGAGTTCAGAAGCTGTAAATTTTTCATCCTACACAATCGGAAGACAAAGTGCACATCTATAACCCGAATGTACAAATTCGGAAGTAAGAAGACACATATTTTTTCCGAATGAAAAACAATCGGAATATAACTAAACATGTTTACAACCGAATATTCATCAACTGGAGTTCAGAAACTCTAAAATTTTATCCTACACAATCGGAGGTATAAAACATTATATTGTCTTCCGAATAAATACTGGCCCCAAAATGGGATTTTTCCTATATCAGAAATTTTGAGATTTTTTCAATATATACATTCGGTAGTGAGTGTTCTTCCGAATACTCTGTGTCTACTTAAATATATTCGGTAGCCAGAAAATTCATTAAACTACCGATTATTAGCAGTTTGTATCCAGGAAGATATGGCCACCAATATTCGGCAGATAATCATCAAATCTTTCTCCCGAATACTGTCGATGTTTTTGAGAAATAAAGAACACGACTACATTTGGAAGTAAATGAGCATGAATATCGTCCGAATCTGGATAAATAACCGAAAACCCTAGAAAAGTTTTTCTCGATTCGACGAATTAAAGCGAAATAAACACCAAAAATGATAGATTCTTACCTAATTGGGGCCATTTGAAGTTGACGAAGTGTTTGACTATCGGAATCGCCACCACCGACTACATTGCCAGGTACTTGTTCTTCGCGTTCTTCTTCATTTGCAGCAAGAATTTCTTTATTTCTTGCTAAAATCCCAATATTTGGATCGATACCCCGAGCAACATTTTTGGTTCTAGGTCTGTGGGTTTCATTTCCCTTATCCATTGTTTTATAAAAGAATCGACGATGTTTTAATTTTACGATTCGCGGCGATGTTTCGGTTGAACGAGGAAAGTTTTTTTTTTTCCACAATCGGAAGATATGAAATTGGAAGAAAAAGAGTTCAAATGAGTAGAATTTTTTTTTGATTTGGTTTTTATACGGTTTTACCAGAAGGGCATTTATGTAACTTCAATATCATATAGGGTACCCCTTAACTAGAGTCTTTGGATGGGTATAAATTGATGGCCCCTAAATCCTTTTGAGTGGCCCCTAAAAACGTGAGGATAAAAAAACCCTAACCATCTGATAATATCCCAAGTGTGCTTCTCTGGACCACACGTAATATTGTTTTCCCTTCTTTACAGGAGGTCACCTTCTTAAAGTATTTTCATATTACTCGTTTCATCAACAAAATCACTATGAGGGGCATCTTGTTGGAGAAAATGAGTTATTTAATAAATGATTTTTTGGTCTTGGTGTGGTTTGATCTCATGACCTAAGGGTCTAAGGATACTCACTCATTTTTGAGTGAATGAAATGGAACCTTTAGTCCCACATTATGGAAAACTAAATAGGTGCTCCACTATATTACCATATTCTCATGGATATGTTGTAAACCAATGTGCGTGGAGCGGGTGGGGCGAAAAATACATGTTTCGACCCATGCCCATGCGCGTGTACCAAGCACCAAGTCCGTGTCTACTTGAAATTATTTTTGCAAGTTTCTTAACTTGATAAATAATTTATTTAAGAGTTTTATTTATGGAAAAATTCTTTTTTTTGTGTTTAATTGTTTTACAAGAAACAAAACTCGTTTTATAAGAAAAAACCTAAACCTAACTTGATTTGCAAGTTAATTTTCCTATAAATACAACTCGAAAATCTTTTTTCAAAACACACAAGCAACGACCATCTCTATGTCTTCTTTTCTTCATCTTCTTGCTTTTATTTTCGTGCGGCGTTTTACTTCCATCCCCGTTGCTGAGTTTAAGAGTGGGTAACTTGTATTGTGCTAATACAAGTTATATCGGGCAGTCTTATCCTGGACACATCTTCGCACGTTGGGGTTTAGCATTACTTTAGAGTATACCCGCGAACTAATGTGTTAAGGACAGCTTGTTGAACCTGTGATTCTGCCCTCATCAATTTGTTCGTGGTAGAGTTGTTTGATACGGTTCTTTATATTTATTGTTTGATACATCTGACGTTTCTTCTATTGTTGCAAGACTCCAACACATCTCTCCTCTGAATCTCCTCATCAACATACTTCAGCAGCTTCCTAAGCTGCTGATTTTCCGCCATGCCTGCTATCATTGGTTGGAATCAAATCAATAGTCCTATAATCGTGGCCTCCCAATTTCAAGGGTACCTGCAAAAAAACAATAAAAATGGGTGAGACAACAAAACACTAAATAAAAATAATGAAAATGGATGAAACAGCAAAATACTAAATCGGAAGAATATGGTACCTGCAAACAAACAATAAAAGATTAAAGATGGATGAAAAAAAAATTGTAGAAAAAAAACAACATAAAAAAAACCTAGACATGAAGCAATGAGGTTTCGGTTTAGCTTGCACAACGAAGATGTCAATTGCTATAGCTTCTGTCCATAACCTACAGATACATCAAATGGATGTAAAGACAACGTTTTTGAATGGTGAATTAGATGAAGAAATTTATATGGAACAACCCGAAGGATTTGTAGTTAAAGGTTGTGAGAAGAAGGTTTGTAAACTGAAGAAATCTTTGTATGGATTGAAACAAGCACCTAAACAGTGGCATGAGAAATTTGATCATGTGATGATTTCTAGTGGTTTTAGAATTAATGAATCTGATAAGTGTGTTTATACTAAACTTGTCAAGGATGCCTGTGTGATTGTATGCTTGTATGTTGATGATATGCTTATACTAGGTACAAACATGGATGTTATTAATACCACTAAGAAAATGTTGAATGAGAACTTTGACATGAAAGACTTAGGCCCCGCTGATGTCATATTAGGGATGAAGATTAGAAAAACTTCTAATGGCTATAGTATGAGTCAGTCTCATTATGTTGAATCCATACTTAAGAAATATAATCAGTTTGACTGTAAACCTGTTTGCACTCCATATGATTCTTCTTGCAAACTCATGAAGAATAAGGGTGTAGGTGTTAACCAACTTGAATACTCGAGAGTCATAGGAAGTCTGATGTATTTGATGAATTGTACGAGACCAGACATTGCTTATGTTGTGAGTAGGTTAAGCAGGTATACTTGTAATCCAGGGCAGAAACATTGGGATGCACTTAATAGAGTGCTAAAGTACTTGAAGTACACAATCCTTTTGTTTGAATTACGAAGGGTATTCGGACGTCCTTGAGGGATTTTGCGATGCGAACTGGATAGCAGACTCAGAGGAGTCTAAGTCTACGAGTGGATATGTATTCACTCTAGCAGGTGCGTCTGTATCTTGGAAGAGTTCCAAACAGACATGTATAGCTCGCTCAACTATGGAGTCGGAGTTTATTGCGTTAGATAAAGCAGGAGAGGAGGCCGAATGGCTAAGAAACTTTTTAGAAGATATTCCTCTCTGGCATAGTCCTGTGCCAGCTATATCTATACATTGTGACAGCAAATCTGCAACAGGTAGAGCTAAGAATAGCTTCTACAATGGAAAGTCTATACATATGCGTAGAAGACATGATTCTTTGAAATTACTAATCTCCACAGGCGTTATTTCCATAGATTGGACAAGGTCCAAGGAGAATATCGCGGACCCTTTGACGAAAGGTTTGCCCAAGGAGATAGTTAGTAAAGCATCGAAGGGGATGGGGCTTAGGCTCAAATAATTAAACTTTCCATGAAGGATACTCAACCTTGCTGACTGGAGATTCCAATAACAAGGTTTCGAATGAGACAACTAATTTATGGTGGGTAAAAGTAAACACTATCAGAGAATTTCATTCTCAGTCCATTCCCAATGGTGTTGATGTGATAGTGTGACTGCATGTGGAGGATGACTTTTAATTAAGTCTTAATGAGTTCTATAGTTTCAATTTAAGATTGAAGTGGGGTGTAGCAGTAAACACTCTTGATGGAACTCACCTATCTGAATGAGGAAGTGGGTCGCTTCCAATGAGAATGGAGCCGATTCTCTAAAGCATTTTGAGAAACATGATATGTCCAGGGCCAAAATGGACAAAATGGCACGAACTTAGCAACACTTGGAGGATATCATGCATGGATGTTATTAGAATTACACCAAACGCTAGAAGTTCAAGACATAGTTCACTGTCTAGCTAGTAGTTCCGGTAACTTCTCACTAAGCAAGGTTCAAGACCTCATGGACACCTTTGCCTAAATGGTATTTTCCGTACTCTGATTTTTCGTTTTTTACCGAGATTTCATTCATGTGGGGGATTGTTGGAGAAAATGAGTTATTTAATAAATGATTTTTTGGTGTTGGTGTGGTTTGATCTCATGACCTAAGGGTCTAAGGATACTCACTCATTTTTGAGTGAATGAAATGGAACCTTTAGTCCCACATTATGGAAAACTAAATAGGTGTTCCACTATATTACCATGTTCTCATGGATATGTTGTAAAACAATGTGGGTGGAGCGGGTGGGGAAAAAATACATGTTTCGACCCATGCCCATGCGCGTGTACCAAGCACCAAGTCTGTGTCTACTTGAAATTATTTTTTGCAAGTTTTTTAACTTGATAAATAATTTATTTAAGAGTTTTATTTATGGAAAAATTCTTTTTTTGTGTTTAATTGTTTTACAAGAAACAAAACTCGTTTTATAAGAAAAAACCTAAACCTAACTTGATTTGCAAGTTAATTTTCCTATAAATACAACTCGAAAATCTTTTTTCAAAACACATAAGCAGCGACCATCTCTAGGTCTTCTTTTCTTCATCTTCTTGCTTTTATTTTCGTGCGGCGTTTTACTTCCATCCCCGTTGTTGAGTTTAAGAGTGGGTAACTTGTATTGTGCTAATACAAGTTATATCGGGCAGTCTTATCCTGGACACATCTTCGCACGTTGGGGTTTAGTATTACTTTAGAGTATACCCGCGAACTAATGTGTTAAGGAAAGCTTGTTGAACCTGTGATTTTGCCCTCATCAATTTGTTCGTGGTAGAGTTGTTTGATACGTTTCTTTATATTTATTTTTTGATACATCTGGCGTTTCTTCTATTGTTGCAAGACTCCAACAATCTTAACACATTAGTTTATTCCTTGTAACAATGGGAAAGAACGACGTTGAAAGACCACAGAAGTTTAATGGAAAGGATTTCAAGAGATGGCAATCCAAGATGTTGTTTTATCTAAGCCATCATGAACTGGATTATGTACTTGTTCCACATGATGAATTGATGAATGTTGAAGCTTTAACTGAGGAGGTGATCGAGTATAACAAGCGGTGTAATTTTCTGGCGAAGAATCATATCATGAATGGTTTGGAAGATACGATGTATGATTTTTACAATGCTAAAGAAAATTTCAGTGCTTACGATTTGTGGACTGCGTTAGAAGCAAAGTATCAAGCGGAGACTACAGGGAGAAAGAAATTTCTGGTGGCGAAGTTTATGGACTTCATAATGACGAATGATAAGCCTGTTGTTGATCAATTCCTAGAATTTCAACAGATTATTAATGAGATTCTTGCTGAAGGTATGGTCATTGATGAGACGTTTCAAGTATCTGCGGTAATTGAGAAGTTACCAACTTCCTGGTCTGAGTACAAGAAAAAGCTAAGACATGAAACTGGCGAGATCAACATGGTTGAATTAGGGAAGAAGATTCAAGTGGAAAGAGTCGTTGTGCTCCAAATATAAGAACGTGTCTTCTGCAAGGGACATGAGTAATAAAGCTCACATGACTGAACATAGATCTTCAAAGCTGGAAAAGGTGAGAGTAACAATCGTAACTCTAAGAGTGGTCCTCCCAAGAAAGGTATGTTTCTAAAACCAGAGTCTAGCATTACTAAAATTAAGGGTGCTTGTTATGCGTGTGGAGTTACTGGCCATGTGGAAGTTCACTGTAGACATCGTAAGGACAAGAAGGATAATGCTAACTTGGTTGAAAAGAAAAAGGATGAGTTTTTTGCTGTAGTGTCTGAAGTTAATTTGGTGACCAATGTGATGGACTGGTGGGTAGACTCGGGAGCTACCAAGCATGTTTGTGGGAACAGAGACATGTTCACCTCCTACCAGAGGGTAGGGGAAGGCGAGAAACTCTATATGGGTAACTCATCTGCATTAGAGGTTGCAGGAAAAGGAAAGGTCGGTCTGAAGCTCACATCTGGCAAGACTCTCACATCGAATGAAGTTCTTCATGTTCCAGACATCTGCAAAAATCTTGTTTCTTGTTCTGTTTTAGATGATAAGGGTTTTAAAGTTTCAATTGAGTCTGGGAAACTTATAGTAACTAAGGGCAATGATTATGTGGGTAAGGGTTATAATACTGGGGGTCTTTACAAACTTAATGTAACATGTCCTGAAGTGAAATTGAATGATTCTTCTGCTTACATGTGTGTGTCATCGAATGTTTGGCATGGTAGACTTGGTCATGTAAATTACAAATCAATGCATAAACTGGCTAGCGTAGGCTGCATACCCAAATTCACTTTAGATAAAAGTCATAAGTGTGAGATTTGCGTAGAATCTAAGCATGCTAAGAAATCATTCAGGAAGAATGTCCATAGAAACACTAAACCCTTAGAATTGATTCATTCAGACGTAGTTGACATGAAGTCAGTTCAAACTAGTGGTGGTAAGAAATGGTTTGTCACTTTTATAGATGATTGTACGAGGTACTGTCAGGTTTATTTGCTTAGAGGGAAGGACGATGCCTTAGAAGCCTTTAAGATATATAAACGTGAAGTTGAAAACCAATTGAATGCTACCATTAAAACTTTTAGGTCTGACCGTGGTGGTGAGTATCTAATTCCTATTGGAGATTTCTGTGAAGAACATGGCATAATACATGAAACTACAGCCCCTTATTCACCTCAATAAAATGGTGTAGCTGAACGTAAGAACCGTACCCTTAAGGATATGATGAATTCCATGTTGATTAGTTCAGGATTACTTTCGAATTTGTGTGGGGAGGCTATCCTCTCAGCCAATTACATCCTGAACAGAGTA
Organism: Papaver somniferum; assembly: GCF_003573695.1. NCBI lineage: Eukaryota > Viridiplantae > Streptophyta > Magnoliopsida > Ranunculales > Papaveraceae > Papaver > Papaver somniferum. The sequence continues at coordinate 113,160,168 of NC_039361.1, read as the reverse complement.
CCCTTTAAAGGATCAGATAAAACTCCATATGAGTTATGGAAAGGTAAACAACCATCTTATGATTAATTCAAAGTGTGGGGGTGCTTGGAAAAGGTGGTCATCCCTCCTCATAAGACAAATAAGATAGGACCCAAAACCGTTGATTGTGTTTTTATAGGGTATCTTGAGCATTCTAGTGCTCATAGGTTTATGGTTGTGAGTTCTGAAATTTCTGACATAGGGTTGAATACTATCATGGAGTCTAGGGATGCTGAGTTCTTTGAGAATGTTTTTCCTATGAAACGTTATTCTCGAAAGAGATTTTTAGATGATCCCCTAGAATTTCCATCATCCAGTCAGTCATTACCTTTAGAGGAAGATGAACCAGAAATAGAACCTAGAAGAGGTAAAAGGGTTAAAACTATGAAAACCTATCCTGGTTGCATTACATACCAAGCCGAGTCTGATCCTCAGAGTTATAAAGAAGCCATGACTTGTCCTGAAGCTCCGTGGTGGAAAGAAGCTTCAATTAGTGAAATGGATTCCATTCGAGAAAACGATACTTTTGAACTTGAAGATTTACCTCCAGGGTCTAAGGCCATAGGTTGTAAATGGATTTTCAAGAGAAAACGTAATATAAATGGAACTATTGAAAAATACAAGGATAGGTTGGTAGCGAAAGGCTATAAACAGATAAAAGGTATAGACTTCTTTGATACATATTCACCAGTAAGTAGAATTAGCTCCATTATGATGTTAATTGCTATAGCTTCTGTCCATAACCTACAGATACATCAAATGGATGTAAAGACAGCGTTTTTGAATGGTGAATTAGATGAAGAAATTTATATGGAACAACCCGAAGGATTTGTAGTTAAAGGTTGTGAGAAGAAGGTTTGTAAACTGAAGAAATCTTTGTATGGATTGAAACAAGCACCTAAACAGTGGCATGAGAAATTTGATCATGTGATGATTTCTAGTGGTTTTAGAATTAATGAATCTGATAAGTGTGTTTATACTAAACTTGTCAAGGATGCCTGTGTGATTGTATGCTTGTATGTTGATGATATGCTTATAGTAGGTACAAACATGGATGTTATTAATACCACTAAGAAAATGTTGAATGAGAACTTTGACATGAAAGTCTTAGGCCCCGCTGATGTCATATTAGGGATGAAGATTAGAAAAAATTCTAATGGTTATAGTCTGAGTCAGTCTCATTATGTTGAAACCATACTTAAGAAATATAATCAGTTTGACTGTAAACCTGTTTGGACTCCATATGTTTCTTCTTGAAAACTCATGAAGAATAAGGGTGTAGGTGTTAACCAACTTGAATACTCGAGAGTCATAGGAAGTCTGATGTATTTGATGAATTGTACGAGACCAGCCATTGCTTATGTTGTGAGTAGGTTAAGCAGGTATACTTGTAATCCAGGGCAGAAACATTGGGATGCACTTAATAGAGTGCTAAAGTACTTGAAGTACACAATGACCTTTTGTTTGAATTACGAAGGGTATCCGGCCGTCCTTGAGGGATTTTGCGATGCGAACTGGATAGCAGACTCAAAGGAGTCTAAGTCTACGAGTGGATATGTATTCACTCTAGCAGGTGCGTCTGTATCTTGGAAGAGTTCCAAACAGACATGTATAGCTCGCTCAACTATGGAGTCGGAGTTTATTGCGTTAGATAAAGCAGGATAGGAGGCCGAATGGCTAAGAAACTTTTTAGAAGATATTCCTCTCTGGCATAGGCCTGTGCCAGCTATATCTATACATTGTGACAGCAAATCTGCAATAGGTAGAGCTAAGAATAGCTTCTACAATGGAAAGTCTATACATATGCGTAGAAGACATGATTCTTTGAAATTACTAATCTCCAAAGTCGTTATTTCCATAGATTGGACAAGGTCCAAGGAGAATATCGCGGACCCTTTGACGAAAGGTTTGCCCAAGGAGATAGTTAGTAAAGCATCGAAGGGGATGGGGCTTAGGCTCAAATAATTAAACTTTCCATGAAGGATACTCAACCTTGCTGACTGGAGATTCCAATAACAAGGTTTCGAATGAGATAACTAATTTTTGGTGGGTAAAGGTAAACACTATCAGAGAATTTCATTCTCTGTCCCTTCCCTATGGTGTTGATGTGATAGTGTGACTGCATGTGGAGGATGACTTTTAATTAAGTCTTAATGAGTTCTATAGTTACAATTTAAGATTGAAGTGGGGTGTAGCAGTAAACACTCTTGATGGAACTCACCTATCTGAATGAGGAAGTGGGTCGTTTCCAATGAGAATGGAGCCGATTATCTAAAGCATTTTGAGAAACAGGATATGTCCAGGGCCAAAATGGACAAAATGGCACGAACTTAGCAACACTTGGAGGATATCATGCATGGATGTTATTAGAATTAAACCAAACGCTAGCAGTTCAAGAAATAGTTCACTGTCTAGCTAGTAGTTCCGGTAACTTCTCACTAAGCAAGGTTCAAGACCTCATGGACACCTTTGCCTAAATGGTATTTTCAGTACTCTGATTTTTCGTTTTTTACCGAGATTTCATTCATGTGGGGGATTGTTGGAGAAAATGAGTTATTTAATAAATGATTTTTTGGTCTTGGTGTGGTTTGATCTCATGACCTAAGGGTCTAAGGATACTCACTCATTTTTGAGTGAATGAAATGGAACCTTTAGTCCCACATTGTGGAAAACTAAAGAGGTGTTCCACTATATTACCATGTTCTCATGGATATGTTGTAAAACAATGTGGGTGGAGCGGGTGTGGCGAAAAATACATGTTTCGACCCATGCCCATGCGCCTGTACCAAGCACCAAGTCCGTGTCTACTTGAAATTATTTTTTGCAAGTTTTTTAACTTGATAAATAATTTATTTAAGAGTTTTATTTATGGAAAAATTCTTTTTTTGTGTTTAATTGTTTTACAAGAAACAAAACTCGTTTTATAAGAAAAAACCTAAACCTAACTTGATTTGCAAGTTGATTTTCCTATAAATACAACTCGAAAATCTTTTTTCAAAACACACAAGTAGCGACCATCTCTAGGTCTTCTTTTCTTCATCTTCTTGCTTTTATTTTCGTGCGGCGTTTTACTTCCATCCCCGTTGCTGAGTTTAAGAGTGGGTAACTTGTATTGTGCTAATACAAGTTATATCGGGCAGTCTTATCCTGGACACATCTTCGCACGTTGGGGTTTAGCATTACTTTAGAGTATACCCGCGAACTAATGTGTTAAGGACCGCTTGTTGAACCTGTGATTCTGCCCTCATCAATTTGTTCGTGGTAGAGTTGTTTGATACGGTTCTTTATGTTTATTGTTTGATACATCTGACGTTTCTTCTATTGTTGCAAGACTCCAACAATCTTAACACATTAGTTTATTCCTTGTAACAATGGGAAAGAACGACGTTGAAAGACCACAGAAGTTTAATGGAAAGGATTTCAAGAGATGGCAATCCAAGATGTTGTTTTATCTAAGTCATCATGAACTGGATTATGTACTTGTTCCACATGATGAATTGATGAATGTTGAAGCTTTAACTGAGGAGGTGATCGAGTATAACAAGCGGTGTAATTTTCTGGCGAAAAATCATATCATGAATGGTTTGGAAGATACGATGTATGATTTTTACAATGCTAAAGAAAATTTCAGTGCTTACGATTTGTGGACTGCGTTAGAAGCAAAGTATCAAGCGGAGACTGCAGGGAGCAAGAAATTTCTGGTGGCGAAGTTTATGGACTTCAAGATGACGAATGATAAGCCTGTTGTTGATCAATTCCTCGAATTTCAACAGATTATTAATGAGATTCTTGCTGAAGGTATGGTCATTGATGAGACGTTTCAAGTATCTGCGGTAATTGAGAAGTTACCAACTTCCTGGTCTGAGTACAAGAAAAAGCTAAGACATGAAACTGGCAATATCAACATGGTTGAATTAGGGAAGAAGATTCAAGTGGAAGAGTTAATGTGCTCCAAAGATAAGAACGTGTCTTCTGCAAGGGACATGAGTAATAAAGCTCACATGACTGAACATAGATCTTCCAAAGATGGAAAAGGTGAGAGTAACAATCGTAACTCTAAGCGTGGTCCTCCCAAGAAAGGTATGTTTCGAAAACCAGAGGCTAGCATTACTAAAATTAAGGGTGCTTGTTATGCGTGTGGAGTTACTGGCCATATGGAAGTTCACTGTAGACATCGTAAGGACAAGAAGGATAATGCTAACTTGGTTGAAAAGAACAAGGATGAGTTTTCTGTTGTAGGGTCTGAGGTTAATTTGGTGACCAATGTGATGGACTGGTGGGTAGACTCTAGATCTACCAAGCATGTTTGTGGGAACAGAGACATGTTCACCTCCTACCAGAGGGTAGGGGAAGGCGAGAAACTCTATATGGGTAACTCATCTGCATCAGAGGTTGCAGGAAAAGGAAAGGTCGGTCTGAAGCTCACATCTGGCAAGACTCTCACATTGAATGAAATTCTTCATGTTCCAGACATCTGCAAAAATCTTGTTTCTTGTTCTGTTTTAGATGATAAGGGTTTTAAAGTTTCAATTGAGTCTGGAAAAATTATAGTAACTAAGGGCAATGATTATGTGGGTAAGGGTTATAAGACTGGGGGTCTTTACAAACTTAATGTAACCTGTCCTGAAGTGAAATTGAATGATTCTTCTGCTTACATGTGTGTTTCATCGAATGTTTGGCATGGTATACTTGGCCACTAAATTACAAATCAATGCATAAACTGGCTAGCGTAGGCTGCATACCCAAATTCACTTTAGATAAAAGTCATAAGTGTGAGATTTGCGTAGAATCTAAGCATGCTAAGAAATCATTCAGATAGAATGTCCAGAGAAACACTAAACCCTTAAAATTGATTCATTCAGACGTAGTTGAGATGAAGTCAGTTCAAACTAGAGGTGGTAAGAAATGGTTTGTCACTTTTATAGATGATTGTACGAGGTACTGTCAGGTTTATTTGCTTAGAGGGAAGGACGATGCCTTAGAAGCCTTTAAGATATATAAACGTGAAGTTGAAAACCAATTGAATGCTACCATTAAAACTTTTAGGTCTGACCGTGGTGGTGAGTATCTAATTCCTATTGGAGATTTCTGTGAAGAACATGGCATAATACATGAAACTACAGCCCCTTATTCACCTCAATAAAATGGTGTAGCTGAACGTAAGAACCGTACCCTTAAGGATATGATGAATTCCATGTTGATTAGTTCAGGATTACTTTCGAATTTGTGTGGGGAGGCTATCCTCTCAGCCAATTACATCCTGAACAGAGTACCCTTTAAAGGATCAGATAAAACTCCATATGAGTTATGGAAAGGTAAACAACCATCTTATGATTAATTCAAAGTGTGGGGGTGCTTGGAAAAGGTGGTCATCCCTCCTCATAAGACAAATAAGATAGGACCCAAAACCGTTGATTGTGTTTTTATAGGGTATCTTGAGCATTCTAGTGCTCATAGGTTTATGGTTGTGAGTTCTGAAATTTCTGACATAGGGTTGAATACTATCATGGAGTCTAGGGATGCTGAGTTCTTTGAGAATGCTTTTCCTATGAAACGTGATTCTCGAAAGAGATGTTTAGATGATCCCCTAGAATTTACATCATCCAGTCAGTCATTACCTTTAGAGGAAGATGAACCAGAAATAGAACCTAGAAGAGGTAAAAGGGTTAAAACTATGAAAACCTATCTTGGTTGCATTACATACCTAGCCGAGTCTGATCCTCAGACTTATAAAGAATCCATGACTTGTCCTGAAGCTCCGTGGTGGAAAGAAGCTTCAATTAGTGAAATGGATTCCATTCGAGAAAACGGTACTTTTGAACTTGTAGATTTACCTCTAGGGTCTAAGGCCATAGGTTGTAAATGGATTTTCAAGAGAAAACGTAATATAAATGGAACTATTGAAAAATACAAGGCTAGGTTGGTAGCGAAAGGCTATAAACAGATAGAAGGTATAGACTTCTTTGATACATATTCACCAGTAAGTAGAATTAGCTCCATTAGGATGTTAATTGCTATAGCTTCTGTCCATAACCTACAGATACATCAAATGGATGTAAAGACAGCGTTTTTGAATGGTGAATTAGATGAAGAAATTTATATGGAACAACCCGAAGGCTTTGTAGTTAAAGGTTGTGAGAAGAAGGTTTGTAAACTGAAGAAATCTTCGTATGGATTGAAACAAGCACCTAAACAGTGGCATGAGAAATTTGATCATGTGATGATTTCTAGTGGTTTTAGAATTAATGAATCTGATAAGTGTGTTTATACTAAACTGGTCAAGGATGCATGTGTGATTGTATGCTTGTATGTTGATGATATGCTTATACTAGGTACAAACATGGATGTTATTAATACCACTAAGAAAATGTTGAATGAGAACTTTGACATGAAAGACTTAGGCCCCGCTGATGTCATATTAGGGATGAAGATTAGAAAAACTTCTAATGGCTATAGTCTGAGTCAGTCTCATTATGTTGAATCCATACTTAAGAAATATAATCAGTTTGACTGTAAACCTGTTTGCACTCCATATGATTCTTCTTGCAAACTCATGAAGAATAAGGGTGTAGGTGTTAACCAACTTGAATACTCGAGAGTCATAGGAAGTCTGATGTATTTGATGAATTGTACGAGACCAGACATTGCTTATGTTGTAAGTAGGTTAAGCAGGTATACTTGTAATCCAGGGCAGAAACATTGGGATGCACTTAATAGAGTGCTAAAGTACTTGAAGTAGACAATGACCTTTTGTTTGAATTACGAAGGGTATCCGGCCGTCCGTGAGGGATTTTGCGATGCGAACTGGATAGCAGACTCGGAGGAGTCTAAGTCTACGAGTGGATATGATTCACTCTAGCAGGTGCGTCTGTATCTTGGAAGAGTTCCAAACAGACATGTATAACTCGCTCAACTATGGAGTCGGAGTTTATTGCGTTAGATAAAGCAGGAGAGGAGGCCGAATGGCTAAGAAACTTTTTAGAAGATATTCCTCTCTGGCATAGGCATGTGCCATCTATATCTATACATTGTGACAGAAAATATGCAATAGGTAGAGCTAAGAATAGCTTCTACAATGGAAAGTCTATACATATGCGTAGAAGACATGATTCTTTGAAATTACTAATCTCCACATGCGTTATTTCCATAGATTGGACAAGGTCCAAGGAGAATATCGCGGACCCTTTGACGAAAGGTTTGCCCAAGGAGATAGTTAGTAAAGCATCGAAGGGGATGGGGCTTAGGCTCAAATAATTAAACTTGCCATGAAGGATACTCAACCTTGCTGACTGGAGATTCCAATAACAAGGTTTCGAATGAGACAACTAATTTATGGTGGGTAAAGGTAAACACTATCAGAGAATTTCATTCTTTGTCCCTTCCTTATGGTGTTGATGTGATAGTGTGACTGCATGTGGAGGATGACTTTTAATTAAGTCTTTATAAGTTCTATAGTTTCAATTTAAGATTGAAGTGGGGTGTAGAAGTAAACACTCTTGATGGAACTCACCTATCTGAATGAGGAAGTGGGTCGCTTCCAATGAGAATGGAGCCGATTCTCTAAAGCATTTTGAGAAACAGGATATGTCCAGGGCCAAAATGGACAAAACGGCACGAACTTAGCAACACTTGGAGGATATCATGCATGGATGTTATTAGAATTACACCAAACGCTAGCAGTTCAAGACATAGTTCACTGTCTAGCTAGTAGTTCCGGTAACTTCTCACTAAGCAAGGTTCAAGGCCTCATGGACACCTTTGCCTAAATGGTATTTTCCGTACTCTGATTTTTCGTTTTTTACCGAGATTTCATTCATGTAGGGGATTGTTGGAGAAAACGAGTTATTTAATAAATGATTTTTTGGTCTTGGTGTGGTTTGATCTCATGACCTAAGGGTCTAAGGATACTCACTCATTTTTGAGTGAATGAAATGGAACCTTTAGTCCCACATTATGGAAAACTAAAGAGGTGTTCCACTATATTACCATGTTCTCATGGATATGTTGTAAAACAATGTGGGTGGAGCGGGTGTGGCGAAAAATACATGTTTCGACCCATGCCCATGCGCCTGTACCAAGCACCAAGTCCGTGTCTACTTGAAATTATTTTTTGCAAGTTTTTTAACTTGATAAATAATTTATTTAAGAGTTTTATTTATGGAAAAATTCTTTTTTTGTGTTTAATTGTTTTACAAGAAACAAAACTCGTTTTATAAGAAAAAACCTAAACCTAACTTGATTTGCAAGTTGATTTTCCTATAAATACAACTCGAAAATCTTTTTTCAAAACACACAAGTAGCGACCATCTCTAGGTCTTCTTTTCTTCATCTTCTTGCTTTTATTTTCGTGCGGTGTTTTACTTCCATCCCCGTTGCTGAGTTTAAGAGTGGGTAACTTGTATTGTGCTAATACAAGTTATATCGGGCAGTCTTATCCTGGACACATCTTCGCACGTTGGGGTTTAACATTACTTTAGAGTATACCCGCGAACTAATGTGTTAAGGACAGCTTGTTGAACCTGTGATTCTTCCCTCATCAATTTGTTCGTGGTAGAGTTGTTTGATACGGTTCTTTATATTTATTGTTTGATACATATGACGTTTCTTCTATTGTTGCAAGACTCCAACACATCTCTCCTCTGAATCTCCTCATCAACATACTTCAGCAGCTTCCTAAGCTGCTGATTTTCCGCCATGCCTGCTATCATTGGTTGGAATCAAATCAATAGTCCTATAATCATGGCCTCCCAATTTCAAGGGTACCTGCAAACAAACAATAAAAATGGGTGAGACAACAAAACACTAAATAAAAATAATGAAAATGGATGAAACAGCAAAACACTAAATCGGAAGAATATGGTACCTGCAAACAAACAATAAAAGATTAAAGATGGATGAAAAAAAATTATAGAAAAAAAACAACAGAAAAAAACCTAGACGTGAAGCAATGAGGTTTCGGTTTAGATTGCACAACGAATACGGTACCTGCAAACAAACAACAAAAGATCAAAGATGGATGAGACAGCAAAAAGACCCTCTTTTTTAATTTTTTCCTTCTAAAGAAAAAAGACCTAGACGTTAAGCAGTGAGGTTTTCCTTTTGTTCGACGCGAATAGGGTACCTGCAAACAAACAATAAAAAATCAAAGATGGATGAAAACCTACACCCAAAAATAAAAACCCAGACGTGAAGCAAATTCTATTCTCAACGCTTTACATATAGAGAGATATCAAATTCATAAATTCCATATAAAAGAAAATTACTTTGGAAATAATATCTAATAAATATATAATTTTTCCATTTTCGAACATCCTCATGTTTACTTGTATTTTAGTGTTACCATATTCTTGTCTATCGAGGACCTTTTCTTTTATCGAAAGAATATTGAGTATGGTTGTCATAATCTTAGAACAGCAGTAAGGACAATAAACATCCGCTCGAAGAAAGCAGTAAAGATAAAACCTGTCTGATCAAAGAAAAAGGAAAGGTTAAGACCCATCAGATCATGGAAACGAAATAATTGAGATCAAAGAAAGATATGATACGCCAGATCAAAGAAATAAGCAACGACCCCATGTCAGATCAAACAAAGCACGAGGGAATTTCCATATAGCTATGAACACTATAAACACACTCAATAGAAAAGGAAAACGTGCATGAACTTCAATAAGATAATGGAATTTTGGTAATAAAAAGATCAGGAGCTGCGCTAACACTAATGCTGCAAAAGCACACAGAATACACAAATATGCCGATTTCGGTGATTAGGAGAAACAGATCCGTGCAAAATAGAGTTTTCAAACATGTTACCTAATGTATTATGATTTCACCAGTTGTTAATTTTCTGCGATTAGAATCCCAGAAGCACCGTTAGCACCTGCAAACCAAAAACCACCATTAATAAACATTATGATCTAAAAGAGCCAAATCTTACTATCAAAAATAATAAACTCTAACCGTGTAAAAGAAAAAAATACCGAGAAAACGATGAGATTCTACCCTTGCTGCCGCCCTTTATATAGAGAGCATTTAAGGAAAAAAATTCCAATTAGACAGAATATGAAAATAGTAAAGAAAAAATTTTCAATTCAAGAAATAATACCACAACATTGATGAAAGTTAGATATCCGCAATCAACGTCCGCAGCTATTTTTGCACACAAAATATCTAAACATTTTATATTTTTAAATTATGGGAAAAGCAAAGTTAAGAATCTGGAAATAGTAAAAAAAATCTTTAACTCAGGAAGTAGTATCACATTGATGAAAGTTTGATATCCGCAATTAATGTCCGCAGCTATTTTTGCACACAAAATATCTAAACATATTTTATTTTTAATTATGGGAAAAGCAAAGTTAAAAAGAAAATAACCTCTCGATTATTGATTTTTTTTGGATTTTTTTTTTCGATGCTAGTTTGTTTTGTATTAGCTTCTTTTGGATAATAATCTTTGCTCTCAATTATTTATCCAAAATACTGAAAAAATCCAAACTGTTGTGCAGGACCACTAACAAAGATACGCATAAAAGAGGTTCATTATCAGATCAAAAGGTTGGTATCCATGTCTGGGTTAATAATTTTTATTTTTATTTTCCGATTGTTTTTTATATTAATTGATAATCGTGGGGATGTAATCAGGAAAATTCTATTTTTTAAGACTGTAAACGGACACTGGACGTTAGACATTTAGCGTTATTTATTCATCATGTGATGATCATTTGATTTATCATGATGAAATCTTGGATATTGTGATTTAATTTGTTGATTATCATGATGAAATCATGGATTCTGTGATATACCTATGATTAATTATTCATTAATATATTTTTGACATGTTATAAGATTTTTAAGATTTATCTATTTTAGGCTAAAAGAATTTTTAATATTTAGTTATTTTATTATTGAAAAAAAATAATTCTCCTTAAATTTTATTAGTTTAAATTCAATAACTTTACAAAGAAAAGAAAAATAAACTGGTGGGGCCAGAATCAACCAGAAACGAGAATCAAACAGAAGTAAATGAGATCGCTCGAAAAAACTCTGGTATTATATAGAGAATATTAATCCAAAATCTGGATTAAGTTAATCCGTTTGCTAACCGATGGTGGGTCGGCGTCAATTCTGGAACCTTCCCTTTATAACAAAAAATCGGCTTAGTTTGGACTAACTCGTCCAAGTTTTGGACCAAATCGTCTAGACTTTTAGATTAACGAGTATTGGGCTTGGGTGGGGAGGACTAGAGGGTCCAAGCCCAGGGATATACGAGATTAAATGCGTTAACGACACATGTCATTATATGCAAAATTTGATGCACCAAATTGTATCAAAGTGCAACTCCCGCCACTGCGGTGCAGAGTTGGATTTTGTTTACCGCTTTATCTTTTCAATCCCCGAACTCTAAAACAAGAAACGGAAAACACAACCCTAGAATTTCATTTTTCAAATGTTGCTTCATCAGTACCATTTATCATCTCCGTTCCCAATTAACACGCTAAATTCATCCCAAAATCTCTTCCTCTTTTCAAAATCCAACAAAACAAGCCCTAATTTCTCAAAACCCTTTGTTACAAATTCCTCTAATACTTCCATTACAACCAAAGCAGAAACTGTCAGTAAAACAGCAATCGAAAGAATCGCAGAAAAGCTTCGTAATCTTGGATACATTGAAGAAAATAAGGAAAACCCAGAACACAAAATCAATAATCATACTGGTACAGCTGGAGAGATATTCCTTCCGTTCACTCAAAATCTACCTAAACAACGCGTTGGTTATACTATTGATACTAGTTGGAGTACACCTGAAAACCCTGTACCAAGACCGGGTTCGGGAAATGCGATATCGAGGTTTAGGGAATTGAAAAGACAAGTTGTGAAGGAGAGAAGAGTAGAAAGAGATGAAAATGAGAAGTTGAGAGAAGAGAAAGTACCGACATTGGCGGAGCTGACTATTCCTCAACATGAATTAAGAAGGATTCGGAAAGTTGGGATTGAGTTGAAGAAAAAGTTGAAGGTTGGGGTTGCTGGGATTACTGAAGGGATTGTGAATGGAATTCACGAAAGGTGGAGAAGGTCAGAAGTTGTTAAGATTAAGTGTGAGGATCTCAGTAAGTTGAATATGAAGAGGACTCATGATTTATTGGAGGTAAACATTTCCTTTTCTGTGCGTTTACTAGGTTTAACTTATGATTAGTAAGAAGTACAAGTTAATACACCAAGTAGTTAGTCTGTATTTACAATTTAAGCAGTGGGTTTAGACATGGGAAACACATAAGCAACATAAGATAAAGCTCAACTGACATGTAAAACCTGTTCAATTAATACTGAGCTTCTGTAGCATTAACATCGAAATAATCCTAGTTCGTCTTACTACAGAGGTACATACCGGAGTAGTGGTTTTCACTGTAGTGTTAGTTTAGAATTTTAGTGCAAGTTGTAGGGTCTATTGTTTGTAGTGAAAAATGTGGTAGGTTGAATTATCCTCTTTTAATATTTATGATGTTTTGGGGAGAAATGCGTAGATTATTTGTTTGCTGGAGTATTGTTTTGTATATTCATCAAAATGGAAATATAAATACTGGTGTGCTCTTTTATTATCTCCGCTTGGATATATTTCTGAAAGTGTGGAACAAGTTTATTACAGTTTTTGTGGTTCATTGGTTGGCTATCTTCCCTTTTGAAGGAACTTGCTCTTATATGATGTCTCATATTGGCATTGCAGAGAAAAACTGGAGGTTTGGTTGTCTGGAGGTCTGGGAGTATTATTATCTTATACAGAGGGGCCAATTACGTATATCCGTATTTCCTGACTACAAACACAACAGATGACACTTCTGGTGATGAGTTAGTCTCATTACCTAATGGGAACGATGGAGTTACTGTCGATGAAGAGACAAACTTAGTCTGCACAGACAGTGTAAAATCTGGTTTACCAATCGTGTCCAACAGAGAGGCAGGCAAAGCATTAGTGAAAGGTGTTGGTTCTCCAAATAAAGTGCGGTTTCTACTGCCTGGTGAAGCACAGATTCTAGAAGAAGCTGACCGTATGTTGGATGGACTTGGCCCGCGTTTTATTGACTGGTGGGGAGTTGAGCCATTACCCATTGATGCTGATCTTCTACCGGCTATCGTCCCTGGTTACCGGAGACCCTTTCGCCTTCTTCCATATGGGATAAAGCCCAAGCTAACTGATGATGAGATGACCATTTTAAGGAGACTTGGCCGCCCTTTACCATGCCATTTCGCCCTGGGTTAGTCTATATCTTTTGCCCCCCTCTCCTTTAGGTATCCATTCTTTATCTAATTAATATTTCTTTAATGGATTGCCTTTTTCTCAGGGAGAAACAAGAACCTTCAGGGATTGGCTGCTTCAATTGTGAAACTCTGGGAAAAATGTGAGATCGCCAAAATTGCTGTGAAGAGAGGAGTCCAGAACACTAATAGTTTGATGATGGCTGAAGAGTTAAAGGTATGTAATATGGAGTCCATTCTTATTGTTGTGTAGGCTATTGCGGTTCTTGTTACTTTTTGTGGGATGTTATATGTTTCCAGAGTAGTTAAGATTATGAAGCTGTATCTGAATGAATAAGACCTTATATCCAACTCATTTATAAGTTTAAATTCTTCACAGCCATCTATTTATTTGGAAGTCCACTCTTGCAGCGGCTGACTGGAGGAACACTTCTATCTAGAGACAAGGAATTCATTGCCCTCTACAGAGGAAAAGATTTTCTCCCACCTGCAGTTTCTACAGCCATAGAAGATCGAAGAAAACCCAGAATTCATAGAGATAAACACACGACACATGGACACTCATCCACTGAGATAAGTCCTAGTCTTGCCTCCAAGGCAGAAAATTCTACTTCTGCTGGTGAATTCCATGAGAAGAGTGTCCGAAAGGAAAGGAAGCCAAAGTCAACAAACGCAGTTATGGAAAACACAAGCTCTAAGCTGTTCACGGTATGAGACTACTTCAAGGTGCTCAGTTACAGTTCCTAATTAATCAAAATCTAACAATGTTCTTCGTGGCACCTTTTTACTTAACAGGTGTTAGCAAAGAAGGAGAAGGCAGAAAAGCTTCTAGCCAAGTTAGAGAGTGAAGCAGAGGCCCGAGAACCAGAAGTGGATCGAGAGGGTGTTACAGAAGAAGAAAGATACATGTTGAAGAAGGTTGGGTTGAGGATGAAGCCGTTCTTATTGTTGGGTAAGTAATCCAAACCCTGCCCAAATCATCAGATCAAGTAACATCTTCCACTGAGATGGATCATATTTTGATCCACTGCTATTTAAGTTTTAGTTTGTATATGCTTTCTCTCTTTTTTGTTTTGATAAAGACATATCAGTCCATCTGATAAGCTATCGTTTGTCAATTCAGGAAGAAGAGGAGTTTTTGATGGGACCATTGAAAATATGCATCTCCACTGGAAGTATAGGGAGCTTGTGAAGATAATGGCTAGTGCCAGGGGACGTGAAGATGTTTATGGTGTAGCAAAGACATTAGAAGCTGAAAGTGGTGGAATATTAGTGGCGGTGGAGAGAGTAGATAGGGGTTATGCAATAATTGTGTACAGAGGGAAAAATTACCAGCGCCCTGCTGATTTAAGACCTCAGACACTCCTAAATAAAAAACAAGCAATGAAGCGCTCTCTAGAAGCACAGCGCTGCGAGGTGAGCTTTTTTCTTTTGGTCTCTTATGTTCCCTTTTTAAAGTTATACAGTATATATTATACATATAGACAGAGTCTTTGCTGTCAAATTTCTTACCCCTGTTCTTTAATTTCTGTAGTCTTTGAAGCTTCATGTCTTGAAGCTTGCCCAGAACATTGACGACTTGAAAGTTAAGTTGGTGAGTTGAAACTCATTTCCTGTCTATATTCAATTTATCTCTTCGGTGTTGTGTGCATCCGTTTCTAGAAACATAATTTACAGGTTACTCATGCAATATTAATGACTCAGGTTGAAGAAGAGTTAGAAAACTGCAAAATAAACCATGAGCCATTAACAGAACAACAGAGAGAGAGAACCCAGTTTGAAGTGGCTCAGGTGAGTCAGGTCAAAGAAGAGTCAGAAGACTTGGAAATAAACCACGTGTCATCAACTGAAAAACAAAGAGAAACTACCCAGTTTAAAACCAGTGACAGCCTTGGTTCAGTTGTAAAACCCCAAATTCAAAAGAATGCTGGTTCAGTGGAATTTACCGACAGCCCTAAGGTATGAACTGCGTCTTGAAAATGCACTTGTGTTATTTGGAAGACACACCTGTACTCATATGCTGGAATTTCGTACAATCCTATCCTCCCTGTACCTAACATAAATAAACCTGACATTTAGATCCACTAATTTTGTGTATTCGTTCTCTCATTTGTCGAGTCTCATTGTATGGTGTAACATTTTGTGGGTTCCTGTACCATTAACATGTGCATTTTCTTGTCTGCATGGACTCCAAAGGCTATGGAAGCTCATGTATCTTATTTAACTTCCTTGCCATCGGACCAGTCAATGGATGACCTTGAAGAAGACACTCATCTGGAAAAACTGATGAACTACACTCCAGAGTATGAAGAATTTGATAATACTGACCTAGAATCTAAGCCTGAAGAAGTGGTTAGAGAAATCCATTCTGTAAACTTTCAAGAAAAGTTGGAAAGAATCCATGAAGATTCTTTTCGTGGGAATGTACGGGTAATGTTAAATTATTCTTAATATGTTCATCAATTCCCTACTGTCTTTTCTAGATGCCTATATTCTGATTCATACATACATGGATTATTATATCAGCAAATACATAGCAAAAAAGAATAATTCCGATTCATATACTTTTGCCAATTCCAGTTACAAGGTGATGCAGCATGTGCGGTCACTGATAAAGCTGAGGGTTATGCTTCTGAGCCAGAGTCTGTGGAATCGTCAGTTGAACCAAGGAAAAATCAACTTGAATCATCAGTTCAGGGAGACAAAGAACAAAGGGGTTCAAAAGGAGTTCGTTTTAGAGCACAGCCCCTTTCCAACCGAGAGAGGCTGATTTTAAGAAAGCAGGCTTTGACAATGAAAAGGCGTCCTGTTCTTGCAATTGGTAACTACTAATTCATTATCATATCTTATGATCCTTTGCAGAGTTCTTTATCCAGCTGTTTCATAAATTCCACCTCAATAGTTATTAGAGGGAAGTCACCTTTCAGATACTCCAGTATTTAATAGTTAAATGTTCTCTTGTTATGGGGTTTCTGATACAATAAATCTTGCATGTAGTTATAGATGTATAAGTTGGAAATCTTTATACGGTTCAAGAATCACATTAGCAGGGGAAACAATTCACCTTCTTAATTGATATTTTGTTAAATATGGTTAAAGGAGTTCATTTCCAATCCCTAATGCAATTTTGAATTGTCATTCTGGCTTAGAAATATTCGTAGCCAACAAGCATGCATTAGTTAGGGAATAATATGTTATCTGTTTTATTAGATAATCTTACACGACTACATTTACAATTCACGATTAGCCAAGTGGGCTGCATCGTCAAGGGCCAGTTAAATACTCCCTCCCTCCTTTCCTGGAAAAGAGATATTAACATTGGGATATCACAAAGTTTTCTTCATAGGCATTCCTTTTCTTAAATCCATCCATGAAGCCACATATGCATCCTCTCATTAAATACAGTGATTGAAAATAATAATAATCGCAAATCAGGGAGGAGTAACGTCGTCACAGGTGTTGCAAAGGCAATCAAGACACACTTCCAGAAAAATGCTCTTGCTATAGTGAATGTCAAAGGAAGAGCCAAGGGGACTTCTATTCAAGAATTGGTTTTCAAGCTGGAGGTATGTGTGTGAACCTTAAAGCAATTCTAGGCACTTTTTTTGTAAAGAATTTTCTGAAAGCAAGCTTTGACTCCTTACTTCCTTTCTTGTGTGCAGAAAGCAACAGGTGCTGTAATGGTCTCCCAAGAGCCTAACAAAGTAATACTATACAGGGGATGGGAAGAGGGAGGAGAGGATCCGCGAGGTGGAGTTACAAAGGGTAAAGCATATTCAAAAAAGTCGTCAGGCAGAGTTGCTCGTAATAAGAATGTAGTTTCTCCTGAGCTGATGGCGGCGATTAGGCTCGAATGTGGACTGGCAAGTAGCAAAGAAGCAACTTAAAAGATATGAATCTGTTCCTCAATTGAAAAGGTAATAGTGCCATTCTTCATGCTTGTATCTACCAGTGTCTATGTTGTACTTATAAGGTGTCCAAGTCCGATTTTGGTCACCCTTTTTTTACCATGGGTGACATACCCACAACAGAAAAGAAAACATTAAACTATGCCATGATCATATGAACCCTCTGTGCTGTGGATGTGTTCACTCTTGTTCAGAGAGTGAGTTAGCGAAGTCAAGAAGTCAAAACGAGAATTATTCCTAGGATCATGTATTGTGGGTCCAAATGGAGCAATGTAAGAAAGTTACATGGAAAAGCAATGGAGTGTGTATATTCAAATCTCTACTTTCATTTTCCAGTTTTACCTTTTGCTGAATTTTGCAGAAAACTAGTAAAGGACCACAACTTCACTATTCCATGGCAAGATGATAATGCGGTGGGAGTCGGCAAACTTTTAGAATATTCTCCTGTAGTGATGATATTAGACTGTTTGTATGCTACTCTGCCACCTTAACCAATGGCTACAAAGTAATCTAAGTTTAGGGTTTCAGATTTCCTTTATGATAACTGAGCTGCTACATGTCTACCAAATCAGTTTATCCCTTTATTTACCGAGATTCTCAACATTAATTTGTCCTGTACGTTTATCATCTCAGTCTGAACAACCTTCAGTCGGATTACCTGGATGTTGCCAGGTTTAGATGCATTCCCTTGGACTATCTACGGATGATCCACATTGTATCAGTCTTGATTCCATCCAATGGCCTAAGCAATGAACAACATTGGTGCAACATTCGAGTGAGAGTATCATATCAATTTCTGACTACGCATGTTAGCTTTGAACAAGACGTTTGCCCAGTCTCCGAGATTCTCACCAAAATGTACTGTTGATTGGTATCAATACCTGATAGACAAACTTTCTTTGTGCCAGACCCTGTACCGTATTATATTCTCTCTAGTCTCTATCTCTCATCCATTTGATGAGTTTTGTTATACCATACTGCGAGTCCCACTCATTTTAATAGGTCTTTCCAAGCAGGGAATAAACAGCAATCATTCAATAAAATTCTTTTGATGTATAGTTTTGCACACTATGAAGTCAGGTTTTTGTAGTAGAGTAGTTGCATTTGCATATAGAAATTTCGTGGGATCCTACCTCATCAAATTTAGGCAACACAAATGACTATAGCCATGAAATATTGAATCAGCATTGTTTTATGTTTGCCATGTGAAAGAAGAAGATTAGTTGTATTACAACTACATATCAAATCAATATCATTCATCATTAAAGTGTAGACCATTTTGATACCAAACAATTTTTTTTACCTTACTTTAGAAGAAGACATTCTTTTACCCTATTGAAGCCAAAACTCTATTGTCAATTCAACGTTTGAAAAAGAGAATTTGATGGTGGATTCTTTTGTACCCATAACCATTTGATTGTGATGTGTGATGAGTACTAGGGCTGACTAAAGATATGAATCTAATTTATATACTTCTGTAAAGAAGGAAAGGAAGTAGTGAGCTTTTGATCTAATGTTAATTCTTAAGGCCTTTCAAGAAAACATGCTTTAGGATGAGCTCTCTTTTTACAATCCATGAGTATTGACTGGTTTGTAAACAGGAAAAAACAGTGTGCTTCTCAAAGTAAGAATAAAGAACAAAATAAAGCTGGTTTTTGTATAACTGTTATACTTTTTCAGGGTCAATATAATTTGAAGGAGACAACCAGCATTTTTGTCTTGTTTTTTTCTTTCTTTTTTGTATAACTGTTGTACTTTTTCAGGGTCATTATGGAGCTCCATGTATCCAAGGATCTGCCCACGATCATGTCCTGCTGAATCGAAAACACGATCCATGGGTGCTTTGCTCCATCAATGCTTGAAGTAGGAGACGTTTTTCTCTTTCTTTTTTGTATAACTGTTGTACTTTTTCAGGGTCATTATGGAGCTCCATGTATCCAAGGATCTGGCCACGATCATGTCCTGCTGAATCGAAAACACGATCCATGGGTGCTTTGCTCCATCAATGCTTGAAGTAGGAGACGAAAGTTGTACAAGAAGTGTATTAAAACAGATGGCTATATCTGACTTAATGCTGTATGACATGATCATAAGGACTGTTTAGAGAAACATCGACCACGACTACTGTATAACCCGAAGTCTGACTCTTATGGTGCTCCAAACTGAGAACCCAACTGTGTGAATCACATATACGGGGAACTAGTTCCCGCAACATTGTGAACACAGAAATAACGATGATATCAACGTGTTCACAAACAGAGTTCGCAATATAGCTTAGGCTATGGAGATAAATAGAAATCAGTGTAAAGAACTACGTGCAATAATTAACAACGGTGATTCTGAGCCTTCGAGCTCGTCCTCGTCTTTCACCATAACTATAAAGGGAGCTATGGTGAATTCAAACAATGATTAATACTTGGACAAAGCAATTATAAAAGTGCGGAATATAAACGAGACAGTGATATACGTGGTTCGGCTCTAAGACCTACGTCCACAGGGATTTAGGTTTCACTATGTGTCTAAGAGATTACAATTGACAGTCAAGAGACTCTGAGTAGGGACCTAAGGTAGAAAAGATAAACTTCATACTTACAATAATGCTCTCTTCCTTCCTATAATCTTTCTCTATAAAAATTGGTCGACCCCCTTCTCATTAGCCAAAGGGGGTATTTATAAAGCTTCTGTATGGGGTCCACATCTCTGCTTTTCCAGAACCTTATCTTCTTGGTTACAGTGCTGGTACCGATGGGGGCTTCGTAATTGCCCGATCCCCTTCAATGGTCATGTGTGTGTACGACGATGAGTTTCCCCGTGTTCCACAGACTTCCGACACGTGCCTCCTGTATTAAATGTGGGTGGTTGGACCAGTCCGCATGCGTCCGACAGCTGTTACTACTGCTGTCACCTCTTCGTCAGTTGCCTTAATCTTGTTCGTTCATTTAAGATCTGCCTCGAGATAGGATAAAGTGATATTAGGGTTTTCAATGGTGCTTTTCCGTTCTTCCTTTATCAGGTAGTCCCAAGTCTTGAGACCGTTGGATTCCCTTACTGATGTTGACGTGTCGTTAGGGTAAGAGCTTTGGTGTAATAACGTGTCATCGAGTTCGATGTAACCACCCTGTGTGCATTACACGCGCGATCTCCTTTCCACGTGGCTGATTGCTGAATTATGTATACACAATGTGCCCATTTTCTTTCTAGGTTTGAACTTGGTCAAAAGTAAAAGAAAAAAATCGCTTTCTCTTCCCGCATTAACTCCTCGTTTTCCACTTTTACAATAATTCTCCCTTGGAATCCGGGGCGGTCTTCCTCTTTGGGTATAAATAATGGAGAGAGAATTTGAGGGCCTTAAATTCTAATTCTCTATCATTCTATGTTTTTATTCTTCACCTATCCTCTTCATCTGTTTTTTGCAGAAAAATTGTTGTTTTTGCAGGGAAACTTTAAGTCTTTCATTGTCTTTTTGCTCATAACTTCTGCTGGTATTTCTTTCTACTCTAACCTCTTCTATACACATTCTTCATTGGGTACCGCCTTGGTTGGTGATCACTCATTTCTGTGAAGTATTCTCTTGATTACCGCCATTTCTGCAGGTATGTGTTCTTCACTATTCTTCTTAATTTCTTAGTATCTTTTTCTCGAGTTTTGTAATGGGGAATACATCATGCGACAATATATATATAATTCCCCTATGTTCCATTGCAAAGGTCGAGAGTTCTCTCTCATTGATGATCATGGTTTCTGAATCGAGTTGATCTTTAATGTCCCTATTAGGCATCTACTATGTCTGGTGACGAGCATCGACCTGGCCCTTATCGGTCTCTACCGTTGAGTCCTTATAGATCTCCCACGAACCGAAGGCAATATAGGTCACCAACAAGAGATAGATCCCCACCGAGAGGTCCACCACCTAGGTCTTCTCAATCTGACCTTCGAGCTCGGATTGTTTCTTCCTCTTCTTATCCAAGAATAATGTCCCAAGGGGAGAGAGGTCAAGAAAAGGGTTCCCGCTATGCAGTGAATCGCCCAACTGTGAATGCTTCTTCTCAGCGATCAGAGTTGTTGGAGCCGCAACCTATTCGTAGTCTTCCTCATCCTTCACAAAAACCTAAGACTTCATCGAAAGGGACGACGGCGAAGAATTCCCAGCCTGGAGATGTTGATTTGGATAGGAACCCTGCAACGAAGAGAAAAGCGTCGGACCGTGGTTCTCCGTCGAAGACTTCTTCGGGAAAAGAAGACGTGTCTGATCAGGCTCCATCGTCACAAGCCGCTCCTATCCCTAAGAAGAAGAAACGTGTTGTTTCTTTTAAGCATATTGATCTTGAACAGTTTAAGATTAAACATGGCTTAGAGTACTTCGATGTTCGTTTCTACAACCAGGGGGACAATCTAACTTATGAGATGATAAGTAATTACAAGTACGATTCTATGCATTTGTTGACGATGGTAGGAGCGTTTGAGGATGGTTTGATGCTGCCTCTGTATAAATCTAGGGATTCTTTCTATTATGATGTGTTAGCTCATCATGAAAGATCGACCCCTCATACTCATAGCCGGTCCGTAGTTCAACTGATTGGTAATTATTTGAGGACGTTGCGTGAGTGTTACCTTCGTAGCAAGGGTAACACGATGATGACATGTTATGAGCCTGACCCCGAAGAGAAGAACTAGTATACCGCCGAGAATTTTAATGCTTCGTTTGAGGATTATGTTAGTAGTCGAAACCGTAAGCGCTGGAGTGTGGGCCTTCGTACCATGCCCGCCCCTAATGGTGAAATTCTTCTTCTTAGCGAGGTAAGTGACGCTAAGATATGGTTCATCCCTGGTACTGAAAATACTGACAATCCTCGGTATTTTCCTTCAAAAGAACGTCTGCGTCGTGATCATGATTATGAGTGGCATGCCACTCCCATTGAGATCATTGGACCTTGGGCGCATGGGTGGATTCATGGTGAGCAAGGGTGGAAACCTACTTCTCAAATCAAAGCTCGTGATGGTGCCCCTTCTAGGTATGGTGATTTATGTACATGGGCTCTAAACTTCAAGGGCATGAATTTTGATTATACCATCGACGCTGAAGATGTTGGTGACGAAGGGATTTCCGACATCGTTCCTCCCAAGAGCACTACTAGTATCAAGATATGGTTCCTTATTTCAACCGTTGATATAGGTGTTGCCCCTCGAATTAGGCGTTGATATTTTCGATGTTGTGGGCTTCGAGGAAGAAGAAGATTACTCCCGTTCGGTCTTCTACTGTCGAAGTTGAGGGAGAGGAGGTCCCTGAAGTCACTAGACCTGTGACTAGCCCCGTGGAAGAGGATCGTGATGAAGAAGAGACCGATGAGGATGAAGAGACCGATGAGGATGAAGAGACCCATGAGGAGGAAAGGATCGATACACTCCTGATGATAGTGTAGGGGGAATACCGATGATGGAGTTCCACCCGAGGATCCTTCATCCCCTCATGAGAGGAATGAAGATGTTGATATTCAACTGAACCAAGAGTTATCCTTCGGGAAGATTCATTATTCCGGAGGCCAGTCTGACATCAACACCGCAGCGGGCATTCCTTAGGATTTTTCTTTGTTGTCTCCTAATGATGATTGGGAACCGGTGTCTGATCCTGTTGATGAGGAGACTAACGATGCTGAAAGCTCCGATGGGGAAGATGATGAGGAGCGGGCTGCCAGAGAGAAGAAATGCAAGGAAACTGTCGTGGATGATTCGGGGAATTTGTTCATTCCGTGATGCGGTTCGATGATGACGTGACCTATTATTGGTTGATGAAGCGAAAACTCTTGAATGTCCCTCATCCTGCACCTATCATTCCTGGTGAGAGGGATTCCGATGCCTTTACCCGCCAGAGGATGGAGTTATCCTCTCTTGATAAGGTGGTCGAGGCTTGGCAGAGTGATCTTGGTGCTGTTATCCCTTCGAACCTGTTGGACTCTGCCCCTTCTTCTATTGCAGAGATGATGGTTGTTGCTGATGGCTATCAGTACGGTCTTCCCCAACAATGTGTGCTAGAGGTATAGTATTATTTCCAATGTTCTTCATCGGCTTATATATTCTGTTACCCCCTTGTTCTGACGTCCCTTGTGGTGCAGTTATTGAATAGTGAGCGCTGCAACCACGCTCTTTACCAGTTTTTTAAGGCGAAGGCCCTGAAACTGGAGGCTAAGCTAAGGAGATTTTGGAGTTACAAGAGCAACTGAAAGGAAAACAGCAGGTTAATGCCGCTGAGGAGGGACTTCGTGAAGAGGTGGTTTCGTTGCGTAAGGAGCTCGAGAAAGCTCGTGCCAAAGCTTCATCAGCAGGTGCTTCATCTGAAGGTTTGTTACTATCCTTCTTTCTTCCCTTCTCTTTCTGGGTGTTCTTTCTGAGTTGCCACACCTGTCTTCAGCGGGTGAAACCGAAGAGGTAGTAGCACTTCAGAATGATAGGGCTCGTCAGGCCTCGCGCATCGGAGAATTAGTCGCCGAGGGGATCCAAGTGAAGGAGGAAGAGAATCGTCGTGCTGATGAGCATAATTCGTTTTTGGTTAAGTATCGTGAGCGGTGGGAGCTAGTGGTATCCATGCGAAATTCGATGGATAGTGCTAGTTGTCAGTTTGAAGGTGTTCTTTCCTGGACCCGCCACAGTCTTGGTGAATCTCGCGACACTGCTTCTAGGTTGGAGGCTCAAGTTGCTGATTTGGAGAAAGAGGTACGGGAGGCCGGTCATCCCATGCCCCAGATATTAATGAGTATATACAACGGTTGGTCCGTGAGCGGGATGATGCCAGAGCCGAAGCCCATGCCTTGAGTCTAGCGCTTACTGCTTCTCATGCCGATGTTGCGCGGTTCGTTGAATCTGAAAGAGACCTTGAAATGAACATGTATAGACTTAAAAAGGGGATCGAGGGGATCACCAGCGAATTCAATCATCTTCGTCATCTGGATTCATTGAAGCAGGTAGAGTTGGACCAGTGCAAATTTGATCTTGAAAACTGTCTTGAAGACTATAAGAAATTACCTGGAGAGTATGATTTCCTCGATGAAGCCCGAGATGTCATCGTGAATGAATATGAGGTGGCTTCGCTAATGTCGAAGGTATACCATCGTTTGGTGGAGTGTATTAGCCAGTTTGCTTCTTCTGATAAAAAAGTCTTATTTATTGTTTTTGCAGAGATCGAGGGAAAGCTTCGCATCGCAGATGAAAAACTTGAAAAGGTTCAATCTGATCTAGTTCATCAACAGGATCGGACGCGTTACTTTGAGGGGTTGGCTGGTAGTCTCGATGTTGCTTAAAAGGAGACTGCTAAGGAGATGGAGCGTCTTCAATCGTCATTGTCAGCTAAAGAAGCGAAGCTTTCAGCCCTTACCTTTGCAGCACGCAAATAGATAGCCGAGGAAGTGAACAAGACCATCACCAAGATTGAGTCGGATCTCCAAGTTCAACCCAACCTTAGGAAGTGGAAGCGTCGTCCAGTGCCCGAGTTTCCCAAGTCCACATCTGATCCTTCCTCTGGTGGCGGCATTCCTTCTTCTAAGAAAAGTCACCCCGATGTTCATGCCAATCCTTCGGGGTAGTTATACTTTGTGAAAGAAAATTTGATAGATGCTGACTACAACACATTGGGTCATTTTCTTGTGTACTTTTGTATTTTGCTGGCTTTTCCCATGCTTGTAATCAACTTTTATGAAATGGATCCTTAGTTCTCTTATTGGTATCTTCTGCAATATTACTTTTCATGTGTTAGAAAATAATTGGAATATTACTTTACATTTGTTAGAAAACAATTGGAGAAGATAATTAGTAGGAGTGTTGTGCTTATAACGAAGGTGATTCCTTCATTATTCATTTTGGACTGGTCACCTCGTAGGCCAATCCCGGGCCAGAGGATTACCTGGTCGAAGCAGCGTTCTAAGATGTGTGGTGGGTTATGTACATTATTTACATAGACTCATCCATCTGAACACTGCCTTGCTCTTAGGCTGGGTATCTCTTTTTGCTGGAATCTTCCCCATGGTCCTACACTCATAGACACTGATAGGGGAGTCCTGAGAGATTTCATATGATATCTTTCCCCAGTATAGGGCCCTGCAAAAGGGCTATGTGTTTGGTTTTTGTGATGTCAAAAAGGAATCCATTTGATTGATATGGTGAGGTCTGCTACTCCTCGTCCAGAGATAGAAACATGTCGAGCGGGTACGCTTCCTTCTTCTTCTGGTACTCTTCGCGCGGATGCAGAGCTGCGCTGCTTCATGGATAGTATAGCTTGAGGTATTTTGCATTCCATGGGTGCCTGAGGACTTCTCCCTTTAAGTTACGTAGATAATAAGATCTGTTACCTGCAATGTCATGTATTATAAATGGTCCTTCCCATGTAGGTGCTAACTTGCCCCATTTTTTTCTCTCGTTGATATTGCGGTATGGTCCTTAGCACATATTGTCCTTCTACAAAATTCCTAAGCCTAACCTTGTTATTGTATTCCCTTGATAATCTTTGTTGGTAGTTTTCCATTCTTTGTAACGCGACCTCCCTTCTTTTCTCCAGGTCATAGATCCTTTCTAACATCATATCCGCTGTTAGGTTCTTCTCTCATGCTTCGGTCTTCGTGGTTGGCATGATAATTTCTGTTGGAATGACATCTTCGGCCCCATAAGTGAGGAGGAACGGAGATTCACCGGTGGCGTACCTACGTGTAGTTCGGTAAGCCCATAGATCATTGTGCAGCTGTTCACACCATCGTCCCTTATGTTCATCCAATGATTTTTTGAGGATAAGAGCCAGAGTCTTGTTCGTAGCTTCGGCCTGGACGTTGCTCTGGGGGGTAAATGAGAGTCAATTTGTTCTTCCTCTATAGTTGTTTGCCATTGTCAGAGACAATTTCTGCGGGGATACCGAACGTGCAAATTATATTTTTAAAGATGAAGGTAAACACATCTACGT
The DNA here is from genome assembly GCF_003573695.1 of Papaver somniferum. Classification (NCBI taxonomy): domain Eukaryota; kingdom Viridiplantae; phylum Streptophyta; class Magnoliopsida; order Ranunculales; family Papaveraceae; genus Papaver; species Papaver somniferum. The sequence continues at coordinate 113,134,056 of NC_039361.1, read as the reverse complement.
CTCTGATCCTGGATAGATCTTTCGCTTCCACCCACTTGCTAAAATAATCCGTGGCTACTATCAAGAATCGTCTTTTCCCTGATTCTCGACCAAGGGTCCGACGATATCTATGCCCCATTTTGCAAATGACCAGGGGCTATCGACCGAGTTTATCCTTGTTTCCAGAGCGTGGAACTTCTTAGTGAAACGCTGACATTCTTCACACCTTCTTGACATCCTGGCTGCGTCATTTATCATCTGCGGCCAGTAATATCCTTGCATTTTGGCTTTATCGGCTAATGATCTCATTCCGCTGTGGTTGCCTGCATTCCCATAATGGATGTCCTTCAAGATACGATGGCCTTCTTCTCTGGATAGGCAACATAATAGAGGACCGAGAAATGACTTCTTGTATAGATTGCCGTCCCGAAGGTTGTATCTCCCCGCCTTCGATTGTATTTTCCGAGCCTGCTTCAAGTCGGTGGGGAGAGTTCCTTGTTCAAGGAAGAGATGAACTCCGGTTTTCTAGTCCTCTTCGTTGCTGAAGTCTTCGTCCTATTTTTATTTATACAAGATATCATCTTCGACGAAGTCATCAACAATATCTTCTCCTACATCATCGTGGGAAATGTCTTCTCCTGCATCGTCTTCATGATGTGCAGCTAAGGATTGATGTGGGATGATCGAAGGCTCGTACATTCTTGTTATCTTGATAGCTTCAATGCTTGCGTCTTTCATCATAGATGATATGTATGCTAAGGCATCAGCGTGCCTGAGGTCATTTCTACATAGATGCCTAAACTTGATGTTGGGTATTTGTGACGCTAAGGTTTGGACCAGGGCCATATATGCAGAGAGGGTCTGATCGTAAACATTGTCCTCCAGTTCTACTTGCCGAATGACCAGTTGTGAATCACTTGTTAGGCGTACGTCCGTTATTCCCATTTCTATTATCAAACGAAGGGCATGTACTATAGCTTCATATTCTACGATGTTGTTGGTATGCCCCTTGAATTCTAGTATTAGTGCGTGCACCATCCTGTCTCCAGTTGGGGTGGTGATCATGATGCCCATGCCCGCTCCTTCTCTGTTTCTTGATCCGTCGACAAAGACCTCCCATCGTCTTTGGCTTGAGGGTTCGAGTACATTGGCCAAATATTTATCCTCCTCTTCTGCTTATGGGATGTCCTTCACTTCTTCGTCATTGTCCAGAGGTAAGTCCACTAAAAAATCCGCCAAGACTTGTGATTTTTGGGAAGTTTGGATCTCGTGGATGATGTTGAATTGATCAAGATGAGTGTTCCATTTCGTTATTCTTCCTACCTTCCCAGCGTTTTTGATAAAAGCTTCCAACGGCGCCTTGCATGGGACACGAACATAATGGGTTAAGAAGTAGGTTCTTAGCTTTTGGGTCGCCCATACTAATGCTAGTATGAGTTGTTTAATCTTCGTGTAGTTTCTCTCTGCCGGGTTGAGAATCTTGCTGACGTAGTAGATTGGTTGTTCGACCTTTGTGTTGGTTTTGACCAATACCGCACTGATCGCATCTTCGGTTTCCGCTATGTAGAGGGCCAACACTTCATCGGGATCGGTTTTATGGAAGATTGAGATCGTGGCCAGGTATTTCTTAATCTTCTGGAAATCTTCTTCACATTCAGCGGTCCATGCAAATTTACTCCCTTTTTTGAGGATGTTGAAGAAGTGCTTGCATTTGTCTGACGAACTGACGATGAATCTCCCTAGTGCTGCCAGTGACCCGTTGAGTTTTTGGACCTCTTTCAAGTTCTTTGGGGATGACATTTTTACAATGGCCTGGATTTTAGAAGGATCGACTTCGATGCCCCTCTTCGTCACTAGATATCTAAGAAATTTTCCCGATGTAACGCCGAACGTACATTTCTCTGTATTAACTTTCATGTTGTACTTCCTCATGACATCAAAGATGTCTCTCAATTTTTGATGGTGGTCTTTGCGCGCTTACTCTTGAAAAGCATGTCATCAACATAAACATCTAAAGTGTTCCCAATCCATGGCTTGAAGATAGCATCAACCATCCTCTGGTATGTTGCCCTTGCGTTCCTCAGCCTGAAGTGCATCCGTGTGTAACAATAGAGGCCGTGCGGGGTGTAGAACGTCGTGTGTTATTGATCTTCCTCTGCCAGGGCTACCTGATTGTATCCAGAATGTCCATCCATAAATGACAATTCTTCGTATCCTTCAACAGCTTCCACCAATTGGTCGATGCTTGGAAGTGGATAACTATCCTTCGGGCACGCCTTATTGAGGTTGATAAATTCGATGCATATCCTTACTCCTCCACTCTCTTTTGGTACGATGACCATGTTCGAAATCCAGGTTGGATACTTTACTTCCTTAATGAATCCTTCCTCCAGCATCTTTCCGAGTTCTTTCTCGATCGCCTGGTAATACTCTGGTGCGACTTTTCGTACTTTCTGTCTAAAAGGGGGTGTACCAGTCTTTATACGAAGCTCGTGTTGGATTATCTTCGGATCGATGCCTGGCATATCTCCTAGTTCCCATGCGAATATGTCTGCATATTCCGTAAGTAGCTTGCTTAGGGATGCTTCTCGTTCCTTATCCATTAGGGTGCCTATCTTGATCATCTTCGGGTTTTCTTTGGTTCCTATATTGATCTCTTTCGTGGGTTCCACAGGTGTGAATGTAGGCTTCGGTTCTCCAAGGAGAGGGACGTTCTTTAATTGCTATTTGGTGGGATTTTCAGCTACCGCTGCCCCTGAGGAACTTGCTTCGGTATTGAGGATGGTGTTGTCCTTCGTTACCAGAGATTTCTTCGAGATACAGATCAATCTCCCTATCTTTGGCGGCTGCCTTGTTCTTACTTCTTCGTGCCTTGCGTTGCTCTTCTTGCTCGTTGTTAAGATGATTTTGCAAGGCCTGACATTCTCAGGTTGTGACTTGATCACCTTTGATCTCCATTACCCCTTCGGGTGTTGGGAATCTAAGGTATTGGTGATACGTGGCCACTACTCCCTTGAGCTTGTGTACCCACCTTCTTCCGATGATGGTATTGTAAGGGGATGGAACGTCCACCACGCTGAATCTGGTGCTTACCTTCATAGGTCCTGCTTTGACTTCTAAGAGAATGTTTCTTAATGGATTCGTTGGGCGCCGTTGAATCCATATATGGTATAATACGAAGACATAAGATGCTCGTCGTTCAGCTTCATTCGTTTGAACATATCATAGAACAGAACGTTGACTGAGCTCCCTCTATCGATCAGAACTTTCCTTGTGTTGCACCCCGAAACTGGCAACGTGAGCACTAGTGGATCGTTATGATCTTCCATGTCCTCCTCAGCGTCATCAATGTCAAACGTCAGGGGTGCGTTCATCCATTGTTCGTGTTCGTCAACCTCATCCCCATCGATCTTGTACAACTCACAATAGTCTTCAAATTGCTTTCTCAATCTTTTTCCTATCTGGTCAGTTAGTGATGGGCCGTTGGGTTCTTAACATGAGATGGTGTTGATCGTCCGGTTCTCCTCAGGTAATTGGACCTGCTTGTTCCGCTGGGTTCTGTCATTGCCATCCTCTGCCTTTTGGACGTACTGCTTTAGATCCCCAGCGTCGATCAGCTTTTGGATCATGATCTTTAGGTTCTTGCATTTTTCACGTTTGATGGCCATTGAAGCAGTGATACTCGCAGTAATCTCTCGACTTCTCATATCTCGGTGGTTGCTTCCCTTTGGACCATGGACACTCGAGGTTGGCCCGATATTTGATTTCTCGTAAGATACGAACGTAACTAGTGTTGAGTTTCGTGTAGACTTGATCTTCAAATTTCTTCTCATCATGCTGGCGATCATCTCTTCGGCCTCTCTTGTCTTCGTTGGACTGATCTGTTGAATTATTTCTTTTGGACCCGCTGGTTTGTTCCACAGAATTGGTACGATGAGATTTCTGCATTTGTGTCCTTGGGTTTTCGCGTTGTATTTCTTCCAGCCAGACATGCTTCTCAATGATGATTCGAAGGTCTCCTTCGGTCGTTGGAACGCTTACACGAATCTCAACGAACAATGGGCTCATCCGGTCCAATCCCCATTTGTAGAAGTTTATACTAATCACTGGGTTAATATTTCCAATTTCCTGGCAGATCTTATGTCATCTGTCGGTGTATTCCCTGAGCATCTCCTTGTGGGCAATAGCTAGCGAAAAGAGCTTGTACATTCCGGCGTTGATAGTCTTGTTGTACATGTACGCCGCCAGGAATTTTTACGTGAGCTGGTCGTAAGAATCAATGGAGTTAGGCGATAGATTGTCGAACCAGGACAGGGCCGATCCTTAAGGATCGAAGGTAAATATCTGCAAAGAACCACGTCGTCTTGATACCATCGAGCTAGGACTCGGTTATAGTACCGAAGGTGGGCCGCTGGGTCGCTAGATCCGTCGTAACATTCGAACGCTGATAAAGGATACTTTTGGGGGATAGGTGCTCTGGATAAGTGGGCCACCAGCTGTGTCGTAGCAGCTTCTTTCATCACTTATTCTAGTCTTCCTCCTCCCTGTCTTGCCTTTAACTGCTTGATCTCTGCCATCATTTCAGGATGAAGATTCTCCAGGGCGAGACAGTGATCTCCCTCTAGAGTGGATCGTTCTGGTCTTCGATCTTCACTGTCGAAGTAGTCTGAGGTGTCGAGGACGTAGTCCAGATCGAATAATCTGTTTCCTTTGGCTGCTCTTCGGTCTAATGCTCGGGATTATGGATGTTGGCCACTACCATCCTTCTATCTCGGTTGGGTGGTGGTGCCTTGGAATTGTCTTCGTCATGGTGATTCTCCACTTCTACTATATGGGCAATCCGATCCTTGAGCTCCTGGTTTTCTCTCGCCAGTAATGCCACAGCGTCTGCATACACCTTCTGGCTTCGTTTCAGTTCCTCTAGCTCTGATATTAATTGGATGGAATGGTTTGATCCTTGGTTTGGTGTCCCTCCTTGTGCTTGTCCTCCTACATCTACAGTGCGATCTTCATCAACAGTCTGTATCAGGGGAACATGGGGATCGGTAGGCAAGACATGGGGTCCCGTGGGCTGCTGTACTGTTTGGTTTGTGATCAGCAGTGGCTGGGTGATTAGCAGTGGTTGATTTCCTTCATCAGTGAGCGACATCTCATAGAGAGAATGCTGCATCGTTGATTCTGCCACTCCTTCTGCCTGATTTGCTACCGCTGCTTTGGAAGCTCCAATTTTTGCTGCTACTGCTTTGAGGGCGGCTGCTGCTATTGTTGCGGCATCAATGAGAGTATTGCTTGTCGCTTCATCGTGTCTTTTGCTGGGTACTGTGAGTTTTCACCCTTTTGCTTGCTACGTGTCACAACTGCGTAGTCCTGTGCGCCTCTTTTGACGCTGCCTTGGCTTTTCCTGCGTCTTTCACTTTGTCCATGTTCTCTTCTTTTCTTCTGCAAAAATAAGACGTTGGCAAGTTACATACATCCACATAGGTTTTGTTAGCAACGGAATTTTATTTTTTGTTAGTCACGCGTCAAAATTGTGACGAAAGACATAAATCCGAAGACGGGTATCATTCTTGGTTAAAGCCTAAACCCGAAGAAAAGATAAACTTTGGTCAAAGCCAAATCCAAAGGAAAATGTAGGTTTTAGCTAAAGCTCAAAAATCGAAAAAAAGACATGGTTTTAAGACATGGCCAAAGCACAAGGGATAGATCGAGAAAGCAGAGATAAACCGATAAAGCAGTGGTAAATCCAAAGGTTTTTCTCTTCACAAAGGAATAGATCTAAAAACTTTCACATACAAAGATATAGATATGAAGGTTCAAATATACAAAGACACAGATCCGACAGTTTTTGTAAGTTTTCGTAGCAAAATAGTTTTTCAATGACTTTTCGCCCAAAGATTGTACTGATAAACAATGTTGAGCGATCAATAAAATTCACAGGAAAGATAAAAATTTTACCGGGACATAGTCCCTGTTTCTAGCGCCAGATTGTGAACACAGAAATAACGATGATATCAACGTGTTCACAAACAAAGTTCGTAGCATAGCTTAGGTTATGAAGATAAATAGAAATCAGTGTAAAGAGCTACATGCAATAATTAACAACGGTGACTCTGAGCCTTCGGGCTCGTCCTCGTCTTTCACCATAACTATAAAGGAAGCTATGGTGAATTCAAATTAACAATGATTAATACTCGGACAAAGCAATTATAAAAGTGCGGAATATAAACGAGACAGTGATTTACGTGGTTCGGCTCTAAGGCCTACGTCCACGGGGATTTGGGTTTCACTACGTGTCTAAGAGATTACAATTGACAGTCAAGAGACTCAGAATAGGGACCGAAGGTAGAAAAGATAAACTTCATACTTACAATAATACTCTTTTCCTTCATGTAATCTTCTCTCTCTATATAAAAATTGGTCGACCCCCTTCTCATTAGCCAAAGGGGATATTTATAAGGCTTCTGTATGGGGTCCACATCTCTGCTTTTCAAGAACCTTATCTTCTTGGTTACAGTACTGGTACTGATGAGGGCTTCGTAATTGCCCGATCCCCTCCAACGTTCATGTGTGTAAAATGATGAGTTTTTCTGTGTTCCACAGACTTCTCGACACGTGCCCCTTGTATTAAATGTGGTTGGTTGAACCAGTCTGCATGTGTCCGACAGTTATTACTGCTGCTGTCACCTCTTTGTCAGTTGCCTTAATTTTGTCCATTCATTTAAGATCTGCCTCGAGATAGGATAAATGATATTAGGGTCTTCCACGGTGCTTCTGTGTTCTTCCTTTGTCAGATAGCCCCAAGTCTTGAGACGGTTGGATTCCCTTACTGATGTTGACGTGTCGTTAGGATAAGAGTTTTGGTGTAATAACGTGTCATCGAGTTCGATGTAACCATCTTGTGTGCATTACACGCTTGATCTCCTTTCCACGTGGCTGATTGCTGAGTTATGTGTACACAAACATAACTATTTTAGTGCGATATTACTTCGCTGAGAATTTATATCTATTGATCGTTTTTACGTTGGCCAAATGTTAAAACAACCTTTCGCTATACCATCTACTAGCGCTTCACAACGTGGCTGTCTGTGAAGGTGATGTGAAGACACATCAAAGGGTGTTGGTGTAATACTTCTGTCTTGCTCATTTGGATGTGCATCCTCCAAACGTAGGGGGTCCTTTCATTCCCTATAAGATAAACTCCATTGCTAGTACTGTTTAAACAAGTTTGAATATGATATGAATCGATTAATGGGGAAATACTTTTCCTCTGGTTATTAAATGATACTCTATGACAAAAGGAAGGAATTTCTTATAGAAAAAATACCTTTACAGAATGCCCATTCATATTCATAAAGTTCTTTCCCAAACCCTATTCTCTCTTTCTCCTACATGCTTACCAGAACCAGTACTGCCAACCTGCTTTATCCCAACCCAAGAAAGCTTTCATTCTCTCGCAAAACAATACCTACACAAAAAAATAATTCAGCCTTTATTTTAATTTAATAAAGAAATCTGTGTTCTCTATGACGAACTACAGAAGCACAAAAAAGATACTATCGTGGGTTTCATCATAATTTTCTTACCATGTGGGGTGAGAGAAAGAGATAGATGATTGCACGCAATACCTTGGATTATCCTCCTCATTTCAACTGCAATCATCATGTCTTCCTCATCTCATGGCTTCCTCTTCTTCTCTTCTTCATCATCATCTCTACTTGAGTTAGTAGTTGTTGTTGTAGTAGTGAAAATCTCATCCTCTCACTCATCATCATTACTTCCTCATCTTTACCTCCTTTATCACCCTCCACCACAACCACAAGCACCACCAACTCCAAGAACTCCATTAACAACAACAAGAACAAGACAAAGAACTACACGAAAGAAACAAGAAAAAGAGGAGATCATGAGAAGAAGATCAAGATGGGTTCTTTATCATGAATAGGAAGTAAAAGTAAGGTCTCTATATATATTTCCTTTCTTTTTGTTCTCCTTCTTCTTCTCTTCAGTACTGTTACAACAAGTATATGCGCTCTTTGATCTCTTTCAGTCTTTCTTGTTGAGGGGAATTAAGCATCTCGGTCCGGTTGTTTGCTCGATCACCAAGCAACAAATGATTTATAGAAATCACCACTACTACTACTGTCTACTACTACATATATATTTTGTGTGTAGTTTCTTTTAATTTTGTGCTTATAGATATATGTGTATCTCATCATATTTTTCTTATAATTGTTTTCTGCTGTTTTCAGTTTTCGTTAGTATTTCTCAGTTAAAATATTTTACATATTATCCTTAGTCAGCTAGTCAGCTAGCTAGCTGATATATATGATACTATCTGTGCTAATTGTGTTTACTGTATTTTATTTGAAGAAATCTAATTAGTTTAGTTACAGATCGATCGCAAATCCTTTTGCTGATGCATGATGACCTAATTTCGTAGTCTTGTTATATTTTGTCTAGCTATGTATGTGTTTCAAGATCAACTCTCTCTTCCTGATATTACATGATTAAGGTGGTTACTATATAGCTAGTGTATAGTGCAAGTTTCTTTTGATCCACATGAAATATGCAACTGCAGTTTCTTCACTTACTCAAGTACTAATACTTTTCATGTAGCTCGCGAGAAACCTTCATACCTGCAGCTTAATATTATTTGAGTTGGTTTAGCATGCATGAATATTACTACTGGTGCTTTTGATGAATTAGAGTTTCATCGCAAGCTCAAGGTGCATATATATATACCTAGAGTCTGAGGATCTTGAGGAAACCATTACAGTTGTTTTTTCCCTACAGTGTGATCACGTTTATCATTTAAATTTGATTTTCGTATAGGAATACACAACCCTATCTAGCTCATCATGATTTCCTGCTCACTAGCTAGTCAGCTTCCTCTTCAGAAAACAATTATGAATATATAATTATATATGTTCTTGTGATCATCAAAGCTTGGTTTTGGTTAATTATCTTTATCTCCAAACATATAAAAATCCCCCGGGAATATCTGCTGGAATCAAATCGATGGAAGAATTAATATCAATATAATAGACAACCTTGGAGTTGTTGTTGCTTTTGAATCGATGAGATCCTTTGAGTTGTGTCAATATAGAATAGTTTGATGAAGTATACTGTAGCCTGGTTGTTGGCGGTCGAAGAATTCTTGTTTAGGCTCGCAGTTCATCTCATTCGTATGTTCCCATATAAAGTTTGAACTCCATCTTTCATTAGTAACAGCGGTCAACTGTTCTAAGATACGAAATTTGTGCCATCTACAGTGACTTTCAATTAGCTCCTCATTTATCTGTCGCTCGTGGATTAATTTACTCATGTTCGTAGCGTGTGATAACAGGATATTTCTGTGTATCTAGATCGAAGAATATACGCAATCAGTATTTTCTTTTACGGTTTTACCTTCTTTTGATTCCTTTCATATAATTTTCTCCTTCCACAAGATTAATAAGCTAACCAACAGTCATCTTAAGTCAAAAAAAAACCAACAGTCATCCAGTTTATCTTGTAGTGGATATTTATTAGGTTACTAAGAGGAGAGGAGAGGATATGAGAGGAGAGGAGTTTGCCTTGTTGAAATTGAAATGATATTTTTAACCAGAAAATACAAAAAAGAAAATTTTAATTCAGATATTAATTTTACATCCAACCAGTACGAGTAGCAGAAGAAAACATAATGACATTGACTTATTCTTCGTACATTTGTTTAGAAATCCCCATATAATCTAATCGTTGTTGGATTAACTCAAGGAAGCTTGATTAATGAATTAATCAAAGAAAGAAACCCTTATTATTATACATAAAAATCAAAACGTAATTGTAACCACTTATTATTTCATTCATTACATGAAACCTCTATTGAGATCATCAGGGGTAAGACCCAATTCAGCAATGACTCTAGGGCATTCAGAAAGTGGTTCTTTCCTGAGGAACCCCAATGAGTTCACAAATCTAACTGGAGAAGGAATACCGTTGTTGGCAGTGATAGCAACACGGCCACTGCTTCGTCCTTTAACTGGTTCGTTACAATCCTCTACAGGGCTCTCTTTGGTGATCACCTCACATACATCTTCTTCGTGATCTCCATTCACTGCGATCGAGTAGGTACCGCTCGCATCAGTCTCACCCTCTCCGGTGAAAGTAACGTGCCCACCTTCTCTGTTTTTGCATTCTAGTCCCACTTTGGCACCTACACCCAAAAAATAGACATGAATAAGCTCGGATTGTAACTCCAAAATATATGGTCGTTTTTTATCGAACCAAAAAGAGATTGATATTTAGGAATACATTTTGGTTTGATCAAAATTTGTTCAATAAATTTAAAAAAAAAAACTATCACCATTCTGTTAAGGGTTAAAGATATTTACCTTTGATAGGTTCACTAACTCTGGTCTCAAACCCACAACGGCATGTGTCACAGTAAATCTTTCCCTCGACGTGAAAGTCATCGCAGTGTGCGACTGATAAGAAGCAGAGAGCACCAATGAGAAGGACAACAGCTAGAGAAGAAAACTTTGCCATCTTCTTCTTTCTTTCTTTTTTTTTGATTGTGGGAGATGGCTTAGAAAATTCTCCAAACAAGGTTACTTGATTAGTTTTGAAGAAGAAATGATTTATATATAATGAGAAGATCTGGTAGAATTTAGGTCTAAATCTGTTATTGTTCAACACAGCGGTAAGCGAGGCTAATGAGGAGTTCTATTGGGGCACTAGATTGTTGCATTTCCATGAAATAAATGAGAGGTAATGCTGAGATTGAGGGTTCTATAATTAAACATGTGTCTTTCTTCCTCTCACCCCTAACATTTCTCTTTGCTATTTTTAGTTCTATTGAATTTGTCAATTTGCATTCAGAATCAGATTAGCTACAACCATGTAAATGTTTCTTTGTTGCTATTTTTTTTGTTTAAAAAGAGGGTATTCCTTTATATACACCCAAAAAAATGCTAACGGTGCCCCATTAGTTAGTTATGTTAGTTATAATTTGATTAATATGAAAAATGCTGAATTATTGGTAACTTTTTTATATCTGTACCCCTTCATGTATAACCATAAGTGATAAAATCAAAATGTAAATCGGGTATAAAATAATATCCCTATGAAATCTTCCGTCCAAATAAAGAACGTAATTTAATCGTGAAATAAAAATCTAAAAATTGAACCTTATCGTGATGAACTCAACATTTAAAACTTTCTTGAATACGTCATAACCAAGTTTTGAAGTGATTCTAATGGGTAATGCAAATGATTTGAAATAAGCGCAGATGATTAATACAACCAAAACCAGTTTTTTAAGCTTCGCAACTAAAGTAACGATCATCCCTTATCTGGACCTTCTGTTCTTTGTAAGGAGCATCCCTTGAGAGTTTTATCCATGAACAAACAGTGGGTTAGGATCTTTGTTTGATGTAACATTAGCTTTAGAAATTTAACTAATGTGTACATAAGAAGTGAAAGAATACGACCAGATGAATATCTCATTCCTTTTGTCATTGTTTTGATTGTAACAAAAATGATATGTCCCAGAAAGAAGCTTTAAACCCAAGTAGGATGATGATCTAATTATTTCTAAAAATCAATTCAATTCTAATCTTAGGGCTCCTTTTGCAATTTTGACAGTAGTATTATAATTGATTTTCAGAAACAGTCTTTCATTGTTAGATCCGCAAAGAGAGCGAAGAATAAGAATAACTAAATACTATTGTCATCAATTTCGGAACTCAGATATGGCAGGTTTGTTTATCTCGGGGTATGCGAATTTAAAAGATTTGATGGGTAGGTAGATAACTGCTGGGGGTATATGCAGATAAAGGAGTACCGTTAGTATTTCTGGGGATATGTAGAAGAACACCCTAAAAAAATATCCTTTATTAGGACGGTCGTTACAGGTGAATCCAAACCAAACCAAATCCAAAAAAAAAAAAACTTAGAATCTCATGTGACGATTCCCGTCAAAAAACTGGAGACAAACAATTCAAAGAATCTGCGTAAACTTTTCCGTTGCATGATCGTGTCGCACACCACCACTACAAAGCACTCACAATTTGTCTTCGTGGTAGTTCTGCTACTTCCTTCTTTGGCGCAAAGAAAGGATGTTGCAGAGCCTCCATAACTGTTGGTCTCTTTTTTGGATCCAAGAACAAAGGGATTTAATCAGATCCACAGCTTCGCAACTAGCAGATGGTATCATTTTCGAAAGTCCATATGCATGGACAACATGCACTCGAGGATACTTGATATTGCACGCATTCGCAAGTTGAACTCCCTCGGTCCAGTATTCAAGAGTTGGCTTCCGATGACACTGCAGATCCAATACAGCTGATCTTCTGGATTTGAACCAGGAAAAAGAGGATGAAAAGAATACGGTTCGGCCATTATCGCACGCATCGCCTACATATCAAAAGCAGATCAGTTATAAGAAAACGACATCAACAACACTTTAGGTGCTTCATACCACCGCATAGTAACATAATCGGAATAAGGTGATTGAGACTCGATTTGCCGAGCTCGACCAAAATATGCAATCTTTATGTTTCCATCTTTTGTCACCAACAAGTTATCTAACTCCTTTAAAATCCTAACTCATATGAGCCCCACGTTAAATGGTGATCGTCACCCTTCGCTTAGAGAAGAGCTTCAATATTGGCTTAGAGAAGAGCTTCAATATTTATTGGCTTAGAAAACACTCCCATATCTTCATGCATTTTCGATGTTAATCCTTTACCAAAAACCCTAACTCATATGAGCCCCCACATTAAATGGTGAGCGTCACCCTTCGCTCAGAGAAGAGCTTTAATATTGGCTTAGAAAATAGCTTCAATATTAACTTAGAGAAGAGCTTAACTACAAACCAGCCGTACAATTTCTATCTATCTATAATCCAAGAACATAAGTCCACTTTTATGTTTTATCTTATGTCAAATTTATATCTCATGTTAGATTTTTATGTTAAGGAATAGGAATGAACAAAAAGGTCCATCATTTTCGTTCTATCAATATCATGTCACTAACTGAAAACCACTGATTAAATGAAATAGAGCGACGTACCAACGTGAGTGTCATTTTGGCTTGCATATAAATAAACGCTGGCAGTCAGTTCGAAAATAATCATTTTGGGATTCTTTCCCCAAGTCTTGTAGATCTACAGACGGCAAGATATTATCATTCTGAGAAAAGATTACTGTACTGAATTCCTCATCGTTGCCATCAACATACGTATCTCTATAATTTTTTCGAGGTGTCACAAAAACAATATATTTTTTCTTATCTAACTGGTCTTTGACATAAAATACCTGCCTAGCTTGTGAGGCTAAAATAAAAGGATCATTTTTGTGCCCCAACATAGTAAGCTCAACAATCGTGTAGCCAAGAGTATCTCTTTTGACCCCACGTTTATTGTCAACCCAATTGCACTTAAACAGATGAACTTTTCTTTCACAGTAATCTAACTCCCATATCTTTTGCAAGACACCACAATAAGAAGCTTTACCATATGTTGCACCATCATCTCTAGATATGTGCATGTCATTTGCCGCGAAGCTAACACCAATATTCTGGTAAATTCTACCATCACGAGATCTTGTGCGGAATACATATCCATTGATGCGATATACAGTTGTTGATGTTGGTTTTTAGCTTAGGTTTAAAATCGTAAAACCTTACATCTGACATGACGTCACTACGACCACTAGCGCATTTATTGAATCAATCAACATGCCTACGTAAGAATTATCAGGGTACCTTTTTTTTATATACATGTGTCATTTCCACGGCAGAACCCTTAGTATTGACCGACATCATCTTTGTACATACCAAACCCTAATTCTCACGCCACCGTGCCAATGGCAAAACATGCCAGCCACGTCTCCGCGCCAAGGCATGCCGACCATGCCAGCTGCACCATCGTGCCCAGCTGCACCACCGTGCCAATGGAAAACCATGTCAGCCACGTCTCCGCGCCAAGGCATGTCGACCATGCCAGCCGCACCACCGTTCCAACGGAAAACCATTCCAGCCACATCTCCGCGCCAAGGCATGCCAACCATGCCAGCCGCTCCATCGTGCCAATGAAGAACCATGCCAGCCGTCTCCGCGCCAAGGCATGCCAACCATGCCAGCCGCACCACCGTGCCAATAGAAAACCATGCCAGCCACGTCTCTGCGCCAAGGCATGCCGACCATGCCAGCCGCACCACCGTGTCAATGGAAAGAAATGCCAGCCACGTCTCCGCGCTAAGGAATGCCAACCATGCCAGCCGCACCACTGTGCCAATGGCAAACCATGCCAGCCACGTCTCCGTGCCAAGGCATGCCAACCATCCCAGACGCACCAACGTGCCAATGGAAAACCGTTCCAACCACGTCTCCGTGCCAAGGCATGCCAACCATACTAGCCACGCCACCGTGCCAATGGCAAACCATGCCATCCACGTCTCTGCGCCAAGGCATTCCAACCATGCCAGCTGCACCACCGTGCCAATGGAAAACCATGCCAGCCACGTCTCCGCGGCAAGGCATGTGAACCATGCCAGCCGCGCCACCGTGCCAATGGAAAACCATGCTGATAGACACATTTTTGTGTCTAATTTGATCTCAATACTATATATTGTTGGCACTCGATTTTGTACTAATTTTGTTATTTTATGTATTTGTAGGTATTTTTTGGAAATAAACATTTTTGGAAAATTCTGCTCGAAAAGTTGATTTTGTCACCCGGAGGACAAGTGTTATTCGGACTCTCGCTTTTGGATAAGGGGTAACATAATTACTAAGGGGCACCTCCAGGTCACCCCAAGGCAGATGCTATTCGCACCCAAGTTCTGGTTAGGGGGAGGACATCTTCTTCCCAAATTCAAAAAAAACAAAATTGGCGGGAAAAAATTGTTATCAACTGGCAGATTTAGGGTTGGAAGTTTGGACGGGATTAAAGGAGATTCAATGGCCCAAATTAAATGGGTTTGTTCCTACGGCCTAGATAGAGCTGGTATGGGTGTTGGATTCGGTCAAAATTGGTTAGATAACCGGTGGTAATCAAATCAGGGAAGATATTCTAAAATAAGAAAAATATTCTATTCTTGGAATTCTTGGATGGAAGAGACGTGCATGGGTTGATTTTATTGGCTGGAAACACTCCATACAGCTCAAGGATGACGAGTGAGAAGAGATAAAACATGGAACAATCCGTAACAAATCAGAGAATTAAAGAAAAAAATATCGGGAATATTTTCATTCACTGCCGAGTAATGGGAAGATTTTTTGGATTAATGTAGGAGATTCAATGGTTCAATTACGTATAAATATGTTCCTAATGTGCTACAGAGAGGCTGTCGAGAGTTTGGGGAGGTTTGGAGGCGAGCAGAGAGGCGCAGGAGGAGTTGCAGAGAAGTTACCTGCTGCTGCTGCTGCTGCCATTAACACGCCTGAAGAACACGAAGAACGGACTCTCAGAAGCAGTCGTTTATCAACAGCAACATCGACTGTTGTTTTTGGGTCGTAGCTCTTCAACGACAACAGCACCTCAGCTCTGTCGTTGATTCTGGACGCCTTCTGTGGGTCGCATAGTTCTGTTTTACATCAATTTCTTGTATTTCTCTTCATTGTAAAACACTTTTGAGCATCAATGAAATATTTTGAGAGCATTTTTACTATGATGAGCTAAAACCCAACACTGGGACGACGGAGGAGGCCGTGTTTCATCCATGTGGTAATTTAAATTAATTCTTTATTTACTTTTTGCACCAATTTTAATTGAAATAAGATTTTAAATTAATTACTTGTGATTTCATTTGATGGAGTATGCTTAGTCCTAGGGATTTTTGATATGCCATGCTTAAGAAATACAAGTAATATTTTATAAAATCTCTCTTGGCAATAAACTAGAGTTAATATTTGTTTTGTTTTGAACTATAATCGCTTAGAATTAAATTCTGAACCACTTGAAAATGAAAAATGGCCGAATCTTTAGTCCCAGCAACTCTCTACCAATTTGTCAATATTTGTATATATATTTTTAAATCTAAAAATCCATTACCTTCACAAGTCCGAGAGTTTGAACCTTTATTACTACAACCACCACGAAATCTTTAATCAAAATGGCGCCGCCGACGCGGATTTGTGCTTAGGTAGAATTTTTATGTTTATTATTTTTTATTTTTTTCTTTATTTTTTGTTCCTTTTTTACTTTGTCTTTTTGTCTTTGATTTACAGGTTCGAAGTGGAGCACTAAGGACTTGGAGAGGAAAAAGCTTAAAGCGAAAAGCGAAAAGAGAAGAAAAAAGGACAATTTTAGGATTTAATTTTTAAATTTGTTTTTTTTTTAGAGTGTGTGAGGAAAACTGTAAATTTTTTTATTTATTCTGGACAATTGGACTTTATTCTTTTTTTTAACCCTACGGAAGGGTATTATTATAAAAAAAAAAAAATTATTATATAAACTGTGTGCAGGGAAGGACGACGATTACTATATCGTCTCGGCCCCTCGGGTTCGCACACGGCATAGGAGTCGTGGCCCGAGTCGACGACAACGGTTCATCGCCCGTCTGGTACGGGAGGTAAGTCCAATCGAAACACCCGCGAATCTCCTGCAAGCGGGTTACTGTCTGCCTTAAGGTGATAATTGTTTGAGGACGAACCGGACTGTCTTTATTTTCCTAGTAAAGGGCAAGGCCTGGCCTAAACAAGATAAGGGTTCGGATTTCATCACCGTTCCCTTCTTGCCCGCCTTAGGAAAACGAAACCTAACGCGAACCCAAGCTTAAAATTTGGAATAGAACGAGACCGATAGGGTAACGAGCTTAATAGGAAACTCGTTCGAAAAATATTGGTTGCTCTTTAAGCACACTCCAAAGTTCATGATGGTTTCTGTGGGTTGAATGCGTGACTGCGCCGCCTTGTGATAGCGGTGAGGCCTTGGGTATCAAATCTCCACTGAGCTTCCCTCGCCTCAATTCAACTTACTTTGACTCGGATCGATTCCAGAGGGGTTTGCTCAAATTGCAACGAATTCCCTTTCGAAAGATAGAAGCTGGTCTAGAAACAATCTAAGTGGAGCCATCATGCTTTTTGTTTGCTAGAAATCTTTAGGTTTGCTTTGGTGGAGTCGAGTCGGCCTTGTTTGTGATTGTATAGAATCCCTCTGTAGTTTATATTTCTTCGGTGATGAATCCTTTTGAGGAGACGCCACCTGCGATGACGTTGCGAGAATATATGTCTAGAAATTCTCGTTATCAAGAGACGTCTTCGGAAATGACTCTTGGTGAATATATGCGTGGGCAGCGATATATGGATACTCCAACTTTTATTGAGGAATCACCTCTAACGATCTATGAGAAATATTATAAACATAGACCATGTAGTTTGGAACAAAGATTGAGAATTCTTGAATTTCAAAAATTGTATCATGATGATGAGGATAGTGATGATGAAGAATCTGAAATATGTGGGAATAGTGATCAGGAATTTGTTACCCCAGTTGAGCCTTATAATGATTATATTATTTCTGGTTCAGATCCTAATAATTTCAAAAATTATTCACCTATTCAAAAGGACGAGGATTTGACTAGAGATACCCCCGTTTAAGACGATGTAGTATGTCCTGTTTACGAAACCGATGATGGTTTAGAGGAACCAGTTTATCTTGAGATCGAGTCAAACGATTTAGAAACAATAGTCTTAGATGAACTCGTAGAGATTAGCGAGGATGAACCTGACTTAGAAAAATCAATTTCCGACCTAGAAATTAGGGAGGTTATGACCAGTCTATCTAGAGACGCCGAAAACTCTAAGTTTGGGGGTGAGTATCATTCTCCATGTGCTTTAACTCTTAGTAAGGTCCCTCACTTGGGACTTGACATAAATGCCTCAACCATCTTACAAGATTATCTTCATAATCGTTTTCCAGAACCTAATGATATCCAACAAGAGTCTCAAATGTTAGAAACCCATCCTCTGGTTGATGTGGTTAACCCAGGCAATAATACCAAGATTGATTTTGTTTTCCCACCAAATAGTTTTCTTCCAACTGTGGGAACGTTTATATTCCAAATGTGTCGAATATTAAGTTGTGAGACTAAACCTGAATGCCTTAGGAAATTAGAATCGATACATTTGCTTAAGAATGACCACTATTCTCACTGTGGTCAATTTTGTAAGTCATATCTGATTGACTTAGAGGATCCGCAATTATTTAGGTTATTACTTTGTGATTCCAAGTTCTTATTTGAGTTTTTCCAGACTCTAGGACCTAATAATTTGGATCCAACCTATGAAAAAACGCAGCCAATGAAAATATTCTATTTAGACCCTTTCATAGAGCCTGAACCTGAACCACAATTAGCGATAGTTATCAGGAAACTAGGTAAGGGCATGCTAGTGTTGTTCATTTCGTTGGTTCACTGCAGTTTCCTTTTGTCAGCTCTTTTTGGTTTTAAAGACCCACAGTTATTCCGGCTACTTTTATACGGTTCGAGTTGACTAAACCTTTCCTACGTCTGGCTGAAGACTTTAAACTTAGCACTTCTTGGGAGGTAACCCAATATTCTTGCGACATGGTAATATCCTTCCTTATCTCTTTTGCTTCAAGTGGTAACAATTTCTCCTTGTTCATGCTTTTAGTTTCATCTTTAGAACATTGAGGTCAATGTTAGATTTAAGTTTGGGGGTATGGGAGAAACATTTTAGTTGCAATAAATAAACTCCAGAGCCTAGAAATTTATGCGTATTAAGGATAGCACTAACCAATCTAAGTGGATGGAAACATTTTTGTTTTAGGAGTTGAGGAACCAATCTGACTAGATGGAAACATCTATAGAGTCTATTCATAAAATCACAGAGCTCAGGTGTTAGAAATAACATGATAGTTTCGCCATATCTTGTCGAGTCCTTTTCACTTTCTATTTTTAGTTTTCTTTTGTTTCAAGTGATTTGGTGGGGCACACGATTCAAGTTGTCACCTTTGCTAGGGTGAAATAGAGTGACTGAGTTACCTTTTTCAAAAAAAAAAGACCGGACCAGTTAGACCAATCGGAATAAGTATTAACACTTGGATAGCAATATGCGTGTGTTCTCCCTGTTTCCGTCGCCTAAGCAAGCGTGGAATGCAGGACCCGTGGGAACTATCGTGTAATCTGCTGACAAGAAGCATGCACTTGGATCCAAAAGATCTATTCATGCCGTTAAGTTAAAAAAAAAATGGTTATTGTTATGTGTAGTCAACTGCTGGTTCCCTTGTATTTGCCAGTTTGTTGATCTAGATTTAAGTTATTGACCACTGGTTCCCTTGTATATGCCAGTGTGTTAATATTAGTCAGACCGGTATCTCAGTCATTTAGGTTAGGTTCACCTTGGCAGAGGCCTTCAGACAGATATGGGAAACACCGTTCACTTTTCAACCATCTACATTTTTCTTTTTCCATCTTCTTAATCTTTTCATGTGATTAGTCTGACTCCGAGTATGATGTCCATCGTGAAACTATCTTAGTAGAGCTCTGTCACTTATATGAATTTTAGTATGCTTGAGTGCAAACTCGTGTACAACAATTGGAATTTCGCATCAGGGTTCTTCCTCTTAAAGTCAATAATTGTATGCCAACCAAGGAGGTTCTTTAGTGCTTTCCAAGGTTCTGCGTAGATAGCTGGGGTCTGGAGTATTGGTTTTTGTGGGTACACCTCTGATAAACCCACCCGAGATTAACTCGGTCACTTTTCAAGAATAAATTTTGCTCGAGGACTAGCAAATAATAAGTTTGGGGGTATTTGATAGACACATTTTTGTGTCTAATTTGATCTCAATACTATATATTGTTGGCACTCGATTTTGTACTAATTTTGTTATTTTATGTATTTGTAGGTATTTTTTGGAAATAAACATTTTTGGAAAATTCTGCTCGAAAAGTTGATTTTGTCACCCGGAGGACAAGTGTTATTCGGACTCTCGCTTTTGGATAAGGGGTAACCTAATTACTAAGGGGCACCCCCAGGTCACCCCAAGGCAGCTGCTATTCGCACCCAAGTTCTGGTTAGGGGGAGGACATCTTCTTCCCAAATTCAAAAAAACAAAATTGGCGGGAAAAAATTGTTATCAACTGGCAGATTTAGGGTTGGAAGTTTGGACGGGATTAAAGGAGATTCAATGGCCCAAATTAAATGGGTTTGTTCCTAGGGCCTAGATAGAGCTGGTATGGGTGTTGGATTCGGTCAAAATTGGTTAGATAACCGGTGGTAATCAAATCAGGGAAGATATTCTAAAATAAGAAAAATATTCTATTCTTGGAATTCTTGGATGGAAGAGACGTGCATGGGTTGATTTTATTGGCTGGAAACAATCCCTACAGCTCAAGGATGACGCGTGAGAAGAGATAAAACATGGAACAATCCGTAACAAATCAGAGAATTAAAGAAAAAAATATCGGGAATATTTTCATTCACTGCCGAGTAATGGGAAGATTTTTTGGATTAATGGAGGAGATTCAATGGTTCAATTACGTATAAATATGTTCCTAATGTGCTACAGAGAGGCTGTCGAGAGTTTGGGGAGGTTTGGAGGCGAGCAGAGAGGCGCAGGAGGAGTTGCAGAGAAGTTACCTGCTGCTGCTGCTGCCATTAACACGCCTGAAGAACACGAAGAACGGACTCGCAGAAGCAGTCGTTTATCAACAGCAACATCGACTGTTGTTTGTGGGTCGTAGCTCTTCAACGACAACAGCACCTCAGCTCTGTCGTTGATTCTGGACGCCTTCTGTGGGTCGCATAGTTCTGTTTTACATCAATTTCTTGTATTTCTCTTCATTGTAAAACACTTTTGAGCATCAATGAAATATTTTGAGAGCATTTTTACTATGATGAGCTAAAACCCAACACTGAGACGACGGAGGAGGCCGTGTTTCATCCATGTGGTAATTTAAATTAATTCTTTATTTACTTTTTGCACCAATTTTAATTGAAATAAGATTTTAAATTAATTACTTGTGATTTCATTTGATGGAGTATGCTTAGTCCTAGGGATTTTTGATATGCCATGCTTAAGAAATACAAGTAATATTTTATAAAATCTATCTTGGCAATAAACTAGAGTTAATATTTGTTTTGTTTTGAACTATAATCGCTTAGAATTAAATTCTGAACCACTTGAAAATGAAAAATGGCCGAATCTTTAGTCCCAGCAACTCTCTACCAATTTGTCAATATTTGTATATATATTTTTAAATCTAAAAATCCATTACCTTCACAAGTCCGAGAGTTTGAACCTTTATTACTACAACCACCACGAAATCTTTAATCAAAATGGCGCCGCCGACGCGGATTTGTGCTTAGGTAGAATTTTTATGTTTATTTTTTTTTATTTTTTTCTTTATTTTTTGTTCCTTTTTACTTTGTCTTTTTGTCTTTGATTTACAGGTTCGAAGTGGAGCACTAAGGACTTGGAGAGGAAAAAGCTTAAAGCGAAAAGAGAAGAAAAAAGGACAATTTTAGGATTTAATTTTTAAATTTTTAAATTTGTTTTTTTTTAGAGTGTGTGAGGAAAACTGTAAATTTTTTTATTTATTCTGGACAATTGGACTTTATTCTTTTTTTTAACCCTACGGAAGGGTATTATTATAAAAAAAAAAAAAAATTATTATATAAACTGTGTGCAGGGAAGGACGACGATTACTATATCGTCTCGGCCCCTCGGGTTCGCACACGGCATAGGAGTCGTGGCCCGAGTCGACGACAACGGTTCATCGCCCGTCTGGTACGGGAGGTAAGTCCAATCGAAACACCCGCGAATCTCCTGCAAGCGGGTTACTGTCTGCCTTAAGGTGATAATTGTTTGAGGACGAACCGGACTGTCTTTATTTTCCTAGTAAAGGGCAAGGCCTGGCCTAAACAAGATAAGGGTTCGGATTTCATCACCGTTCCCTTCTTGCCCGCCTTAGGAAAACGAAACCTAACGCGAACCCAAGCTTAAAATTTGGAATAGAACGAGACCGATAGGGTAACGAGCTTAATAGGAAACTCGTTCGAAAAATATTGGTTGCTCTTTAAGCACACTCCAAAGTTCATGATGGTTTCTGTGGGTTGAATGCGTGACTGCGCCGCCTTGTGATAGCGGTGAGGCCTTGGGTATCAAATCTCCACTGAGCTTCCCTCGCCTCAATTCAACTTACTTTGACTCGGATTGATTCCAGAGGGGTTTGCTCAAATTGCAACGAATTCCCTTTCGAAAGATAGAAGCTGGTCTAGAAACAATCTAAGTGGAGCCATCATGCTTTTTGTTTGCTAGAAATCTTTAGGTTTGCTTTGGTGGAGTCGAGCCATCATGCCAACCATGCCAGCCGCACCACCGTGCCAACGGAAAACCATGTCAGCCACGTCTCCGCGCCAAGGCATGCCGACCATGCCAGCCGCACCACCGTGTCAATGGCAAGAAATGCCAGTCACGTCTCCGCGCCAAGGCATGCTGACCATGCCAGCCGCACCACCGTGCCAATGGAAAACCATGCCAACCATGACTTCGTGCCAAGACATGCCAACCATGCCAGCCGCGCCGCCGTGCCAATGGAAAACCATGCCATCCACGTCTCGGCGCCAAGGCATGCCAACCATGCCAACCACGACTCCGTGCCAAGGCATGCCAACCATGCAAGCCGCACCACCATTCCAATGGCGAACCATGCCAGCCACGTCTCCGCGCCAAGTCATGCCAACCATGCCAGCCACGTCTCCGCGCCAAGGCATGCCAACCATGCCATCCGCGCCACCTTGCCAATAGCAAACCATGCCAGCCACGTCTCCGTGCCAAGGCATGCCAACCATGCCATCCGCGCCACCGTGCCAATGGCAAACCATGCCAGCCACGTCTCTGCGCCAAGGCATGCCAACCATGCCATCCACGTCTTCGTGCCAAGGCATGCCAACCATGCCAGCCACGTCTCCACGCCAAGGCGTGCCTAAACCTTGCAGGCCTTTAACGCGTGGTAGCCTTTGGCCCAAATTTTGGCCGCGCCCAAACTATGCCAAAACCCTAGTATTTGGATGTGCCTAAACTATGCCAAAATCCTAGCTTGGCCATGCCTAAACCATGCCATACGGGCCTTTCCTTCACGGCTTCCAAAACGAAAGGTTGCAACTATCAACGGTCACCCTTCCATCTGAGATGCAAATCTTATCCGTCCAAGATCGCCAGGTAACGCGTGGTAGCCATTGGCCCAAATTTTGGCCGCGCCCAAACTATGCCAAAATCCTAGCTTGGCCACGCCTAAACCATGCCATACCGGCCTTTCCTTCACGGCTGCCAAAACGAAGGGTTGCAACAATCAACGGCCACCCTTCCATCTGAGATACAAATCTTAGCCGTCCAAGGTCGCCAGCTAACGCGTGGTAACCTTTGGACCAAATTTTGGTCGCGCCCAAACTATGCCAAAAACCTAGTTTTTGGCCGCGCCTAAACTATGCCAAAATCCTTGCTTGGCTACGCCTAAACCATGCTAGATGCACCACATGTTCCAATGGCATGCCGTGCAACCTTTCCGCGCCAAGGCATGCCAACCGTCCAACATGTGTCAATGGCATGACGTGCAACATTTCCGCGCCAAGGCATGCCAACCATGCCGCATGTGCCAATGGCATGCCGCGCCAAATCTCCGCGCCCAAAGCATACCAACCATGCCAGCGCTCCACATGTTCCAATGGCATGCCGTGCCAGCCACATATCCGCGCTAGGGAATGCCAACCATGTCATCCGCACCGCTGTGCCAAAACCACGCCATCCTTTCCTCCACGCCGTTGGCTGCCAAAACGAAGGGTTGCGACAATCAACGACCACCCTTCCATTTAAGTTGCAAATCTTAGCCGTCCAAGGTGGCCATCTAACGCTTGGAAACCTTTGGCCCAACGCCAAGCCCTAATTTTGGCCGCGCCCAAATTATGCAAAAACCCTAGTTCTTGGCCGCGCCTAAACTATGCCAAAATCCAAGCTTGGACATGCCTAACCATGTCAAAGCCATGTCGGACATGCTTTCATGTCGCTGGCTACCAAACGAAAGGTTGCAATAATCAACGGCTACCCTTCCTCTCAAGATGAAAATCTCGACCGTCGAGAGTCACCACCGAGCCGGAAAGTCTTCCAATCTCAACTTGCCAAACAGCAGCAACCTGCTACATGTTTTCCCAGAAAACACTCGAGACATCAACACATGTCACAAACTGGGGGATGCTCATTAGGGTATTGGTTTGGCGGTTTATAGCGTGCGGTGTACACTACGCCCGTTACAAGACAGTGTCATAAGAATGAGGCGGTTAGTAAATACCGGGAGTAATGGTGAAACGCTTTCCTTCATTATGGAACATCAATTCCAGGCGTTACCGGTTACCACCTCCTCCCATTTACTCATTTGTTTCCATTTCTTACGAGATCTGAGTACATTTCACTTCGACTTGTATAAATAGGTCTTACCTATTACCACCAAACAACAAGTTTTGTCCAGGAGCATACAACACTCAGAAATCACCTGTTAGCTTTCCTATATATGAGCTTACGCTTTCTGATACAAGTCAAAACAACTACTCTTCCAGAATCAACTATTCTGGTCTCAACGCTCTCTTTGCTTCCCTCCCCAAAACCAACCCTTCTCCTTCACTTTGTGACCGAAGCAAGTCTGGAACGGCCATTTCTTGGTTTAGACCGGATTTGTACAGATTTATCTCTCGAATCTAAAATACTCCCTTGCAGTACATTTTTTAAGGTTTAGACTCGTTTCTCACCCACAACACACGAAACCAGCAGAAACTGTTTTCACCCTCAAACAATTGGCGACCACAGTGGGAGATTCTCTCGGTTACAATATCAATTTCCAATTCCCGATTTCATTCTTCAACCCAGATTCTAAGATGGTGAAAGCGAACGATCCGCTCGGGGATCAATGGCTCAGTCACCAAGCGACTCAGTTACCAGACGGCCCAGTTACCAGTCATAACACGACAAGGGGTGACTGGGAGACTTCTAAGATGATATAAGCAAATGATCCGCCCAGGGATCCACGAATCGATTATCAGACGACTCAGGGACAACTGGGGACTTTCCACGATCACGGCGGCGCTTCTCACAAAAACTCGGACTTACACCCGGAAGATTCATTTTTCGTCCAGAGATCCGAAAAAACTAAGTCTTGACTAGACAAAATGCATGGTTTACTACTTCAAGTTTTCATGAGAATGATAAAACCGATAGCCATGTTATGTTTCATTCCACACTCTCTACCGACACGCAATTCTCACGGTTATGTGGTTTTCCTGGGATGTTTGCTCCACTTGCAATCGTAACCAAGACAACACTATTATAAAACAATTCATTCCAAATGAATAATCCAAAACCCTCGTAGATAACAGTTATCTATCAATTCAAATAAAACCATAAACCAGGCGCTTTTTTTACCTTTAAAAAAAATAGGAGAGCCAACCCCTTTTATAGGCATATCACTTTTGGAATTTGAATAAGGAAAGGATTTCCTATTTGAGCTACGTATGGAAAGAGATAACTGGGCCCGCAAGAAAAAGCCTCACGGTGCCCAACAGTCTGCGCCATGCCAAGCCAACAATCCGTTCCACGCCAAACCAGCACTGTGCCAAGCCAACAGTCCGCACCATGCCCATCCAACATTTCGCGCCATACCAAATCCAAGCCAGCGCCCATTGTATCCTTCCAGCGCCAGCATCTTGCATCCTTCCAGCGCTAACGGCTTGCATCCTTCCAGCACTAACAACTTGCATCTTTCCATCGCCAGCAGCTTGCATCCTTCCAACGCCAGCATCTTGCATCCTTCCAGCGCCAGCAGCTTGCATCCTTCCAACGCTAACAGATTGCATCCTTTCCAGCGCTAACAACTTGCACCTTCCAGCGCCATCTTCTCCGCTCCACAAACCAGCCAAAGCAGCGCCATCTTCACCCTTCGAAACAGCGCATGGCTCCAACACTCCGTGATCAAAACCACGCCATCTCTGCACGATACACCTACGATCACCAGAAGCAGAGCCGCTTCCGCCACCCCAACATTTCTTCAAGTATGACAGCTCCAACCGTCACCAGAGACGTTGCTACTCCACCATCAGGGAAAGATACTGGAAGAGCCAGAAGAAGCCGACCTCCTTTTACCACTGTTGATTTGATGGAAAGACAAAAGGTTCTCGTAAGGCTCAGACAGACGTGTTTATAACTCGGAAAGAGATGCCTATTTCCTAAAGACACTGACGGAGCGGCCACCATAAGAGTCACATTGAACCAAGAGGGAGATGACAAGGAATACTTTTAACATCCGGCGCAGGCACTTCAGCAGGACGTGCGTTTATAGATGAAGGGGCTCGCATTTCTCTTGAACGCCCAATAAAAGGGAATCAGCAATCCAATTTCATCACACGTAAGGATTAGGAACGACTTCTCCAAAATTGAGGCAAAGGAAATCAGCAACCTTCCTGAATTCACAGAGACCCTCTTCCCGTCAGGAGATGCATGATTTCTGGGGACCTCGCCCACAAAATCGTGCAGTATATGATGAAACAATTACGTGAGATTCTATATTTCTCCAAGGCGTAGCGTGAAGACATATTTGCATCCCTCAACCGCACTGCATCAGGAAAGCATCTGTTTCCAGCCAGAGAAGTCGTTTCCAAACCCCAACCTCTTATGGAAAGCACGATCGATAGATGGAAGTGGGGAATCCTAACCACTGTTCACTTGAGAGATGTCTAGTTTGACAGAACGCTGAGTGACGCAGTCTCCGACTTCAACATTGTAACTGTCAAGGATTTGAGAGTTTCAAGGCGCCGTTTCGACTTTATCTCCAGAAGTGGCTCCGCTTCAACGTTCTCCAGCAGCGGCTCCGCTTCAACGTTCGCTTCAGTAGCCGCTCCATTTCAACGTTCGCTCCAGCAGCCCCTCCGCTTCAGCGATATCTCCATAAGCTGCTCCAGGATCCGAAACAGCATTTGGCTCCTTAAGTTTCAACGTCCTCTCCAAGATCCGAATCCGCTTCAACACCACTCCTTCCTGCAAAGGGTCGTTTCACCATACTCCCCATGTCAAGGATCATGATCGCATCCAGCCAATCTTCGTAGTCATGGCCACCTTTTGATCCATCCCGCCAAAATTCGTGACCATGGACAGTTTGCACGCTTACGCATCCAGCCAATCCTTTTACTTCCATGGATTCCCATACAATTCTAGCCAACCTACTTTGTTCCCACGAAAATGTAGTCTCTTCTGATTACATCTGCTACCAAGAACTGTTGCCGCTCATTTTTTGATACCATCTAGAGATTCACCTCAGCAACAATCACTACAAAGGTAACCCGTACTCCTCCATATTTTAGTTTCACGTGGAAGAAGTAACAAAATCACCAATATGAATGCACGATGGTGATGTCTTTATCATGGTCAACCCACTGACCATACAATATGGAAACATGTAAACCATACTTGGGGACTGAGGATATACACAGAATCCTTTCACTGTCAAATCTCAGAAGACACGGTCAACCAAAAGGCCATAACCACAACAAGGTCATCTACTCTTCAAGGGTGTAGCGCAAGAATATCATAACCTCTCTGTCTAGAAGACGCTTTCAACACTTTACGAGGCCCCAGCGGATCCCAAGCCTGCTCAGAGGAAAACAACTTCAGAAGCTAAAGAAAAATACGACTGAGGACTTCTCATTGCAGTCCATCCCGACGACCATCAAAGACTCATGAGATAACTCCAGAGACACGGCTGAAACATTTTATTGAAGAAACAGAGAAAGCCACGATAAACAACATAACTCTCTCATTTCTGCCTCTTCGCTATCTATAATGTTTCGTCCATGTGCATCCCAGCGTCACATCCAGAAGAGTACAATAAGCTTGTGTCAAATCCCGTGGACATGGATTCAAGGCGATGCGATGAAAGTAGTCTACACATGGGGACTACCAGCATGAGACGCTTTCACTCCCCTCGACCTGGTTATTTCTGATTTCAACATCATCACTGCCGAAGTTTTACGAGCCGCGGGAATTTCTCAACATGAAGCCGTACATGTGCATCGAAAACTCCAAAAGCACGCCACAAAGATACAATCACATATTCATCCATGTCATCAGATCTAACAGAAATATAACTGGGGACTGCTCACCACATCCCATTCCATACGATAGTCCAAGATTCATAAGCTGGTTCGAAGGATGTCTCTTGGAACAAAGTCCTTGAAGACTTGATAGCAGCACATCGACAACAAAATGTCTCCCAACTCATCTATTTCATCATGTGTCTTCGGAAGATTTCTACCACAGAATCATCCACAACATATCAATCATCGCGATCAGAAGGTCCAGACACTGAACAACCTAAAGTCAAGGATGGACTGACAACGCAACAAAAATCTCCAAGATTAGCCCTGACATGATCGTTGCCGAGCATATATTTCATCCTTCTATCCCAAGAATGCAGCGGAGTTTTGGTAAATTTTGGATTCCACTGGAGAGACAATGCAGACGAAAACACAGATCCAGATGAGCAACAGAAGAGGGTCGATACCTCTTTTTATGTGGACGGAGTTTCTAGAGTTTGAAAAAAATGAAGATTCCTTCTTGCTCCATGAGCGGGAATATGTGACTGGGCGCGACTATGCCACCTCGGGCCCGCAATATTCCTCCTGAATTCTTCTTGAATTTTACTGTCGAGTTGTTTTCACTTCCCGAACGAGCTCAAAACCTACATATTCCCGAGGTGGGAGATAGGAAATTCTTTTCCGTTCAGAATGGAGGGGCAGACCGTCAAAATCCGAGTGCATACGAGAATTCTACA
Source organism: Papaver somniferum (assembly GCF_003573695.1). Lineage (NCBI taxonomy): Eukaryota > Viridiplantae > Streptophyta > Magnoliopsida > Ranunculales > Papaveraceae > Papaver > Papaver somniferum. Next base: position 113,105,260 of record NC_039361.1, on the reverse strand, counting down.
GTGATTCTAGTAAAGGGCGCTAATTAGGGTTTCGGCATGCCCGAACCCTAATTTAGACAAAGTTGTCATCATTCCACGGAGCTGAAGACGGCCATCATCCTTCCACGGAACTGAAGACAGTCGTCATCCTTCCGAGGAACGCAAGATAGCTCCACTCCAAGCCGCGCAATGCAAGCGACCCCATTCCAAGCCGACCAATGCTGACGGCTCCATTCCAGGCCGACCAATGCTGGCGAATCCATTACAGGCCGACCAATGCTGACGGATCCATTCCACGCCGACCAATGTTGACGGCTTCATTCCAAGCCGACCAATGCTAACGGCTCCCTTTCAAACCGATGCCAACAGTCTGCATCCCGGCCAGCAATCGTCTCTACCACTCTGCGGCCTAACCTGCATTGCCACGAGCAGAATTTACGCAAAGCCTCCAAACGCAAGGATCACGGATTCTCCTTATTTCTTGAAAAAGGTTAGACGAATCTTCCTGACCATCTTTCATGACTTGCGTTTTGTTTCTGTCCTTTCCTGTCACCATCTTATGCTTACCTCTCAACAATGCTCTTGTTTCGCGCTAAGCAGGGGACTTAATGTTAATGGTGGTTTTTAGCTTAGGGTTAAAATCGTAAAACCTTACATCTGACATGACGTCACTAAGACCACTAGCGCATTTATTGAATCAATCAACATGCCTACGTAATAATTACCAGGGTACTTTTTTTTATATATACATGTGTCATGTTCAACGGCAGAACCCTTAGTATTGACCGACATCATCTTCGTACATACCAAACCCCAATTCTCACTACACCGTGCCAATGGCAAACTATGCCAGCCACGTCTCCGCGCCAAGGCATGCCGACCATGCCAGCCGCACCACCGTGCCAACGGAAAACCATGCCAGCCACGTCTCCACGCCAAGGCATGCCGATCATTCCAACCGCACCACCGTGTCAACGACAAACCATGCCAGCCACGTCTCCGCGCCAAGGCATGCCAACCATGCCAGCCGCACCACCGTGCCAATGGAAAACCATGCCATCCATGTCTCCGATCCAAGGCATGCCAACCATGCCAGCCGCACCACCGTGCCAATGGAAAACCATTCCAGCCATGTCTCCGCTCCAAGGCATGCCAACCATGCCAGCCCCACCACCGTGCCAATGGCAAACCATGCCAGCCAAGTCTCCGCGCCAAGGCATGCCAGCTGCACCACCGTGCCAATGGAAAACCATGCCAGCCACGTCTCCGCGCTAATGGAAAACCATTCCAGCCACCATGCCAATGGAAAACCATGGTTGGCGTGCCTTGGCGCGGAGACGTGGCTGGCATGGTTTTTCATTGGAATGGTGGTGCAGATGGAATGGTCGGCATGCCTTGGCGCGGACACGTGGCTGGCATGGTTTGCATGCCTTGGCGCGGAGACGTGGCTGGCCTGGTTTGTCGTTGGCACGGTCGTGCGGCTGGCATGGTCGTCATGCCTTGGCGCGGAGACGTGGCTTGCATGGTTTTCCATTGGCATGGTGGTGCGGCTGGCATGATCGGCATGCATTGGCGCGGAGACGTGGCTGACATGGTTTGACATTGGCACGGTGGTGCGGATGGCATGGTCGGCATTCCTTGGTGCGGAGACGTGGCTGGCATGGTTTTCCATTACGACGGTGGCGTGAGAATTAGGGTTTGGTATGTACGAAGATAATGTCGGTCAATACTAAGGGTTCTGCAGTGGAACATGACACATGTATATAAAAAAAGGTACCTTGGTAATTCTTACGTAGGCATGTTGATTGATTCAATAAATGCACTAGTGTTCATAGTGACGTCATGTCAGATGTAAGGTTTTACGATTTTAACCCTAAGATAAAAACCACCATCAACAACAGTGTATTTCATTACCTCGTAGTGCGGGCGATGTGATATCCATCTTAAGTTCTCTGAAATACTTTTTCTGTCGACTGCCAACTCTTTTTCAACGTGAAATTCATTATTAGGATGAACCTTGACTTTAAAGGAATATAACATAGCAAACATACACTTTTTCTACAACCTATTACCTTATCTTTTAACCAATCGCAAAAAGAGTTAGAGTGCTCTTTCTCCAGCCATGCTCGCTTTTTAATATGATATTTAGTTTTCAGATAGAGCTTGTGTCGGCTGTTATGTACAATAACCAATGTTATTATGTTTTGTACCAAAAAAAAAAGAAAAAATAAACATGAAAATAAACAAATTAATACTTACTCTATGTAAGGCTCAATTTCAGGAGTGTTCTGCATTACATAGAAATGTGTTTGTCTCAACTGTTCAGCGGTAATTATACACGGCTCTTCGGCTGATAGTGGTTCTCCCTCCATAACAGTTTCAGAATCCTGACCATTGTGAGATGTATTTTATGCATATCCAGTGGAATACCAATTGTCTTGATGTTTCTATGGTACTCAAAATATATCTCAATTGTCTCTTCAGCAACATTTTCTTCAGCAATGCATCCACAAGGTTGATTCTTGTTCCGAACTGTTGATGGTGGTTTTTAGCTTAGGGTTAAAATCGTAAAATCTTAGTCAAACAGTGACGTCACAATTGAGTAATAATGTCGCCACTAGCACATTTATTGAACCGTTCAACATGTCTGTATAAAATTACCGGGGTACCTTTTTTTGCGTATATGCCATGCTCTACGGCAGAGCCCTCGGTACTGACTGGCATCATCTCTACACATGTCATCCACGCATGCTAGCCAAACGTGCCAAAGGCATGCCATGTCAGCCACATCTCCGCGCCAAAGGCATGCCATCCGCACCATCGTGCCAATGGCCTGCCATGCCATCCACATCTCCGCGCCAAAGGCATGCCAACCATGCCATCCACATCTCCGCGCCAAGGAATGCCAACCATGCCAGCCGCACCACGGTGCCAATGGCATACCATGCCAGCCACATCTTCGCGCCAAGGCGTTCCAACCATGCCAGCCAAACCACGGTGCCAATGGTATACCATGCCATCCGCATCTCCATGCCAAGGTATGCCAACCATGCCATCCGCACCACAGTGCCAATGGCATACCATGCCAGCCACATCTCCGCGCCATGGCATACCAACCATGCCATCCGCACCACAGTGCCAATGACATACAATGCCAGCCACATCTCCGCGCCAAAGCCATGCTGGACCTACCACATGCCGCTGGCTGCCAAACGAAGGGTTGCAACAATCAACGACTACCTTTCCATCTGGGATGCATATCTCAGCCGTCCAAGTTCGCCACATAACGCATGGAAACTTTCGGACCAAGGCCAAACATCACGGTTTATGCCAAAATCCTAATTTTGGCTGCGCCTAAAACATGCCAAAGCCATGCGGTCCTACCAGCATGTCGCTGGCTGCCAAACGAAGGATTGCAACAATCAACGACTACCCTTCCATCTGAGATGCAGATCTCAGCCGTCCAAGTTCGCCACCTAACGCATGGCAACTTCCGGCCCAAGGCCAAACATCACGGTTTATGCCAAAACCCTAATTTTGGCCGCGCCTATAACATGCCAAAGCCATGCGACCCTACCACCATGTCGCTGGATGCCAAACGAAGGGTTGCAACAATCAACGGCTACCCTTCCATCTGAGATGCAGATCTCAGCCATCTAAGTTCGCCACCTAATGCATGGCAACTTCCGGCCCAAGGCCAAATATCATGGTTTATGCCAAAACCCTAATTTTGGTCGCGCCTAAAACATGCCAAAGCCATGCGGCCCTACCACCATGCCGCTGGCTTCCAAACGAAGGGTTGCAACAATCAACGGATACCCTTCATCTGAGATGCATAGGTCAGCCGTCCAAGTTCGCCACCTAACGCATGGCAACTTCCGTCCCAAGGCCAAACATCACGGTTTATGCCAAAACCCTAATTTTGGCCGCGCCTAAAACATGCCAAAGTCATGCGGCCCTACCACCATGTCGCTGGCTGCTAAGCGAAGGGTTGCAACAATTAACGACTACCCTTCCATCTGAGATGCAGATCTCAGTCGTCCAAGTTCACCACCTAACGCATGGCAACTTCCGGCCCAAGGCCAAACATCACGGTTTATGCCAAAACCCTAATTTTGGTCGCGCCTAAAACATGCCAAAGCCATGCGGCCCTACCACCATGTCGTTGGATGCCAGACGAAGGGTTGCAACAATCAACGGCTACCCTTCCATCTGAGATGTATATCTCAGCCGTACAAGTTCGCCACCTAACACATGGAAACTTCCGACCCAAGTCCAAACATCACGGTTTATGCCAAAACCCTAATTTTGGCCGCGCCTAAAACATGCCAAAGCCATGCCGCCCCTACCACATGTCACTGGCTGCCAAACGAAGGGTTGCAACAGTCAACGGCCGCCCTTCCTCCTGAGATGCAAATCTTAGCCGTACAAGCTTGCCATCAAACGCATGGCCACTTTTGGCATAATGCCAAGCACTAATTTTGGCCGCACCTAAACTATGCCAAAACCCTAGTTTTGGCCGCGCCTAAACGACGCCAAAATCCTAGCTCGTCCGCGCCTAAACCATCCCACTGGATGCAAACGAAGGATTGCAACAATCAACGGCCATCCTTCCTCCTGGGATACGAATCTCAGCCATACAAACTTGCCACCAAACGATTTATGACAATCTCTTGGCCACGACGCCAAAACCCTAATTGGTCGTGCCAAGAGCATGCAAGCGCTGCAACCATGCCGCTGGTTGCCAAACGAAGGGTTGCAACAATCTACGGATACCCTTCCTCCTGAGATGCAGATCGCATACGTACAAACCTTCCACCAAACGACTCGCGGCACCAACTTGGATGCGATGCTAACTCTCTGGTCACGACACCAACCTGGATACGATGCTTATTCTTTGGTCACGACACCAACTTGGCTACAAACGCCAAATCCTTTGGCCACGCCACTCGTAGCAACATGCTACACGTTTTCCACGAAAACACTCGAGACATCAAAACATGTCATAAACTGGGGATGCTCATCAGGGTATTGGTCTGGCGGTTTACAGCGTGCGGCGTACACTACGCCCGTTACAGGAAAGTGTCATAAGGGCGAGGCGGTTAGTAAATACAAGAAGTAATGGTGAAACGTTTTCTTCATTATGGAAACATCAATTCCAGGCGTTACCCGTTACCATTTTCTTCCATTTACTCAACCGTTTCCACTTCTTACGAGACCAGGGTACGTTTCGTTGCGACTTGTATAAATAGGTCTCACCTATTTCCACCAAGGACAAGTTTTTTGGTCAGGAGAATACAACACTCAGAAATCACTTGTTAGCTTTCCCATTTGTTAGCTTTCACTTTCTGATACAAGTCGTCAAACAACTACTCTTCCAGAATCAACTATTCTGGTCTCAACACTCTCTTCGCTTCCCTCCGTAGACCAACCCTTCTCCTTCACTTTGTGACCGAAGCAAGTCTGGAACGGCCATTTCTTGGTTTAGGCCGAATTTGTACAGATTTATCTCTCGAATCAAAGTACTCCCTTGCAGTACATTGTTTAGAGTTTAGACTCGTTTCTCACCCACACACACGAAATTACCGAAATCAGCAGAAACCGTTTTCACCTTCAAACACGAACATGCCCCTTGATAACCTTCATACACCTTTCGAAATGATACATCCATCGAAAGCAAACCGGACCACATAATTTCACTTCCCTGGTAAAATGTACAGTTAAATGAATCATGATGTCGAAGAAGGATGGAAGAAAATACTTCTCTAGTAAGCATAACGTCACACAGAGCTACTCTTGCAATTTATCTAGCTCTTCCACGTAGATTTCTTTTGCAGATATTGATCTGAAGAAGAAGCAAAACCTGATAATAACATATCTCACAAGTGTAGGCATAATTGATCGAATAGCGACGGGAAAAAATTATTGCATAAGCATATGATTTAAGTACGGTCTCTTTTCGGTTCACAAGAGTGGAAAAATTCGAACAATACCCTTCTGGAACTTTTAACTCGGATAGTGTCTTCAAGAATATGTCCTTTTCTTCTGTGGTTAATGTATAGAATGCTGCGGGAAGTATCGTTCCTTTGTCATCAGTCTTAGGGTGCAACTCCGATTTTAACCCCAAGCGCACCAAATCCTTTATGGCATTTAATCCATCTTTCGTACTCCCGTTGTGCAGCAACGTTCGGTCGGGAAACCGAGGTTACGTTCATCTCGAACCGGCATGTTTCCATAAAAGTAAATTCCATGAAACATCTTACTTTAGATAACTTAGCTCGAATCCTTTACTTACATCTTTATATTAGCATGATCGGATAATACTAGCACGAATATATAATCAATAAGATAATAGACAATCATACACGACACAAAGATTACGTGGTTCACCTTTGAAGGCTACATCCACTGCCAAAACTACCCCGCGATTCTTCATTATCATAACAAGTTATTACATCGACACTTCATATAATCAACTACTTATATAACCCACTAGCGTTAAACGTTAGAAACAACAAGACATATTACGAAGAGTTTACCTCTTCCTTTGTTCTTCTTCTTCCATAAACCTTCACCGCCATGGTCGCTTCGACTTTGGACAAGAAGAAAAAACATCACGAACTCTAGCTTCTCCAATACGAACCCTAGAAACTCTAGATTTCTCCCGTACCCGTTCTCACTACAAGTCTCTCTTCTCACATAGATTTTGCTCCATCACCAACCATTGTAGGACAAAACAGTTGTGACCCAATCACTCTTATAAAGAGAGAGGATTCTACAAGAGAATGAATTTCTACTCACCACATAAGCCTTCACCACATAAGCCTTCTTATATAGTAGAAAATCTTTGATCCCCAAGTCTTAGAACTCCTAAAAATAGACTCACACCTTAATTAGGAAATCCTAAACAAGAAAACCATAACTTGGGAAACACCCACATTATGTTCCGATAAGTTCCGGAATCTTCACGGAACAAAACCCCAACACGTTCCAGCAAGACTTTGTCCCACATTCTTTTCGACGTGCATGAAATCAATAAAATGTTGGACATCATTATAACGTCAATATCTAAGTAGTCGCTGCCATATGTTGTCCTTTCTCCAGTAGGTGGTTTCCCTGCCTTCCTCTTCCTCACCTGACCTATCGATTTCCTTTGATATTTTTCTGATGCGCTTAATCTTCGTTTTTTTGATGCGCTTCATCTTTCCACCTTCTCTGGGTGTAGCTTGCACGTCTTCCACTTAAGTATTCTTCCCCTTCTTTCCCCATGAATTCTTTATACATTTTACTTCCTCATATATCTCTTCCCCGGTTATTGGTTCTGGAGCAGTCTCCCACTCTTGTTTTCCGCCAAATGCCTTCTTCTTCCTTCTGAATGGATGCTCATAGGGTAAAAATCTTCTATAACCAACATAAACATTCTTGTTCGAGTCATGAAGCCTAATACCGTGAGTTTTTTTCCTACACACTACACAACCATGATATCCAGCGTAGCGACAGCCACATAGTGTACCAAGAGCAAGATAATCGTTTATCGCCCACAAAACAACTGCACGTAGAGTAAGAATTGAGAATCTTTAACAAGAGGTTCTAAAAGGACATCGATGATGTTTCCAGGCGCACCGTCTATAAGTAACGACAACATGATGAACTTTCTATTCATACACAACCACGGTGGAAGGTTGTAAATCACAACCAAAACTGGCAATACACTGTGATGTTTGGTGCCTGTGTTTACATCAACTCCATCAGCCGAAGCAGCTAACCGCAGATTTCTTGGATCACCTTTAATTTCTGGGAATTTGTCATCTATCTCTCTCCAAGCATGTGAGTCTGCCGGATGACGTAAAACACCATCTTTGGTTCTAGTGGTATGGTGCCATATCAAATCTTCTGTTGTGGGCGATTGAAACAACCGCTTAAATCTTGGGATGATGTCGAAGTACCACAATACCTTTGCTGGAATATTCTCGTACACTTTACCGTCCCTGTCAACTTTCCTTCTGGGTGTTTTACAAGTAGGACACTTTTTCATCCTTGTACTCGTTCCTATAAAGAATGCAGTTGCTGATACATGCATGTATCTTTGTGTACCCTGAACCCATTGCTTTCAATATTTTCTTGGCATGATATGTACTCCTCGCCATTAACTTACCTTCTTTGGGAAGCATGTCCTTTAACAAGGGTAATGGTTCATTAAAAAACATGCCTGATGCACCGTGCTTACTCTTCAACTTGAACAGCTGCACAATTGCAGACAACTTTGTGAAGCTGGGACATCCTTCGTATAAGGGCTTTTCAGCATCTTCAAGTAACTTTTTAAACTTTATAGGGTCATCTGCGAACTGTTCTGCAGCCTACATCATATCTATAGTGTCTGGAGCATCAGTGGGAGTTCCCATTCCAAAATCTTCGTCTGGAGCATCAGTGGGAGTTCTTATTCCGAAATCTTCAAATTCAGCGTGCATACCATTGTTGACGTTAACTGGCATACTACTAGTTGCCTCCTCCTTTTCCCCATGCTTAGTCCAAGTAGTATACGTTTGATCGATTCCATTTAAGAATAATGATCTTCTACGTCGCCAACTGAGCATGCACAATAATTTAAACAATCCGTACATGGACACAGCATAAGAAATTCTTCAAATGTCTCACCCTCCTCCTTGACATGGTTGACAGCATACCGCAGAAACGCCGCGACTCCTTCTCTATAGTGTATTTTTGTTCTATCAGTACTCATCTAGGATTTATCCATTCTGAAACGCAAAGAGAACCAATAGATCAATTACATCAGCTGCACTTCAATGAAAGCAGAAACTGATAAATCAATTCAGAAATATAAGTCTAACAATAACTAATAAATATGTTTCGTTTCAAAACAGTTGTTATCCCCTGACTTAAGAATTTAGACATACAAGTCTTGAAATTACCAATAAATTCAGCACAATTTAAAACATAAAAAATGTATATAGACAAACATGGCAATAACAGATGAAACAGGCCGTATGCAATTTCATCATAGAATAAGACAAATTCTAAGTGGTACTTTTTATAATGCCAAGAGTTTGAGAAATCAAAGTTGGGATTACTGTTTGTGGAGATGCATATTGGCTGAGATGGAAGGGAGACAAGGAGATGGTCATTATTGCAACAGCTACAGGTGATGGATGTGCTTTAAGGATTAAGAGCAGTTAAACGTGGGTGGTCTGACTGGTGCTGTCGGGATTTAGAAAGCGGCACTAGTTCTGGTGTTGATTAAATGGTGGTGTTCTGGAGTTGGTAGATTTTTGCGAGAATGAATTGCAGCAGCTCTAGAGTCGGTGTGTTTGGTAAATTAGAGTCAAATGGTGATCTTTGCAGTCGGTGGTTAGAGTCAACAGTGTCATATCACAAACCATAATCACACATCCACACAATCCCATAATCAAAGTGTCATTTCCAATAAATATTCTAATTGATTAACTTAGCAATATCAGATCATAAGTAGTATGTCCCTACTTCTATAATTGATATAATTGGCAACTTTTATATCTCTGGGAACTCAAATCTGTTTTCTTTAGACAGATGTGAAGTCACATCAGTCAAGAAAGAGCTCTAGTGTTCATGAAGAATGATTGGAAATGACAACGAGAAATAAACTACAACAGGTAACAGCAGTATTATTGAGTCAAGAAAGAACCACCTTTGTTTTCCTTTTCGGTTAACCGCAATTGATTGCTCTTGTGCAAAGCTGTTCAATCCACTTATGAATAGCATGCCATTTTCCTGCAAAAATATATCCAAGAAGTTAGTTAAATCTCCATGCTCTAGAACTAACTTTTCATAGAGTTTCAACAAACACCACAGAAGAACAGAAGAGAAGCTTCAGTTCAAATTTAACCTTCGGTGCAATGGAAAATAAACGGAATAATTCACTCTTTGTGTCAATACTTGATATGGTGCCATAAACGATACATTATTGTCGAAAAATCTAGAGACTTCATTAGCTTGTTCCCTCTCAGTTTTAGGAGTGTTGTAGTAACCCTTATCAATGCCATTTAAGATGTTCTTAACCTCTACAACTTTGCCTTTATAGTCACCTAACGGAATACCGCATTCATGATTCAGAAATATCTCTACAACATTTTCGAAATGCAGTAGAAAATAATCTGAATGTAATCCCTAACAAAGCCGGTATTCTCGCAATCAATCTATTGAAAAGTTGCTAATGAACGTTTTAAGTAATCAACAATTCCAGTTCAATTCTTGTAAAACTTGTAAATGATACAGAAGATTTCAAATTGAATGTAATTCCCTGCCAATGTAATAATGTTCATGAAGTATGATTGAACAATGACAAAGAGAAATAAACTACAACAGTAACATGAGTATTATCGAGTCGAGAAAAAACCACCTTTGTTATTCTTTTCAGTTAAGCGCAATTGACTGCTCTTGTGCAAAGCTGTCCAATCCACTTATGAATAATAGCATGTGATTATCCTGCAAGAGTATATCCAATAAGTTAGTTAAATCAGCAAACACAAGCATTCTTAACTGAAAACATCCCCTTTTTGTCACCAAACCAAATGAGTTGATCTTTAACAGTAGGAACTAAACTAACAGTGACCAGCAGATGCACAACGACAGTTAACTTCTTATCTCACAGTCATACAATTTCCTACTCTAATTCAAACTTAACTCCCAAACAAAATCATCCCCAGCAATACAGCACACAAAGACTGATAGAAGACAAGTGATATAACCTAGAGATTTCGAACGCCCAGACAACCTACTTTCAAGGATTTGCACACTTTTTTCCAACCCACCCAGTGGGTTTTTTTAACATCATCAGAATCATCCTAAAAGAAGTAACTTATTACCTTCTCAAAACATTTTATCGCATGCTTAGAACCCATAAACAATGTAAATAGGAATCCTTTGCAGCACAGTTTTGGTAACTTTGGAGAGCATCTTCCTCTTCCAAGAAGCATGCCATCCTTTACAAATTTTTATTACCTTTTCCCATTTAGAGGCAGAGTTGGTTTTATCCCCCACAGGCATACATGGAAAAGAGGCAGGAATAAGGTACTATCAGAGCAGTCCATAATCTCAGCAAAGACCTTGTCTTTAAACTCCAAGAATGACCATTTGATCACATGCAATCGAGCAGTAATAGTGTAATACCCAAACTATCTAATATAAAACGGCAAGTGAAAAGTTGTGGGGCAAAAAGTAGCTTCATGCTGTAATCGACCATTTTTGATCATCTGCAATCGAGCAGTACTGGCAACTTACATTGATTGTTAGCTCTATAAGTACAACGATGTATAATTGAAATCAAGCTAAGGAAGCAATTCAACTGACTTCACGGATACAGTAACAACACTTTGATACATCGATAAACTACATACATAGCAAATTCAGACATCAATCGAATACAAAGTTGTAAAACAAAAACTAAGCAGAAATTTACCTTTTTTCCCAAAATTTTGGTTGAATCTAATTGGTTTTCAACAATTTCTTCAACTTTTCTTTCTTTAATTTTAGTCCCTACAGATAAAATGTACATTAATCAACAAATATTAAAGATTCAATATGAACTCATGCATCTATCAAATCAAATTTTATAACTAATTTAACTATAGATAAGCATAAAAATGATATACCTTGGATGTTTTTTTATCTCGGAACTGATAATACCCCAAAAAAGGTGTATCTCTTAACATCCCTGGACTAATTTTAGAGTTGAACTTATATATTCCAAAACATCAAGTAGGAATAATCCCGCCCAAAAGGATTTTCTTTTGATTTCATCCCGCCCAAAATGAAAATGTTAGGGTTCAAATCGAAAAAAGAATTGACCGAGATTATTCCCGCTAGATGTTCTTCTTTCATTCCTTCTCAATATACTCTTTCATCCTACGGCGATGCAGAAATATTTCCAAAATTCCAGACTAAATCTTCTATGAATAACCACTAATTCTCCTTTTCCTCTAACAAACTTTCCCTAATTTAAAACAAAAAAGAATATCTCACGAAATTTACCCTCGTTATCTCCGGTTCTCTCTACTGCTTTGCAACGTTGTTTTGGGGGAAGGCAAAAGAAAGAAAGAAAATTTGGCATTATGTCACTCTCGTGTGATAGTCAGGCCAGGTGTAAACAAAGAAAAAAAAAAGTGAACATTTTTAATTTCGTCAGATGGACACTTCTATACCTTTGTTAGTACGTGGCTCACCTGTGTTAGTGCACGTAGGATTTGCAAGCTAGGAGCCTAGGACATATACAAAGAAAAAATCTTTTTTTTTTATATTTGTTTTTTTCTCTTATAAAACCACAATCCTGGGTAGCTAGCTCAGCTGGTCACCTGCGTTCCTTAAAGGTTGATGCGTTTCAGGAGATCCCAGATTCGAGTTCTCGATGGCGCAATATTGCAGTATTTGACATGGAAGGTAGAGTTAGCTTGCCCCCATACGACATAATCAACCCCCTATCCGCTTCGGCTCCCTTGGCTGGTTCCCCATGAGACTCGCTGGTAGGCTAGCACAACAACCTGTTTAATTAATGTAGTAGTACGTTGTTGGACTTAGCTTGTTAGGCTTCCAACTAGTTTCATATAATAATCGTTATTATATTTTTATTTTATTTTTATTTTTGATGAAAGGGAACCACTGAGGCATCTATTAAGAAAACCAAATGGTATATTTACAGAGACTTGGCTGGCTGGGAGACGCGCAACAAGTTGCGGTCCAACTAGTTAGGTATATTATTTAATAATAAGGGTACATTGGAAAAATGCAAAGGTCTTTTGTTAGATTAGTTTGCGAGTATAATTAAATTATTTCGCCACACAATTTTATTTAAATTAAAAATTAGAGTTACATGATGATTTACGGTCTCGTTCATAATTAGGTCGATCTTTAGTTACATGGCATATGTTATTAATGAAGAAGAATGTTGGCATATCTTTTGGTCCTCTGAAGAACAAATATCCTGCCATTTTTAAGGCAGTCAGCAACAAGAATGCTTCACCTTAGGAGATGATGGAAAATGGGAAATTGAAATGTCAGACTAGAAGAAGATCATACCAGCATGAACAATTTGAATGGGATATGTTGTGTAATGATCATGGCCCTGTTCATGGTTTGAATGAAGAAGAGGATGTGGTGGAGGTTATGAAGGATTTTTCAGTAAAGAAGTGTTATGAGTTGTTAGTATAGGATGATACCAGATGGGTTTTTAACAAGTTTTTATGGAAACAAGGTATACCAGCTACGGTAAGCTTCATGCTATGGGCTACATTTCATGATTCTTTACCCACTCTTTCAATGCTTAAGTATAGAGGGATGGATATTGAAAATACCTTGTGTATTTTCAGTAAGAGGGGGGAGGAAAATGCAGACCATTTGTTTGTTGGATGCTCTTTTGCTCATGAAGTCTGGTGTCATTTCATTAAGGCTTTTAGAGTTTCCTGGGTAGCTCCTATCTCAGTGAAAATCTTCTTTTTAGCATGGGATTTGAATAACTTACAAGGCAGATGTAAAAGGATATGGTGGAAGGTGATATATGTTGTGTTTTGGCAATTGTGGACTGAGAGAAATAGAAGGAATCATGGAGGAAGAGCAATGAAAGTTGAGGAAATTTTAATGTTGGTAAAGCAGAATACAGTGCTTTGGTGCTCTGAGGAAGATGTGTTTGTTAATGTCAGTGTAAACCAAGTTTTATTTCAGTGGGAGACTGTTCTATGTGATGTTTTAAACAGCTCCTTCCCTTGTACATTTTTCCTCTTTTAATATAACCATTCCAATTCTTGTTACATGGCATATTGAAATCAATATTGGGGTAATTGTCGAGTTTCGCTCATAATTATGAAGAAACTGGAACTTCATCATATAGATTTCAGGCGATTTTGGTCAAATTTTAGTTACATAATCAAAACTGGACACTATAATTAAAATTTTGATTAGGTCGAACGAGTTAGAAGAAAAATGAAGAAACTGAAACTTCATCCTTTCGAATTGAGACGATTTGCATCTTAAATTTAGTTACATAATCAAGAGAAGACTCGACACTTCAATTGAAAATCACTAGATCGTAGTCGCTACGACTGAATATACTCGTTATGGATGGTTTATATCTATGTATTTCCAAATAATTCAATCAAATTGTCCACAATCTTCCAAGAAGATTACTCGACCGTACTTGCTATGACCAATTCTCGACAAATTTGATCAAACTATTCACAATTTTGCATAAATCAAAAATCACTGTGTATCGTAGTCATTATGACTCAATATACCTGAAAAAGCGGGGGTCTAACAACCACACCCAATATTTCGATTAACAATCTGTATGGACTAACTCCAATATACTTTCTAGAGAATCAACTAGATAGTCAGACTCAATCTAGAAAAAAGTATATCGAGGAGTTAATATCTCTCTCACTTGATTTGATTTTTACTCAAGAAAATAAGAATTTGCGAGTCTTTATCAAATACAAGGATAATAAACTTGAATGGTACCAAATACCAATATCCAAGGATCGATCAATTTCCAATCAACAACCAAAGGTTGGATTTCACAATTGATTCATACAACGCACAAACTGTGATATTTCAACTATATAACAAAATATAATGCGGAATAGAAATAACACAGATACCAGAAATTTTGTTAACGAGGAAACCGCAAAAGCAGAAAAACCTCAGGACCTAGTCCAGATTGAACACCACACTGTATTAAGCCGCTACAGACACTATCCTACTACAAACTAACTTCGGTCTGGACTGTAGTTGAACCCTAATCAATATCACACTGATTCAAGGTACAGTTGCGCTCCTTACGTCTATGTTCCCAGCAGGATACTACGCACTTGATTCCCTTAGTTGATCTCACCGACAACCAAGAGTTGCTACGACCCAAAGTCGAAGACTTTAATAAACAAATCTGTATCACACAGAAAAGTCTACGATAATAGATAAATCTGTCTCCCACAGATAAACTTACGAGTTTGTTCCGTCTTTTGATAAAATCAAGGTGAACAGGAACCAATCGATAACCCGAACTTATATTCCCGAAGAACACCTAGAATTATCAATCACCTCACAATAAACTTAATCGACTAGTGAAACAAGTTATTGCGGAATCACAAACGATGAGACGAAGATGTTTGTGATTTCTTTTTATCTTGCCCTATCGGAGATGTAATCTCAAGCCAATTATTCAATGGAAATCGTATGATAGAAAATGGCAAGATCAGGTCGCTCAACTACAAGAGAAGTAGTTTCGTCTGGCTTCACAATCCCAATGAAGTATTTAAGTCGTTAACCGACAGGGTCTCGAGAAGAAACCTACGGTTAAAGGAGAATCGACTCTAGCAAAACCAACTATTATCACACAGGAGGTGTGGGGATTAGTTTTTCCAGTTGCTAGACGTCTCCATTATATAGTTTTCAAATCAGGGTTTGCAATCTAAGTTACCTTGGTAACAAAGCATTCAATATTCACCGCTAGATCAAAAACCTGATTTATCCAAGATAATATCTTTCAGCCATTAGATTGAAACTTAGCTTGTCACACACAAATGAAATGTATTTCATTTAGGTTTGAGTAACCGTGCCTAAACGTGTACACTTGGTTGGTTCACAAATAGTTAACCAATGGTTAGCCATATGAGCACTTTCATATTAACCGTATTCATCTTTCTCATAACTAGTTCAAATGACTCATAAGAACTAGTTGAAGAATTGTTTAGTTGCTTAGGTCTTCATGCATAGACACAATTGAAACAAAATCGGTTTGATTCACTTGAATCAATTCATGAAAAATATAGCCACGGTTTGCGAAGATTGCATTCCTTATTGATTTATTATTTAAGTTCATGAACTACCGATTTGAGAAGTATAACCAGCTTGGGTACATGTACGGGTACGTGTACCATAGCTAATGGAATTGAGTTTACAAACCCAGCAAAGATTTTCGGTCGAAAACTTTCATGGGTAAGCGTACCTAAGGTGACTGGTTTAACAGTTTGCGAACTACAAACTTCAACAGAAATTTTCTGTTCAAAAACTTTCACTGGTACGCGTACCCAACCTGTCTCCTTCACCAATACCGCATGCACACATATGCACGCACTTGGCTTCCGGCACATGGATTTATACACTAATGTGCGAACATACTATATATGCTTATATCCATAGTTGGTTGCATAAAACATTTCAATCATTGAAACATTCTTCTATAGTGTTATAATAGTCGTTAGACATAAAGAATCGACTATCGTCATCAAAGTTATTTTCAAGATTGAAACATCATAATGAATTTCGTCACGGGTAAAGATGAAAATGGTTAAAGCAAAAGCTTCACCAACACATATCTCGAGAAAAAGATAGGCGAGTAAACTCGGCTCGAAATAGCAAATGTGTATGTATGAAAACTATCATACTATACGACTTTTGTCTCAAGAGTAGGAGATAGAGTAGATAGACTTTTGAGTGACATATGAGTTCAAGTTTCCACATACCTTTTGGTCGGATGAAGTTCCACTGGTTCCTTGAGTAGTTCTTCGTCTTCGTAAGATAATCGCCATGGAGTCTGGAGCTCAACTATACTTAACTATCCTAGACCGAGACTTTGTCATACGTAAACTAGAAATCAAGAAATGTAGTTTTGATCACTAATATTGACAAACATGCTTGAGATAGAAACGCATGCGAGTTCGACCGAGCAATGCTCTAACAATACCCGTTATGGATGGTTTATCCTTATGTATTTCCATAATACTTCAATCAAATTATCCCCAATATTCCCATAAGATTACTCGACCGTACTTGTTATGACCAATTATCAACAAATTTGATCCAACTATTCACAATTTCGCATTGATCGAAAATCATTAGATCATAGCGTTATGACTCAATATGCTCTTCATGACTGGTTTATCCATGTATTTCCATCTACTTTAATAAAATTGCCCACAATCTTCCAAGAAGATTACTCGACCATACTTTTTATGACCAATTCTCAACAAATTTGATCCAACTATTCACAATTTTGCTTAAATCGAAAATCACTAGACCATAGTCGTTATGACTCAATATACTCGTTATGGATGGTTTATCCATGATCTACTTTAATAAAATTTCCCAAGATATTCCACGAAGATTACTCGACCATACTTGGTATGACCAATTCTCAACAAATGTGATCCAACTATTCACAATTTTGCATAAATCGAAAATCACTATAGTCGTTATGACTCAATATACTCGTTATATATGGCTGGTTTATCCATGACCTACTTCAAAAAAAATTTCCCACAATCTTGCAAGAAGATTAATCGACCATACTTGTTATGACCAATTCTAAACAAATTTGATCCAACTATTCACAATTTTACGTAAATAGAAAATCACTAGATTATAGTCGTTATAACTCAATACACTCGTTATGGCTGGTTTATCCATGATCTACTTTAATAAAATTTCCCATAATATTCCAAGAATATTACTCGACCATACTTGCTATGACCAATTCTCAACAAATTTGATCCAACTATTTACAATTTTGGATAAATCGAAAATCACTAGATCATAGTCGTTATGACTCAATATACTCGTTATGGCTGGTTTATCCATGATCTACTTTAATAAAATTTCCCATGATCTTCCAAGAAGATTACTCGACCATACTTGTTATAACCAATTCTCAACAAATGTGATCCAATTATTCACAATTTTGCATAAATCGAAAATCACTAGATCATAGTCGTTATGACTCGATGTACTCGTTATGGATGGTTTATCCATGACCTACTTTTAAAAAAAATTTGCCCACAATCTTCCAAGAAGATTACTCGACCATACTTGATATGACCAATTCTAAACAAATTTGATCCAACTATTCACAATTTTGCATAAATCGAAAATCACTAGATCATAGTCGTTATGACTCAATATACTCGTTATGGATGGTTTATCCATGATCTATTTTAATAAAATTGCCCATAATATTCCAAGAAGATTACTCGACCATGCTTGATATGACCAATTCTCAACAAATTTGATTCAATTATTCATAATTTTGCATAAATCTAAAATCATTAGATCATAGTCGTT
Organism: Papaver somniferum; assembly: GCF_003573695.1. Lineage (NCBI taxonomy): Eukaryota > Viridiplantae > Streptophyta > Magnoliopsida > Ranunculales > Papaveraceae > Papaver > Papaver somniferum. The sequence continues at coordinate 113,087,185 of NC_039361.1, read as the reverse complement.
ATGACTCAATATACTCGTTATGGATGGTTTATCCATGTATTTCCATATACTTTAATAAAATTGCTCAGAATCTTCCAAGAAGATTACTCGACCGTACTTGATATGACCAATTCTCAACAAACGTGGTCCAACTATCACAATTTTACATAAATCGAAAATCAGTAGATCATAGTCGTTATGACTTAATATACTCGTTATGGATGGTTTATCCATGATCTACTTTAATAAAATTGCCCACGATCTTCCAAGAAGATTACTCGACCATACTTGTTATAACCAATTCTCAACAAATGTGATCCAATTATTCACAATTTTGCATAGATCGAAAATCACTAGATCATAGTCGTTATGACTCAATATACTCGTTATGGCTGGTTTATCCATGACCTACTTTAAAAAAAAATCCCACGATCTTCCAAGAAGATTACTCGACCATACTTGATATGACCAGTTCTAAACAAGTTTGATCCAACTATTCACAATTTTGCATGAATCGAAAATCACTAGATCACAACCGTTATGACTCAATATACTCGCTATGGCTGGTTTATCCATGATCTACTTTAATAAAATTTCCCATAATATTCCAAGAAGATTACTCGACCATACTTTCTATGACCAATTCTCAACAAATTTGATTCAACTATTCACAATTTTGCATAAATCGAAAATCATTAGATCATAGTCGTTATGACTCAATATGCTCGTTATGGCTGGTTTATCCATGTATTTCCATCTACTTTAATAAAATTTCCCATAATCTTCCAAGAAGATTACTCGACCATACTTGATATGACCAATTCTCAACAAATGTGGTCCAACTATCACAATTTTACATAAATCGAAAATCATTATATCATAGTCGTTATGACTCAATATACTCGTTATGGCTGGTTTATCCATGACCTACTTCAAAAAAAATTGCCCACAATCTTCCAAGAAGATTACTCGACCATACTTGCTTTGGCCAATTCTCAACAAATTTGATCCAACTATTCACAATTTTACATTAATCGAACATCACTAGATCATAGTCGTTATGACTGAATATACTCCCTATGTTTGGTCTATCCATTTATTTCCATCCACTTCAATCAAACTATCCACAATTTTGGTCAGCATAACTATCTCATACTCGTCAGGAATGATTATAAACAAGTTCATTCCAACTGTACTCAATCTTTTGTTATTTCATTGAAGCATTCTTCAAAAAAAAAAATCCATTGAAGCACTAGATCATTGTCAAAATTTTCGGATGCGGATCGATATAACTGATTACACTCCTGATTGTATGTATTCCAATTTTCCTCAATTTTCCCCTAACATTGCTGGATCCACAATTATTTTCTTAATTATCCATAAAATTCAATGCAATTTAAATCAAATTTACTTTGTTCCAACAAAATGTTCTGAATCAAAGCCCTGGACTGGCAAGGAAATAAGAACTACAAATTCGAACATTTATGGTTATCTCACCTGCAATTACAGCAAGTGTTCAACTCAGCTTGGGACAAAATGCATGACTCAGACCCCTCCTTAAATCTCCAACTGAAGCTCATATCAACCAGCGAAACCCTGACATAATGGAATAAGGTAACCTTCGGCCATTTACATACTCTAATTAAAAAATCAAGCAAGCACAACATCAATGTACTATGCAGACGGGCCCAGCGCTGGAACAGTGGCTCCTACAAGAAAAACAGTTTCGCATAGATCACCTCACCCTGTTAGATTTCCATGCAACCTACTGGCAATAAATATCTAGAATACAGTGGTTGCAATCGGGAGATCGAAACACAACATTCTTTCACACCAAGGATATAATTCATCGAAGCTGCGACAACATCCAGCAACTCCAAAATCAACAAAATAATTGGATCCATGATAAGGAAGCAATTATCAAAATTATGCTAGATCACTTCACCGATCAATATACAACACTAAGTACAAGAATTGATGACCAGTTGTTTGAAGACATTACTCCGAGGCTAACCCCTCAACAATATTCTCTTCTTGCTTCAGAGGTGACCCCTTGGGAAATCAAAAAAGCGCTCTTTTCCATCGGCTCCGAACGTTCCCCAAGAACAGACGGCTGCACTAGAAGATTCTTCAAAGTTTTTTGGGAAACAACACGGACACAACTAATTGATATGGTACACAAATTTTTTAACTCCCTTAACATAAACACACTCATGAATCACACTAACCTCACCCTTATCCCGAAAGTAGATCACCCTTCTAAACCCTCTCAATATAGACCAATATGAGTATGCTTATGTCACTTACAAAATCATCTCAAAAATCTTAGTCAACCGCTTAAGACCTCTTCTCCCCTTCCTCATAAGCCCCTACCAAAGTGCCTTTGTGCCCCAAATATCTATTCATGATAACATAGCAATCTCCGGTGAGCTTTTCCATTATATAAAATCCTCTATCCGAACCAAGGACCCAAAAGTTTCTCTCAAGCTAGACATGCAAAAAGCTTATGACTCCTTAAATTGGAGATTCATCACACGAGCTTTTACCAAAATTGGTTTCCCACAACTCTTTGTGGACTACATCATGCTATGCATCACCACAGTAACATACTCAGTCAATATCAACGGCACGCCGCACGGGTACATCACCCCCACTAGAGAAATTAGGCAAGGTGATCCCCTATCTTATTATATCTTTACTATCTACGCAGAAATCCTCTCAACAAATTTGAGAAACCTAGAAGTGCAAAAAAAAAATGGAGGGACTGCGCATCTCTCAAAAATCCCCCCCCCCCCCCTCCAATACTGCATCTCATGTACGCGGATGACCTGCTAATAACATATAAAGCAACAACAGAGGGAAGAAACCAACTCAATAACTTATTGCAATCTTATAGTACCTCAGCAGGTCAACATATAAATACCTCAAAATCTACAATAATCCATCACCCAAATCTCGAACAACATCAAGTAATCGAACTTCAACAAACTTTCGGCATGCCAACAACATCAAACCCACCCACATACCTAGGAGTACAATTTAAACAAGGAAGAACATCTCAACATATTTTTGCCCCCCTTCTTCAGTGACTAGCTCGAAAAGCAAAAGGATGGATGACGGAATTCCTAAATCAGGCAGGAAGATTAATTCTCATTAAAACTTCTCTCACACCTACAACCAATCATCAGCAGGATACTTCGCACTTGATTCCCTTAGCTGATCTCACCCACAACTAAGAGTTGCTACGACCCAAAATTGCAGGCTTTGATAATAAACAAATCTGTCTCACACAGACAAGTCTATCAAAGGATAAATCTGTCTCCCACGGAAAAACCCTAAAGTTTTTGTTCCGTCTTTTGATAATAATCAAGGTGAACAGGAACCAATTGATAGTCCGACCTTATATTCCCAAAGAACATCCTAGATAAATCAATCGCCTCACAACAATCTTAATCGTATGGTAGCGAAATAAGATGTTGTGGAATCACAAGCAATGAGACGAAGATGTTTGTGGATACTTTTTATATCTTGCCTATCGGAGATATTAATCTCAAGCCAATCAATCTGATTGTACTTGTACGATAGAAGATGCAAGATCAGATCACACAACTATGATAAAAGTAGTATCGGTCTGGCTTCACAATCCCAATGAAGTCTTTAAGTCGATAACCTGGTTTTAGAAGAAGAAAACCAAAGATTAAAGGAGAAACAAATCTAGCACGCAAACTAGTATCACACGTGAGGTGTGGGGATTAGTTTTGCAGAGTTTCTAGATGTCCCCTTATATAGTATTTCAAATCAGGGTTTCGCCTTGGTCAGAAAGCAAACAATATCCACCGTTAGATGAAAACCTATTTTAGATTCAATCTAATATTTCTCAACCGTTAGATCGAAAACTTAGCTTTTAATACACACATGAAATGCACGCTTCTAGGTTTTTTAACCGTACCCAAACGTGTACATTGTTGGTTCAACAATAGTTAACCAAAAGGTTAGCCATATGAGTATTTCATACCAACCATATTCTTCTTCACCATAACTAGTTCAAATGACTAAATTGAACTAGTTAGAGAGTTGTTTAATTGCAAGGAAATCTTATGTAGTACACAAGACACAATTGAAGCAAAGATGATTTGATTCACTCGAATCGGTTCATGAACTTTATAGCCACGGTTTGCAAATTGCATTCCTTAGTCTTATAAGTTTAAGTTCAGAAATCATCTTCAGATATATAACCTTCTTAAGTTCGCACACTAGGTTCGCGGACTTAAGCAACCGGGCAGAGTTTACAAACTCCAGCAGAAAATCTCGGCAAAGACTTTCCGCTGGTTCGCGGACTGGTACTCACGTAACAAGGTTGTCAACTCCAGCAGAATTTCTCGGGATGAGAAGTTCGACAGTTCGCGGACTGAGTTCGCGGACTTGGCAACAAGCCATTCTTCTGGTTTCTCTTGATCAATAAAGTTCGCAAACTTTGGTTCAAGGGATAGGACTTATGCACATATGTGTTTCCACAATAATACTTATGTCCATCATTGGTTATGTAATCTAAACTCTCATTCCAACTATTGAAACATTCTTAGAGGACGTTATACAGTTGTTATACCATTTCTCGTCAAAGCAATTTTCAAAATGATTGAAACATATCATGACTTTCTTCACTAGGTAAAGATAAACACGCTCGAAGTGAAACGCTTACCAACACATATTTCGAGATATAGATAGGCGAGGTATACTCGGCTCGAAATACCAAATGTGTATAATCTAAATTTATATATAGCATACGACTTTTTGTCTCAAGAAGTAGGACATAGAGTAGATAGACTTTTGAGTGACAGATAAGTTCAAGTCTTCACATACCTTTTTGTCGAGAAGTTCCACCGCTTCTTTGAGTAGTTCTTCTTCTTGTATGATGAATCTCCATGAAGTCCTTAAGCTCAACTACACTTTCTATCCTAGTCCGAGACTTAGCTATAGTAGACTAGAAATCAAGACTTATAGTTTTGATCACTAACATTGACAAACATGCTTGAGATAGCAACGCATGCGAGTTCGCCCGAGAAATTCTCTAACAATCTCCCCCTTTGTCAATTTTAGTGACAAAACTATTAATACATAAGGAATACAAAAAAAAATAAAGAAACTTTAGTAGCTCATATTCCACATGTCTAATCTTCTGCATTCCTCGAAATCTTCGTCACTTCCAAGTACTCCAATGATCCCAAAGGTTGTAAGTTTAGTATCACCGTTACTGAAGATCCGTAGCTATAACAATGAGAAAGCATCGGTCTCGATCATTGTTATACAGTGTCATAGTATTATTACACAGTTTCAAAGTCCAATTGTATCACAACTTCAACAATAATACTATGGTGATATGTATCACTCCCCCTTAGTCAATACTCCATATCACATGGAAACCACTCCCCCTTACACAATGATCCGAAAACCGTATGTATTTGTAGTGTGAACTACATATTAATTCTCCCCCTTTTTGTCAATAAAATCGGCAAAGGGTACAAGAACGGGATCATAATGAAATTTCCGTAAGAGACATTTCATGACTAAAAGAAAATACATACCATCTAATTTAGATGCAATCATATAGCCGAAGCTAATAGCATTCATCAAGGAGTTTAAAGATACAAGATAACCCCTTTAAAATTCCACAGCCGCACACCTCTCAAGATATGACCATTAAGCACAACTTCAAAAGAATTCTCCCCCATTAGATGTCATTCCCAAGGGAACAACAAGAGCGACCTTAATTTCAAAAGAAAAAAAGGATTTTGATTGGACACCAAAAACCATGAGAATGATTTTTTATATCCAAAAAATCAATTTAATTAATCAAAAGTAAACTCACGATTAATTTAATCGTAATACGCAATCAAATTAAACACAAAATTAATCAACTTAATTGATTATGCTCGACATAAGAGAACTTACGGAGCATACGACTAACATAACCATTAGAAAATGAATAGGATAATCGTTCATATACTCAACATAAGAGGAATCTTATGGAGTATGAAAATACTCAACTAGATTAATTACAAGAGAACCCATAATTAATATAATTGGAATACACAACCAAACTAATTACAAAAGTAATCAATTTAATTGTCATTTGTTTTGGTCGACATAAAAAAGACTTATGAAGCAATAACTAAATAACCAAACAAGATGATTAATTTTGTTCAAGAATGCTCAACATAAAGTACCTTACGGAACAACCAACAAAGCTAATCAAAAATTAATCAACTTGGTTGTATCGTGCTCAACATAAGACACATTACGGAGCCTCACAGTATTACATAAAATATGGATCAGTGAAGATCAATACTGTGGAATACACAAGGATTCATTCTATCTTCCGTTACTATTTGCATAACAATTTTTAATAGACATAATCCTTGAACACAAAAGATTTTAACATATCTTCCATCAAGGAATTGAAAATATAGGCTTAACTTTTGTATATGTCAAAAGTCTATTAATCCTTAAATCAATACATGAATACCGATCATGAACGACTTTACTTTTGACAAAATATGGGACAACATAGTTCACGGACGTAAACACCAATATCCCATAACAAATTGCACTATAACAAATCATAAAGATTAAATACTGCAAACCATCATCCTCCAAATATTTTTAGAATTTAAACCTAAAAAAGAACAAGAAGATGAAAACTAATATCTATGTGTAGTCACAATCATTGCTATTCAAAGCACTAGTTATTCTTTCAACTAAACCAAAAAGAAGACATACTAGGCAAAAAATAAAACAAGCTAAAGGAAAACAGACTCCAGTGCTATTCTGAACACGAACTAAGATCATATGGACGGTTCAGAATCCTCATGAGACAACTGGTCTTTGAGCTTGTGATTGACATCATCCACTGCATCATCGGAGAGGTGATTCTCTTTATGAAAATCATTGATGTGAGATTTTACAAGACCAAGGTCAAGGGTAACCTTTTCCAACTCAGTTTTCAGCGCATCAACACTTTTCAGAGTAGAAATGAGCTATTGTTTTGCTTCCCCAAAGTACTTAAGAAAGTCATGAAAAACTTTAGCAAAAATCATATCATCCTTTTCAGCATCCTCATGAACATAGTCAAAATAACATGAAGCATTAGGATGATCTTCATCTACAAGGGTTCTTTTCTTCTTGGACTCAACAACACCTTTATCAAGGAATCCTCTTGCAAAACCACCATAGCAAGATGAAGAAGAAGACATTCTTGACAACCCAGAAATCAACCTAGAGTATGTGTACGTGACTTTTGCAACTCAATCGGTTGATATTTAAGGGTATCTTAAGGAAGGGATTCTAGGGTTTTCTTAAAAAATTGACTCGTCTCAGAACACGGATATCCTTTCGAGTACAACCTGACCCCCAAAAATAAAGCCCAACAGGGATTTTTGCAACAAAAGACTCGAAAAATTCCATAACTCAGGAAAGCAATTTTGAGCAAAGTTGTAGCAAAAAAAATAAAAAGACGACTTCCTAACGAAAATGAGAAGACACTTTAGACATAAACAATAATTTAAGCATAGCAAGTTTGCAATTAAAAAGCTTAGCTATGGACGATAAGAAGATAACTCAACTTAACAGATGCAAATACCAAAAGTATACCTGAAAATTAACACATCTTACTCAACAGGGTTTTTATGAGTAAGCTCTTCAACCCCTGTGATTAATTAGCACAAGTATGAGCCACAAGCTCATCAAGAGATTTGTTTTTATGGTCAAGTCTCTTTTTCCTCCTGAATCTAGAGAGGGACTCCTTTTTATGTGAGAAATTATCATAAAACTTACTGGTCATCAAAATACGAGACATAGTTTGAGTTCTTACCAGAAGATTTTTGTTTTGAGGAGGAAGACAACCTGTTGACAGATTCTTTATACCCTTCAATTATCTTTTTCAGATTATCTCTCATTTCATTAATTTTTCATCTTTCTTCTGAACTTCCTTTCTCAGCAGGAGAAGCGTTGTTTCCAGAGACCACGACACAATCTTCTTTTAGACGATATTTATTAAGACGTCTGTTTTGTTCTTGAGTGTTCGAGGAACTCATTGAACCAACTTTCCTGGTAACATACACATGGTAGGTACGAAAACCGATTGGTTTAGTCATACGAATGTCAGTTACACCTTTAAGAATTAAATCTAAGGTGTGTTGAAGTTGAACCAAGGAGTTTTTCTTCAACCTCGAGGTTCCCTTTCATTTAACAGAACTCTTTGTCTCACAGACAAGACATACTTTCTGATCATCAGAATGATTAGATAGTACAGTCTTAATATCATCGTTAGAAGATTTCTTCCCTCCATTTGATGTGCAACATCCTTGAGTGATGGTGACTTCAGGCACATCCATTTTACTAGAAGGGACTTTCGTTTTTACTTCTGAGCATGAACCATTTTTAGTTGTGTCAGAAGTACTTGGCATATTAGATTTCTTTGAGCATCCTTGAATAGAGAGCTTACTCAGGGGATGTTCAATTTCCAAGGCATCTCTTCTAAGTCTAGCTTCAAGATACATACACGAAGAATGAACTTCAATATTACCTTTGGATTTGAAATCTCTTATTACACCAAGTAGAACATTGACATGGTGCTTCAACCGATTGAATCTATCATCTTGGATTCTAACAAGATTTAGAATCAATTCACTCTCTTCAGCTGAATCCCGTTCATTAATGGAGAGCCTCACATTTGAAGGATAATCGGAAGTACACATGTCAGTGTTAGTCTGTTTCGTCAGTACAGAAGGTTCATCTATATTCGAGATTGTAGAACCCTTCTCTTTAGTAGAGTTAGAAGAGATAGAACTTTTATTTCTGGTAAAGCGTTCATCATAGATAGTACTCTTGTCCATAGAGTCAGATCTCTACAAACACAGACTTTTGAGGTCTTGAACGTGTTTGCCTACTTCGATACTAATTGAAAAAGCGGGGTTCCAACAACACCACCCAATATTTCTCTTAGCAATCTGTATGGAAAAACTCAAATATACTTTTAAGAGAATCAACAAGACTCAATCAATTAAAAGTACATCAACGAGTTTATATCTCTCTCTCTTGATTTGATTTCCTCAAACAGAAACTGCGAGTACTAATCAAATACAAGGAATAACTTGGATGGTACCAAAGACCAATATCCAAGGATCAATCAATGACGATCAAAAACCAAAGGTTGGGTTACTCTAATTGATGATCTAACGGACAACCTGTATTATTTCAATTATAAAGATAAAACAATATAATGCGGAAACTGAAATAACACAGACACCAGAAATTTTGTTAACGAGGAAACCGCAAATGCAGAAAAACCCCGGGACCTAGTCCATATTGAACACACACTGTATTAAGCTGCTACAGACACTAGCCTACTCCAAGCTAACTTCGGACTGGACTGTAGTGAACCCAAATCAGTCTCCCACTGATACAAGGTACAGTTGTACTCCCTACGCCTCTGATCCCAGCAAGATACTGCACACTTGATTCTCTTAGCTGATCTCACCCACAACGAAGAGTTTCTACGACCCAAAATCACAGGCTTTGACAATAAACAAATCTGTCTCACACAGACAAGTCTATCAAAGGATCAATCTGTCTCCCACAGAAAAACCCTAAAGTTTTTGTTCCGTCTTTTGATAATAATCAAGGTGAACAGGAACCAATTGATAATCCGGTCTTATATTCCCGAAGAACAGCCTATACAAATCAATCACCTCACAACAATCTTAATCGTATGGTAGCGAAACAAGATTTTCCGGAATTACAAACAATGAGACGAAGATGTTTGTGACTACTTTTTATATCTTGCCTACCGGAGATATTAGTCTCAAGCCAATCAATCTGATTGTACTCGTACGATATAAGATGCAAGATCAGATCACACAACTACGATAAAAGTAGTATCGGTCTGGCTTCACAATCCCAATGAAGTCTTTGTAGTGTATAAAGATACAACTACAAGAAGAATTTGATGATAATAGCAGCAAGTTGCTTCCTCTCTGATAACTCAGATCCTAACTTCAATTGAACCAACAAAATTCATTACATAAAAATTCACCTGAGTTCACTCATTGGCTTTTAAGAAGACCAATCCCTAGCAGCCGCATCCAACAGCTAGGATTGCATCTTAACTAACACAAAGCTAGAGGAATAACCCACTGCTAAAACCACCCCACTCAGTTTAAGTTACACCCCATGGAATATGCAAATACATGTAAGGCTAAATGTAGGATCACGACAATGCCCCTCTGTTTAGAATCCTTGTCCTCAAGGATAAAATCTGGAAACTGAGCATTTTAGTGAGCAGCATCCTCCCAATTAGCGTCCTCCTGAGCTGAGTTGCACCATTGCACCAAAAATTTCTTAATCATGAATGTACCCCTGAGTGTCTCTCTAGTGTCCAAAACAGCAGCAGGTTCCACTATGAACTGGCCTTCATGATCTACCAATGGCAGCTGAGGTGAGATAGTAGCATGTAAGCCAATCTTCTTCTTTAACTGGGAGACATGGAAGACTGGATGGATTCTGGAGCCAACAGGTAGTTGAAGCTTGTAATCTACATCTCCAATTCTTTGAAGTACTGCAAATGGACCAAAATATTTGGCAGATAGCTTAAAGTTCTTCCTCACAGCTACTGACATTTGTCTATATGGTAGAAGCTTCAAGAAAACCAGGTATCCTACTGCAAATTCTATGTCAGACATCTTCTGATCAGCAAAATACTTCATGCTGTGTTGAGCTTTACAGAGTTCATCCTTTAGTAGCTGGAGCATAGCATCTCTTTCCTGTAAATAGTTTTCTACAGTTTCCACAGAAGTAGATGTAGGAATAGGAAAAATCAAATGAGGTGGAGCATAACCATATAATGCCTGGAAGAGAGACAACTTCAAGCTGGTGTGGTAGTTGGTGTTAAACCACCATCTATCCAAGGCTATCCACTATACCCATTGTTTGGGGTGAGTGCTTGTCATGCATCTTAGATATTGCTCAACACAAGCATTAGTCCTTTCCGTTTGACCATCAGTTTGAGGATGGTAGGCAGTGTTGAGTTTCAAGGTGGTGCCAAGATACTTGAACAAAGTCTGCCAGAATTGACTAATGAAAATCTTGTCTCTATCACTGACTATGGATTCTGGAAGACCATGGAGTTTGAACACTTAAGATAGGAATTCCTTTGCAACTGAAATAGCAGTGAATGGGTGGCCAAGAGAAATGAAGTGACTATATTTAGTCAACCTATCTACAACCACTAATATAACATTCTTTTTGTATAAAAATGGTAGGCCTTCAATGAAATCAAGAGAAATATGTTGCCATGCAGAGTCAGGTACAGGGAGAGGTTACAAGAGACCTCCTGGAAGTGTGTTTTCTCCTTTATGACATTGGCAGACATCACAGGTGGTGACAAATTCAATTATGTCCTTCTTCATGTTAGGCCAAAAAAAAGAAGCTTTTTCTCTATGATAAGTGCTTGTAATGCCAGAGTGGCCCCCAATATAAGAAGCATGCAAGGAATGGAGGATAGATGATCTAAGAGCAGTACCTGAACCAACATAAAGTCTGCCCTTGAATTTTAAGATGCCTTGTGAGTAAGAGTAATTTCCCTGAGTTGGTGTGATATTTAACTGAGTGATCAGCTATTGTGCTGCAGGATCTGATTCATAGCTATAATGAATGTCTTGCATCCATTGTGGTTGGGATAAGGACAATGTAGAGCAAATAGTTGTAGGAAGTATGGATAGGGCATATGCAGCTTTGTTTTCCATTCCTGGCTTGTACTTGATGACATAATCAAAACCCATGAGCTTGACAAGCCACTTTTGTTGTAATGCAGTAGATAAATTCTGGTCCATCAAGTACTTTAAACTCTGATGGTTGAGAAATGCAATTGGCTTAGAATGCTGCATAAGGGCATCTCCAATCCCTCCTGAGCATGCATCAGTTTCAAGTGTAAAGGGATGAGTAAAATCCGGCAGTGCTAAAACTGGTGCAGAATTCATGGCTTACTTGAGAGCAAAGAAGGCTTGAGTTGCAGCATCAGACCAAGAGAAGGAGTCCTTCTTTAGCAGGTCAGTAAGTGGCCTAGAAATGATGCCATAGTGTTTGATGAACTTCCTGTAGTAGCCTGTAAGACCCAAGAATCCTCGGAGCTGCTTAAGTGTTTGAGGTTTTGGCCAATTGACCATGGATGTAATCTTGTCAAGATCAGCAGCAACACCACTTGCAGAAATAATATGGCCAAGGTATTCTAATTGTGGCTGAGCAAAAGCACATTTAGACATCTTTGCAAATAAGGAATGCTTCCTTAGTAAGGATAATATAAGCTGAAGATGTTCTAGATGGGCTTCCATAGAAGGACTGTAAATCAAGATGTCATAAAAAAAAAAACAAGTACAAACTTGCGAAGATATGGCTGAAATACCTCGTTCATGAGGGCCTGGAAAGTTGCAGGGCATTAGTAAGCCCAAACGGCATAACCTTGAATTCGTAATGGCCTTGATGAGTGCGAAATGCAGTCTTGTATATGTCAGGCTCATACAGTCATATTTGGTAATAACCGGAACGCAGATCAATCTTGGTGAAGACTACAACCTCATTCAACTCATCTAGTAATTCTTCAATAAAAGGTATTGGAAATTTATCCTTGACCGTAGTATCATTAAGCTTGCGATAATCAACACAAAAACGCCAAGTGCCATCCTTCTTTTTGACCAAGAGGATAGGAACAGCAAATGGACTATGGCTATTTTGGATTATTCCATTGGCTAACATTTCAGAAACTAAGGACTCAACCACAGACTTATGGATGTACGGTCACTTATAAGGCCGTTGGGAAGTAGGGTTTGAGCCGGTTTTAAGAGGTATTTTATGGTCAAGTGATCGATATGGAGGAAGGCCAGTTGGTTCTATGAAAACATCAGCAAAACTTTCTAAAAGTGTGGAGACTGCAGGTGGTGCGGGTGTGATTGGTGTGGATGATATTGAAAAGAATTGGCCAATAATGGTAGGTGTGTTGTTCTTGAGGAAATTAGCAAGGGAAGAACCACTAATTAAGCTGAGAGAAGGTTTAGAATGATTACCCTGTAGAGTAATATTGCAGCCTTGATGAAGAAAATAAATGCGCAGGTGAGCAAAGTTGAAAAGTACATCACCAAGTTGGCGAAGCCAGTCAGCTCTCAAGACGATGTCGCATCCACCTAAAGGTAGTGCCCGTAAATTTGCTGAGAATTGGTAGCCTTGTATCTCCTAAGTAAGGTTGTGGCAGATACCTTGACTTACTGTGCTATCACCATTAGCAACTGTAACAAGCATTTGTACCGTAGGATGATGAAATTTTCAAAATTGTTGTAGTGATAGTGGTAAAAAGATTCGTTTCAGACTTGTGAAGGAAATGGAATTTTTAGATTTAATAAAAATATATATACAAAAATATTAACAATGGGCGAGAGGTACTGGGACTAAGGATTTGGCCGAATTCACTACACAGGGTTCATTCATATATTCTTTGACAATTTAAAACTCAATAAAATTAACATGGACTCTGATTTTGCCAAGATAGATTCTCAAAACATCGATTGTAAGTCCTAAGCATGATGTATCAAAACACCTAAGCTAAGTATACATCATCAAATTAAATAACAACCAATTAATTCAAATCATATTTCAATTTTAAATTAATGCAAAAGTCATAAAAAAGAATAAAATAAATTTACCCGTGTATGAAATTCACCCTCCTCCGTCGTCCCAGTGTTGGGTTTAGCTCATCATGATAAAAACACGCTCAAAATATTTATGTATTGCTCAAATGGTGTTTACAATGAAGAGAAGAAGAGAAAATGGTGTAAACAGCTAATGTGCGACCCACAGGAAGCGTCACAAAAGAACGATAAAAGAGAAGTTCTATTGTCGCTGTGGTTCTAAGACCCACACCTATGACCCATGCTGACCTGTCATTGTCACTGTTGAAGAACGACGGTTCCTGGACGTCCGTTCTTCATGTTCTTCGCGTTCTTTAGCAGCAGCGGCAGGAACCGAGTTTCTGCAACTCGTGATTTCTGCTTCCTGAGCTCTCCTCTCAACCCCAAACTCTCGACACCCTTCTAGGACACCCAGGGAACCTATTTATACCCAACAACGACAAGAAATCACGCTCATTAACTCTCCATGATCCTCCATTACTCGGTGTTAAAAGAAAATATTTTCCGAATATTTTCTTCCCTGAAATGATTCTCCACGCGCAAACAGCTTCTGATACTCCCTTATTTAGCTTCTACACGCATCTTCAATGACTAAGTGTCATCCAAACACGAGCAGCACACATCAAACTTGCTGAAAATCCGTGAATATCATTTTCAAACCCGTGTTGCCCTGATTTCTTCCACGTGATTATCCAGCCAAATTCAGTCGAAACAATCACCCATACCAGCTCTGTTATGATATATTACATGTTTCCACAAAGTTTCAGCGATTGAATCGCACAAAATCACGTCCAAAAGAAATGGAGAAAATCTGCCAGTGAAGAGCAAATATTTTCCCGCCAAAATATTTTTTTGAATTTGTGAAGAAGGTCACCCCTTATCCAGTGGTCGCCCCCTTATCCGTTGCTGGAGTCCGAATAACACATGTCCCTTGGGGTGCCTTTAGTAATTTTCTGGGTTCCTCCGGTGCATTTCTAGGGTGTCTTTAGTACTCTATCCTAGGGTGTAAAACACCACTTTTCGAGCCAATTTCGCCGCAAGAGCTTATTTTTCCAAATACATCTACAAAAACATAAAATAACACAATAAGTATTTAATAGTGTCTAACAATACAGAACATTAAGAACAAAATAGACACATAAATGCGTCTATCAAATACCCCCAAACTTATTATTTGCTAGTCCTCGAGCAAAACTAATAAAAAATAAATAAAACCGAGTTAATCTCGGGAGGGTTTACCAGAGGTGTGCCCACAAAACCATTACTCCAGACCCTAGCTATCTATGCAGAACCTTGGAAGGCACTAAAGAATCTCCTTGGTTGGCATACTTATTGACTACAAGAGGAAGTACCCTGATGCGAAATTCCAATTGTTGTACACGAGTTTGCATTCAAGCATACTAAAATTCATATAAAGTGACAGAGCTCTACTCAGATAGTTTCTGGACATCATAAACCGGAGTCAACCAATCACATGGATAGATTAAGAAGATGGATGTAGAGAAAAATGTGGATGATGTTGGCTAAGGTGAACCTATCCTAATGGACTGAGATACTGGTCTGGACTAATATCAACACACTGGCAAATACAAGGGAACCAGTGGTCGATAATCCTAACTCTAGGTCAACTCATCTGGCATATACAAGGGTACCAGTGGTCGACTTTATTGTATTTATTCCGGTTGGTCTGGTGGTCTGGTCTCTTTTTTTTTTTCATCTCAGTCACTATATTTCACCCTAGTAATGGTAAAAAGAAAAAGAAAAAGTGATCAGGATTTTTTCGATGTTTCCATCACGAGGATATGGCGAAACTACCATGTTTTCTTTTTCTAACACCTGAGCTCTGTGCTTTTATGAATAGACTCTTTAGATGTTTCCATCTAATCAGATTGGTTCCTCAAATCCTACAACCAAAATGCTTTCATCCACTTAGATTAGTTAGTGCCAACCTTAATAAGCATAAAATTCTAGTCTCTGGAGCTTATTTATTGCAACTAAGAACTTTCTCTCATACCCCCAAACTTAAATCTAACATTGTCCTCAATGTTCTAAAGATGAAATTAAAAGCATGAACAAGGAGAAACTGTTACCAATGAAGCAAAAGAGATAAGGATAGATATTACCTTGTCGCATGAATATTAGGTTACCTCCCAAGAAGTGCTAAGTTTAAAGTCTTCAGCCAGACTAAGCAAGGATTAGTCACCACGTAGAATCATATAATAGTAGCCCGAATAATTGTGGGTCATCTGGATCAAAAAGTGTTACCCACAAGAAGAGGAAAGTGCAACAGACCCAGAAGATACCGAACATACCCTTGCTTAAGACAACTACATCTAGTTGTGGTTCAGGTTCAGGCTCTATAAAAGGGTCTAAATAAGAAGTTTTCCAGGAATGGATTTCCTCAAAGGCATTCTGAAGATCATACTGAAGAGTCTGGAAGTACTCAAGTAAGAACTTAGAAGCGCATAATAAAAGCCTGAATAACTGGGGATCCTCTAAGTCAATCAGATTTGACTCACACAGCTGACCACAATGAAAGAGGTGGTCTTTCTTAAGAAAATGTGTCGACCCTAATATCCTAAAGTAATTAGGTTTAATCTCAAAACTTAATAACCGACACATCTGAAAATCATATGTTCCCACAATTGGTTGAAAAGTTTTTGGTGGGAAAACAAAGTCAATCTTGGTATCATAGCCTGGGTTAACTACATCAACCAGAGGATGGGTTTCTAACAACTGAGCTTCTCTATGGACATCATTAGGTTCGGGAAAATGTGTATGAAGATAATCTTGTAAGATGGTTGAGGCACAGATGTCAAGTCCTACAGGAGGGAACTTCCTAAGAGTTAAAGCACACGAAGAATGATAATCACCCCCACACTTAGAGTTTTCTGTGTCTCTAGAAAGACTAGTCACAACTTCCTTAATTTCTAGGTCATCAGATTCCTGGAAATGGTCAATTGATTCTTCTAGGTCAGGTTCATCCTCACTCATCTCTACGAGTTCATCTTCTTCGTCTAAGACTATTGTTTCTAAATCGCTAGACTTTAAAACATTAATCTCAGAATAAACTCGTTCCTCTAAATCATTATCGGCTTTGTAAACAGGAAATACTACATCGTCTAAAACGAGGGTATCTCTAGTCAAATCCTCGTCCTTTTGAATAGATGAATAATTATTAAAATTATTTGGATTTGAACTAGAAATAATATTATCATTGTAAAGCTCAATTGGAGTAACCATTTCCTGATCACTATTCCTACATAAGTATGATTCTTCATCAACACTATCCTTATCATAATAACATGAAAAACGAACCTCATCAAAACAAGTAGTGTTACCAATTCTAACCTCGTCATCTTGATTATGCAAATGACTATCCTCATTTTTAAGAGTATTATTGGAAACACTATATTGGAAAGTAAGATTATTTCGAGCAAGTCTTTCGTTCGTCTCAGCCATCAGCTTGAGGGATTCCTCTATAGAAAGTTCACTCATTATTGTAGTTCTTTCGTCTATAATTACACTATTCATCTCAGCTAACTTACGCGTCGACTCAGCTAACTCCCTGAGGGACTCTTCTAAAGGAGGAATAGGAACAGAGGGATCATAAAAAGGACTACTTTTCAATAGTTTGATTGTATCCTCTAGAGACGAAGAACTAGTACTATAATCTTCTTGCTCGTAAGACTGATGCATGTGTGGATACTAATTGGGCTCACCAGGGTATGACCCATATCCTTCCAAAGGATGGCGTTCCCAACCACTATTCCCAACATGGTCATAGAAAGGATGATGTCCATATTCAAATTCAGGTCGATAATCATTGTATTGGCTTCTATCATACAAGTTCGACATTCTTAATTGCAAGGGAATTCTACACAATCACAAACAAGGCTGACTCGACCAAATCAAACCTATAAAATCTAGCAAACAACAAGCATGATGGCTCCACTTAGATTGTTTCTAGACCAGCTTCTAATCCTTCAAAAGGGAATTCGTTACAATTTAAACAAACCCCTCTGGAATCAACCCGAGTCAAAGTAAGTTGAATTGAGAGGAGGGAAGCTCAGTGGAACTTTGATACCCAAGGCCTCACCACTATCACAAGGCGGCGCAGTCACGCATTCAACTCACAGAAACCATCATGAACTTCGAAGTATGCTAAAAAGAGTAACCAATATTTTTCGAAAGATTTTCCTACCAAGCTCGTTACCCTATCGGTCTCGTTCTAATCAAATTTTAAGCTTGGGTTCGCGTTAGGTTTCGTTTTCCTAAGGCGGGCAAGAAGGGAACAGTGATGAAATCCGAACCCTTATCTTATATGGCCAGTTCTTTCCCTTTACTAGGAAATTAAAGCAGCCGGTTCAGTCCTCAACATATAATCACCTTAAGGCAGACAGTAAACCCGCTGACAGGAGATTCGCGGGTGTTTAAAAGTTTACCTCCCGTACCAGACGGGCGAAGAACCGTTGTAGTCGACTCGGGCCACTGACTCCGGTGTCAGTGTGCAAACCCGAGGGGCCGAGACGATATTGTAATCGTCGTCCTTCCCTGCAAACAGTTTATATTTAATTTTTTTTATATAACCCTTCCGTAGGGTTTAAAATTAAAATAAATTGTCCAAAGTCCAGTCCAATGAAAAGAAATACAAAAAATAATAATAATAACTACAAAAAAAATTGGAAAGTCTCTTAAAAAAAATAAAAAAAAATAAATCTCTCTCTTTTTTTTCTCTCTTTTTTCTTTATTTTTTTGCTTTGTCTTTTTTCCTTCTCTTTTAGCTTTAAGCTTTGATTCCAAGGTCTTTAGTATCCAACTTCAAACCTGTAATACAAAGACACAACCAAAGAGACGTAAAAAGAACAAATGGAATAATAAAAAATAATAAAAACCTAAAAATTCTACCTAAACACAAATCCGGGTCGGCGGCGCCAAAATTTGATGAAATTTTCAAAATTGTTGTAGTGATAGTGGTAAAAAGATTCGTTTCAGACTTGTGAAGGAAATGGAATTTTTAGATTTAATAAAAATATATATACAAAAATATTAACAATGGGCGAGAGGTACTGGGACTAAGGATTTGGCCGAATTCACTACACAGGGTTCATTCATATATTCTTTGACAATTTAAAACTCAATAAAATTAACATGGACTCTGATTTTGCCAAGATAGATTCTCAAAACATCGATTGTAAGTCCTAAGCATGATGTATCAAAACACCTAATCTAAGAATACATCATCAAATTAAATAACAACCAATTAATTCAAATCATGTTTCAATTTTAAATTAATGCAAAAGTCATAAAAAGGAATAAAATAAATTTACCCGTGTATGAAATTCACCCTCCTCCGTCGTCCCGGTGTTGGGTTTAGCTCATCATGATAAAAACACGCTCAAAATATTTATTTATTGCTCAAATGGTGTTTACAATGAAGAGAAGAAGAGAAAATGGTGTAAACAGCTAATGTGCGACCCACAGGAAGCGTCACAAAAGAACGATAAAAGAGAAGTGTTATTGTCGTTGTGGTTCTAAGACCCACACCTATGACCCACACTGACCTATCGTTGTCACTGTTGAAGAACGGCGGTTCCTGGACGTCCGTTCTTCATGTTCTTCGCGTTCTTCAGCAGCAGCAGCACGAACCGAGTTTCTGCAACTCGTGATTTCTGCTTCCTGAGCTCTCCTCTTAACCCCAAACTCTCGACACCCTTCTAGAACACCCAGGGAACCTATTTATACCCAACAACGACAAGAAATCACGCTCATTAACTCTCCATGATCCTCCATTACTCGGTGTTAAAAGAAAATATTTTCCGAATATTTTCTTCCCTGAAATGATTCTCCACGCGTAAACAGCTTCTGATACTCCCTTATTTAGCTTCTACACGCATCTTCAATGACTAAGTGTCATCCAAACACGAGCAGCACACATCAAACTTGCTGAAAATCCGTGAATATCATTTTCAAACCCGTGTTTCCCTGATTTCTTCCACGTGATTATCCAGCCAAATTCAGTCGAAACAATCACCCATACCAGCTCTGTTATGATATATTACATGTTTCCACAAAGTTTCAGCGATTGAATCGCACAAAATCACGTCCAAAAGCAATAGAGAAAATCTGCCAGTGAAGAGCAAATATTTTCCCGCCACAATATTTTTTTGAATTTGTGAAGAAGGTCACCCCTTATCCGGTGGTCGCCCCCTTATCCGTTGCTGGAGTCCGAATAACACATGTCCCTTGGGGTGCCTTTAGTAATTTTCTGGGTTCCTCCGGTGCATTTCTGGGGTGTCTTTAGTACTCTATCCTAGGGTGTAAAACACCACTTTTCGAGCCAATTTCGACGCAAGAGCTTATTTTTCCAAAAACATCTACAAAAACATAAAATAACACAATAAGTATTTAATCGAGTTTAACAATACAGAACATTGAGAACGAAATAGACACATAAATGCGTCTATCATACGAGACACATGTAAACCCAATTTTGAGGTGAAAGTAGCATCAATGAAACTATGTGTACTGCCTGTATCAATAAGAATATTCACAGGATGCTTGTTAATATGACCATATATTCTTATTGTATCATGAGCAACGTTCCCTGTTAAGGCATGTAAAGAAATTTTGATTGGGGAGTCACCACCAGAATGAGATGTATCACTAACTTCATCATTGGATAAAGATCCTTGCTCTTCTTGTTCGTCATCATCAATCAGCATGAATAACTGCTGAGTTTTGCATTTATGACCTTGTCTATAGAATTCATCACAATTATAGCACAACCCTTTGTCTTTTCGAATTTGTGTTTGAGAATGAGTTAAACGTTTCACAGGAGGAAGATTAGAATCAGGAGAAAGTTTTGTTGGGGTGAGTGGGTGTGTGACAATAGGTGGTGGGAAAGAACCATTACCTTTTGAGAATGGAGATGGTGCAGAGAAAAAAGGTTTGACAGTGGAGGGTGGATGTGAAACAGATAATGGGGTAGGTGAAAATGGTCTAGAGAAGGATTTAACTGGTTTAGGTAGCTGTTGTAGGGAAGCTTGTTGCAATCTAGCCAGATAAAAAGATGTGGAAGTATCTTCTGGTTTAAACATTTGCACAACAATACGGATTTCTTCCTTTAAGCCACTAATGAAACTCAGTGTATAAAAACTATCAGGGAGGGAGAAATTATTAGCTACCATAAAGCTTTTATAGTGCTCCCATTTATCATAATAGTCCTCAACTGTGGTTGTTTGAGATAATTTATTGAAACTTCCCAGATAGTTATCATGAGAAACATCTTCAAAACGAGCATACAAATCCTGAACAAAAATAGACCAAGTAATAGATCCTTTACCTTGTTGGTAGTTTAAATACCATGGATCAACTTGGGAATCGAAGTGTATTACAGCCATATCAACACGTTCTTCTTCAAGAAAGTTATGAAGATGAAAATACCTCTCACATTTCAAAACCCAGCCACGAGGGTTTGTACCATTGAATCTAGGAAAATACACCTTTGGGGTTCGAGTGAATTGACCATGATTTGATGGTTGGATGTTCCGTATAAGCTGATGGATGTCATCGAAGGAATCACCATTAGAATGAGAAGCACCAGGTGAAGGTCGATCTAGAGGAAGATTTGAACCTTGTTGTTGGAGATTAGAAAGTATATCGAAGATAGAAGAAAGTCGTGAATCCAAGTTTTTAACAGAAGTCTTCAAGGAACCAATCTCATCTTTGATGGAACCAATCTCTGATTTGATTTCTATAATGGATTCAGAGTTATGATTAATGGAGTTGGTGATTTCTTGGAGTTTCTCTTTGTTAGCCATGATAACAGGTGCCAGGATAGAGTCTGATACCAATTGTAGTGTATCAAGATACAACTACAAGAAGAATTTGATGATAATAGCAGCAAGATGCTTTCTCTCTGATAACTCAGAGCCTAACTTCAATTGAAGCAACAAAATTCATTACATAAAAATTCACCTGAGTTCACTCATTGGCTTTTAAGAAGACCAATCCCTAGCAGCCGCATCCAATAGCTAGGATTTCATCTTAACTAACACAAAGCTCTAGGAATAACCCACTGCTAAAACCACCCCACACAGTTTAAGTTACACCCCGTGGAATATGCAAATACAAGTAAGGCTAAATGTAGGATCATAACAGTCTTTAAGTCGTTAACCTGGTTTTAGAAGAAGAAAACCAAAGGTTAAAGGAGAAACAACTCTAGCACGCAAGCTAGTATCACACTTGAGGTGTGGAGATTAGTTTTGCAGAGTTGCTAGATGTCCCCTTATATAGCCTTTCAAATCAGGGTTTCTCCTTGGTCACAAAGCAAATAATATCCACCGTTAGATGAAAACCTGATTTAGATTCAAGCTAATCTTTCTCAACTGTTAGATCGAAAACTTAACTTGTTATACACAAATGAAATGCACGCTTCTAGGTTTGTTAACCGTACCCAAACGTGTACATTATTGGTTCAACAATAGTTAACCAAAAGGTTAGCCATATGAGCATTTCATACCAACCATATTCTTCTTCACCATAACTAGTTCAAATGACTCAATTGAACTAGTTAGAGAGTTGTTCAATTGCAAAGAAATCTTATGTACTACATAAGACACAATTGAAGCAAAGATGATTTGATTCACTCGAATCGGTTCATGAACTTTATAGCCACGGTTTGCAAATTGTATTCCTTAGTCTTTATAAGTTTAAGTTCAGAAATCATCTTCAGATATATAACCTTCTTAAGTTCCCACACTAGGTTCGCGGACTTAAACAACCGGGCAGAGTTTACAAACTCCAGCAGAAAATCTCGGCAAAGACTTTCCGTAAAGATTTCGGCAAAGACTGGTACTCACGTAACAAGTTTGTCAACTCCAGCAGAATTTCTCGGGATGAGAAGTTCCACAGTTCGCGGACTGAGTTCGCGGACTTGGAAACAAGCCATTCTTCCGATTTCTCTTGATCAACAAAGTTCGCAAATTTTGGTTCAAGGGATAGGACTTATGCACATATGTGGTTCCACAACAATACTTATGTCCATCATTGGTTATGTAATCTAAACTCTCATTCCAACTATTGAAACATTCTTAGAGGACGTTATACAGTTGTTACACAATTTCTCGTCAAAGCAATTTTCAAAGTGATTGAAACATATCATGCCTTTCGTCACTAGGTAAAGATAAACATGGTCGAAGCGAAACGCTTACCAGCACATATTTCGAGATATAGATAGGCGAGGTATACTCAGCTCGAAATACCAAATGTGTATAATCTAAGTCTGTATATAGCATACGACTTTTTGTCTCAAGAAGTAGGAGATAGATTAGATAGACTTTTGAGTGACAGATAAGTTCAAGTCTTCACAAACCTTTTTGGCGAGAAGTTCCACCGGTTCCTTGAGTAGTTCTTCTTCGTGTATGATGAATCGCCATGAAGTCCTTGAGCTCAACTACACTTTCTATCCTAGTCTGATACTTAGCTATAGTAGATTAGAAATCAAGACTTATAGTTTTGATCACTAACATTGACAAACAAACATGCTTGAGATAACAACGCATGCGAGTTCGACCGAGAAATGCTCTAACAGTTATAGAGAAGAAACTAGAAAAATATTTACAATTTGTGAATAATACCTACACAGAAAAATTGGAGGAGTATACCGAGTTTGTGAATAATACCATCACAGAAAATACTCGTGGATAAAATAATGGTTGTTTGTGAATAATTACTGCATCAAAAATGCTTTTTCTGTGAATATTTTAATTAGCTAGTCACTATTCTTATTCTTTTTTGTAATTATTTTAAAGATAATTTATTTTTTCCGTCTCCATTATCCATTATCCTTAAGGAATTATCGTGTATTAGTTATAATCTATTTTCTCCGACCCCATTGGGCTCTCTTGATATTTTCTCCGTCTCCGTTAACTATTCATGATCAATTTCTGCTCGATCAATAATAAGAACTGAAGCTTAAAATCAAAACAAGTGACAGATAAAAGGTATTGTAATTGAAATGTCTGTTTAATTTCATTTAAGGATACGTTTTCAATTTTTGTTTGTATTTCTTTTTCTTACCGATCCATTTGAATTCAGTTTTTTTTTTAAACTTATCAATTGTTTGATTTAATGATACCTTTTCGATTTTGTTTGTATTTCTTTATTTTATTAATATGTTGAGATGTAATTTTTGTTTTAATTCATACTTTATTTGTGTCTTCATTGTAATGTTGATTCATTATGATTTGTTTAAAATTATCATTTGTTTTAATTTTTGTTGATTCATTATGATTTGTTTTTAATTCAGACTTTATTTCTTTTTAAAAATAAATTAATTCCAGTAGATGTTGAGTTGAAAAATTAAAGATAATTCCTCTGTAAAGCTCAAAAAAGACATGGATGATTCACTGAATTCGTAAGATGAATTTTTCAATATATTTAAGTTGTTATGTATTAATGTCTCAGCTTACATATCATGTGAATAGTTCAAACACATAGTATATGTGGATAACTAGCCCTTAACCCGTGTCGTAACGGCACGGGCCATGATGTTGGTTCATTTTTAATATATTTGTATAATTTGTGTCCTGAATACTTATCAACTCCTTATGATTTAATATGGGTTTGTCATAAAAATAGTCGGGATTTTCCTCTCTTTTTTTCTTGTTTTTTTCCTTTAATATTTTACCACCGGAGATTTTCTCAAACGAAAGAAATATAATCTTAACTTCCTGACACTTTTTTATTTAGGTTCATTGCTTATAATGAGATAATGCTCTACATGAACATGGAAGTTTAAATAATTTTTTGGAAATATGTCTTTAGCAGCGCTCATCTCAGTGAAATCAACTAATCAATATCGTCCATAAAAGTCTCCCCATACTCCTATTTCGCTCCAGCTGACTCATCTATCATGGTCACGTTTTCGATCCTCCAAATAGGCAGAGAATAATATTTTTGCATTGAACGGATGACACAAACTCTCCAATGTGACATGATTTTCCTGGAATTTTTCAACACCCATTAGATGACAATGTTTAAAATGTGTACCAATTACCTTTTCGAAGGGATTGTATATATGCAAACCTCTGCCATTAAATCTTCAACAAAGTATTGTGCCCAACAGTTCGTATTAACGAAGGCTTTGGTAACTTCAAAAGTCTTGGACATTTTGTCACTTCCATATGTTCCTACCTTCACTTGGAATACAATCTGGCAACACATTACCTCATAAAGAACCTTGAACACATATTGTACTCCCTGATCCTATTTCAAACTTATAGGTTGTCAATAGATCCTTTACCAAAAGTTGACATCTTTTACGTTGAATATTTATAAAAAAATTATGGTATTATGGATCGTTGCTTTCTAAGATTGTAGTTTTTAAAATTGGCCTCTTCAAGTCCCACGGCTTTCTAAGTTTATATATCCTGTTTGTTTTTAACATATTAGTTAGCCATATTATGTTTG
The DNA here is from genome assembly GCF_003573695.1 of Papaver somniferum. Classification (NCBI taxonomy): domain Eukaryota; kingdom Viridiplantae; phylum Streptophyta; class Magnoliopsida; order Ranunculales; family Papaveraceae; genus Papaver; species Papaver somniferum. The sequence goes on along the minus strand of NC_039361.1, from coordinate 113,062,001 downwards.
TTACTAACTTTAAACTTGATGTCATCTTCTACTGTGAACTTTATGTGATTTCAGAATCGAAATAATTGTACCTCTTTCCTGCATATCAAGTAATCCGTCATATATCCGAACAATTCTTCTACAGCAATTCATTTCTTTTGCCATTTCTGGACCATCGGTAGCCATTATTATCAAACGCAATCTGTCTAATTTTTGTTGATGTTATGTATTTGCAATGTTAATTTTTCTTAAATAAATAGATTGTGGAAAAACTAAAAAAAAACATAAGTATTACATCGGGTCTAAGTTACTATATCCAAAATACTCCGGACACTTCTTTTGGTGCCTTTTTTCCTCAAATTCATTGTTGCATTCTAGACAGTACATGCAACACCAATCATTTGCGAAGTGATTTATTTGAGCAAGTGTGGTCAATGTATCCCTTACCTGTAATAATAATAACAACACGTCAATTTTTTTCCAAGGCGTCCAGTTGTAAATGGTATGAATCTAATAGATTTGAGTTGTACCTCAATGTTAGATATCACCTTCTTCTCACATAACATAGCAATTGAGGAAGGAAAAATCTTGACCACTCTTTACATAGGCAGAGTTAGCCAGACTATGTTTTGAAATTGTCTTACGTGGAAATTATTATTAATCCATATTTTAGTCGGATCCTATCGAAACCGATCTAATTAGTTCTATAGAAAGTTAATCTTAAAATTTTGACCTTATTTCTTGGCCAAATTATTGAAGTATTGTCAGTCATGTTCTGCTTTGTGTCATCTACCCATCTGTATCTACTCTACCTTCTAACCCAGTGAATGAAACCTATACATATTGATCCGTAATTTGATATTGCTGATTTGTAATCAAGAGGTCGCATGATTTGAGAATGTAAAATATAAAAAAGAGTCTATAAACATCGGAGGCGAAATTTAGATTTATGATTTAGAGTTTTTTATGATGATTTTGATGAACAAACATAATTTTCAAACAAATATTTTAGAATCCAAATACATTTTCCCGGTCAATAATGTTTTATATCAAGAATTGAGTGAAAGTTTTTGTCTTTGTAGGTAGTTGTCGCGAAACAACTCGACATTGATGGTCTTTCAGGAAAAAAAATGTAATAGTACTTGAGAGAGCGATAATGTTCTCTTACGCGGGTACACCAATTGCCTTTATATAATACGGATACCGTTTCGGTGATCCAACAGTCATGATCATATTGTCTTATACGTTCCAGTATCATCCTCGAAATATTTGATTTTTGTCCTTATCAATGGTGCTAAAAACAACCAATTACATCTTTCACAATACAATGTTGCATGTTTTGTGAAGAATTTTTTTTTACTAAGCAAAAACTATTATTATCCACTACTATTACCAACACCCACCACCATAAAAACCATCCACCGCCACTATTTCTTCCACCAATAGTAATGTTACCGCCTCCATCATTCACAAACACCCACCACTATTTATACTAACCATACTTCCACTACCACCATTAGAATTAATATAGCTTTTAGTACAATTATTTATTAATAAATTATGTATTTATGTTAGATTATTAAAGAGACATTTATAATAGAAATTTAATTAATCATTATGAACAATCAATGAAACACCAATTAATAAAATATTTAAAAATGGTTAAGTTAAACAAACCCCAACGATAAATTTATCTTTGCCAAGGACAAATCCTGACCACTCTTTACATAAACAAATCGATAATAAATAATTTCATATGTTCTGATCTTGATTCGTGTCGTTCGTTTAGTTATTATATAACATGGCAATTGAGTGCACCGATTTTTTAAAATGGACAAGTGTTTTATCGAGTTTATTTTAACATTAGAATGATCAGCCACGTTTTATACTTTATAATATAACGTTACATATTTTGTGGTGTTACGATACTAGCACAATATGTTTTTGTTCACCAATACCCGCCACCACCATAAAACCATATGAATCCATTTTTTATCCACCACCACCTAGTGGCAGAGCCAAGGGTTGACTAACCTGGCTCTAACCCCTTAAATTTTTAATAACTACATACATTTTTTGGTTTATTTTATAAATAGTACTTTCTCCATATATATTTATGGTTTAGTCCACCAAAGTTTACATGTTTCTTTTTTAAAAATAAAGTAGGCATCCTCAATGTCAATTTTTGATTCCACCACTTCCACCATCACTGCCGCCCACCCCATGTAGGTTGTTGGACGCAATTCTAATTTTCAATCACAAATGCCATGTATGAGGTTTAGATTGAACAAAATGTCGTCAATTGATTAGTTTCATTTTTTTTCCCTGTGTATATATTATTGTTTGTATTGCAATCAATTTTATTTTAACATTAAAAAATAATGATTTATACGATATAGTACCAACGATAACAGAGGTACTATTTGGGTGCTCCAACTATGATCATGAAAATATTATCTTGTACGTGTTTGAGGGTGAAAACAGTTTCTGCTGATTTTGGTAATTTCGAGTGTGTGGGTGAGAAACGAGTCTAAACCCTAAACAATGTACTGCAAGGGAGTACTTTGATTCGAGAGATCAATTTATACAAATACGGCATAAACCAAGAATGGCCGTTCCAGACTTGCTTCGGTCACAAAGTGAAAGAGAAGGGTTAGTCTAGGGAGGGAAGCGAAGAGAGTGTTGAGACCAGAATAGTTGATTCAGGAAGAGTAGTTGTTTGACGACTTGTATCAAAAAGTGGAAAGCTAACAAATGGGAAAGCTAACAAGTGATTTCTGAGTGTTGTATTCTCCTGACCAAAAATTGTCCTTTGGTGGAAATAGGTGATACCTATTTATACAAGTCGCAACGAAACGTACCCTGGTCCCGTAAGAAGTGGAAACATTTGAGTAAATGGAAGAAAGCGGTAACGGGTAACGCCTGGAATTGATGTTTCCATAATGAAGGAAAAGTTTCACCATTACTTCTTGTATTTACTAACCGCCTCACTCTTATGACACTTTCTTGTAACGGGCGTAGTGTACGCCGCACGCTGTAAACCGCCAGACCAATACCCTGATGAGCATCTCCCAGTTTGTGACATGTTTTGATGTCTCGAGTGTTTTGTGTAGCATGTTGTGATGCGTGTCGTAACCACAACAAATTAATTAATATTTTTCTCACTAATTAACAAGTAATATAGCGATAGTAAGGATCGTTCCCACGAGGAGCAAGAGGTTTTAGTTGTCTTATAATGTCACAAAAAAAGGGGGTTTTAGATTTTATAAAGTTAAAGAATAAATAAAACAATTAAAAAGATAAAGTTGAAATCAATAAGAGAGATTAGATCAAGGAATCCTTCTTCGTTGCAAAACAATAATTCAAGTTATGTTTTTCATCCACATGTTATTAGTCACAGATTATCACAAACCGTAGGTAAAGCAGCTAGCTCAGTGCTAAACCCCTAAATCCCTAGTATCACCGGATACGGAAGTTCTCGACTACCGGATTCTATTCACTAAACCACCTAGTAGTAGCTCACTCAAGATGTAATTTAGTTAAAAGCATTAAGATTTATGAATTTATTAGGTTGATATTAGCAGTTAGACTCTTAGCTCAAGGTCTACTTGCTAACGTTGTTTCCACACACAATTGCTCCACGGAATCCCTCCGCAAGATCTCGTGTTTGCTACTTGTATAAAGAGTCAAGAAACGATTACTTATCCCCTAACTTTCACTAGCTTTAGATCAATTAACAAATCAATTTAATATGCATCCTAAACGACCTATCAATCAACCATGAATGTATAAACATTCCTATTAGTAAAAACAAACGATAATCATGTGAAAACTTCAAAGTAGATTTAAAACAAAACTCAAAACATGTTAAGAACTAGGAATTCATCCTCAGTCAATAAAATTAGCTACTCATGCTAAGGAGTTCACACAAAGAATAAAGAAAAGAGAAGTGTTGTGTGTATAGAGGTTGTGTAGAAGTTGTGTAGAGAACTTCTCTATTTATAGGCTTCAATTTCCTAGCAATCCTCTTAGGAATAGAATCCTCATTCCATAATAACACCACTTTCCCAATTTGAGCCTAATTCCAATTTTAAGTCCAATTCTCCAAATCTTCCAAGTTTCCATCTAACTTCCAAATCTAAGTATTCACACCCATGAGAAGAATCCACACAAAAAGCTATAATTTTTGGGTCGCCGGAAAAGTCCCCGGGATCACCGAAAATCGGTCTGGAAAGTCTCCACCAGTCACTGGATATACTTCTCCGTCGACGGAATATTCCGTCACGGTGCCGTTTAAGTTAACAGTCAAACTAACTGTCATCGCCAGTCAATCGGGTCAAAGGAAGAGATGTCAGCCGAGTCAGTTATCGAGTCAGCTTCTAACTCGGCTGACTGGTCTGAGACAAGCGAGATGGATCGGTCACTGAGTTGACTCATCAGAGGGAAATTTAGACAGAGTTTCCTCTGTTTCAGGTGTATTCCCAGGCCAAGTTCGGGCCACTCTTTCAGCTCCATACCTGCGACATTCCTAGCATACATCTAACAACTATAGTCTTCATTCCTGCAGCAGAGCTTCACTCATCAGCTCAACACCAATCTCAGTAAATCAAACCCATTTTGTTCTTAGCAGCAACAACTCAATTTCTCGTTGTTCTTTACAGAGGAAACAAATCCCATCTTAGCAATTCTCGTATTTACTCAACACAGATCAAACCCATCTTCTATCATCCCCTGAATTCTCAACTCAGCCGCAACATCAGTTCCAGCTTTGTTCGATTTCTTGTTTGTTCAAAACTCACAGCAACATCAAATTCATCCAACCCTTGAGCGTCACCAACAGCATCAGCATTTCTCAAATTCAGTTCCACCATAAACCCCATTGCAGCAAGCACCCATTTTCATTCTTCTCAACAATTGTAGCTGCAATTCCACGGCATATACTCATGTTATTCTGTCAAATCCATCTCTTATCATCACCAACTTCGAATCTTAGTTCAAGGAACCCTAATTTCATAAATCTCTTCCTCAATGGCAGCTCCATCTTCATATAATTCTTCGACCAACAGAACCCATACTTTATAATGAACCCAGGATCAGCAGCATCTTCAATTCTCGCAGATCGAACCCATTTTCAATTTCATCTCAGATTCAACCTCAATCAATTCCAATCCTTATACATAACCACAAACCCATTTCATTGACAACATCACGCTCATCTTCCATGCTTCAATTTCAGTTGCAGACCATCATCAATCTTCAATGTCAGCAACCACAATTTCTTGATTTCATTCTCAGTTAAAAACCCTTAAATCTCCTTCTTGTCATCTCAATTCAGCAGAACTCGTCAATCTCTTCTCACATTAACAACATCTCTGTCGATCTCATTAATTCAACAGCAGATCCCCTTTTTCGATCAATCGGATATACAGCGGCTGTTGTTTCTCTCGTCTCTGTTTCAGGAGTAAATAATGACTGACAAAATGAGGAACGAGAGAATAAACTCTCGGTTTTAGGGTTAGGTGGTTTTGGGATGGATAACGGTACCCCACTGCAGGTTAGGAGGACACCCCAGTGGATATCCTATAACATGTGTCCACCCCTTAACATCAGCTGGCTGGGCTCCCAATAGTATTCGCCAATGAAATGACAAATTTATCCTTCTATCTCAATTTTGGATGATTTCTTCTTCTTTTCTTCCGCATGACTCCAAAGTAGCTATAAAACTCAAAACACACGTAAAATACATAATTTACAAGAAAAATAGTAAAGAAAGCATAAAATCTAGATAGTAAATACGGTGTATTCTACACCTATCATGTTGCTATTGTTTGGAAAGTTTAGCTTGGTAGGCTTGCCGGCTAGGTGGTGACCTTCGACGGTCGAGATTTTGTATCTTGAGAGGAAGGTTAGCCGTTGATTGTGGTTACCTTCCGTTGGTAGCCAGTGGCGTGGCCACGGTGCTGGCATGGCTTGCGCATGCTCTTGGCATGGCTAATTAGGGTTTGGTGTCGTGACCATAGAATTGGCATAGCTAAGTGTGCATCGTGGCCAAAGAGTTGGAAGCGTAGCCAAAGGTTGCCACAAGTCGTTTGGTTTAGTGGCGAGCTTGTACGGCTGAGATTTGTATCTCAGAAGAAAGGATAGTCGTTGATTGTTGCAATTTTCCATTTGGAAGCCAGAGGCATGGAGTTATGTCCGGCATGGCTTTGACGTGTCCAAATTAGGGTTTTGGCACTGTGGCCAAGAGTTGGCACCATATCCAAGAGATTGCCACAAGTCGTTTGGTGGCAAGTTTGTACGGCTGAGATTTGCATCGTATAGGGAAGGGTAGCCGTTGATTGTTACAACCCTCCGTTTGGAAGCCAACGACATGGAGGCATGGCCGACGTGGCTTTGGCATGGTTTAGGCGCGACCAAGCTAGGATTTTGGCATAGTTTTAGGCGCGGCCAAAATTAGGGTTTCGGCATAGTTTAGGCGCGGCCAAAATTAGGGCTTGGCATTGGGCCAAAATTTTCCACGCGTTTGATGGCGAACTTGGACGGCTGAGATTTGCATCTCTGAAGGAAGGGTGGTCGTTGATTGTTGCAACCCTTCGTTTGGCAACCAGCGGCATGGAGGCATGGCCGGCATGGCTTTGGCGTGGCTTAGGCGCGGCCAAGCTAGGATTTTGGCATAGTTTTAGGCGCGGCCAAAATTAGGGTTTTGGCATAGTTTAGGCGCGGCCAAAATTAGGGCTTGGCATTGGGCCAAAAGTTGCTACGCGTTTGGTTGCGAACTTGGACGGCTGAGATTTGCATCTCAAAAGGAAGGGTGGCCGTTGATTGTTGCAACCCTTAGTTTGGCAGCCAGCGGCATGAAGGCATGGCCGACATGGCTTTAGCGTGGTTTAGGCGCGGCCAAGCTAGGATTTTGGCATAGTTTTGGGCGCGGCCAAAATTAGGGTTTTGGAATAGTTTAGGCGCGGCCAAAATAAGGTCTTGGCATTTGGCAAAAAGTTTCCACGCGTTTGGTGGCGAACTTGGACGGCTGAGATTTGTGTCTCAGAAGGAAGGGTCACCGTTGATTGTTGCAACCCTTCGTTTGGCAGCCAGCGGCATGGAGGCATGGCTGGCGTGGCTTTGGCATGGTTTAGGCGCGTCCAAGCTAGGATTTTGGCATAGTTTTAGGCGCATCCAAAATTAGGGTTTTGGACGGCTAAGATTTGCATCTCAGAAGGAAGGGTGGCTGTTGATTGTTGCAACCCTTCGTTTGGCAGCCAGCGACATGGAGGCATGGCCGGCATGGCTTTGGCGTGGTTTAGGCGCAGCCAAGATAGGATTTTGGCAAAGTTTTAGGCGCGGCCAAAATTAGGGTTTTGGCATAGTTTAGGCGCGGCTAAAATTAGGGCTTGGCATTGGGCCAAAAGTTGCCACGCGTTTGGTGGCGAACTTGGACGGCTGAAATTTGCATCTCAGAAGGAAGGGTGGCCATTGATTGTTACAACCCTTCGTTTGGCATCCAGCAGCATGAAAGCATGGCCGGCATGGCTTTAGCGTGGTTTAGGCGCAGCCAAGCTAGGATTTTGGCATAGTTTTAGGCGCGGCCAAAATTAGGGATTTGGCATAGTTTAGGCGCTGCAAAAATTAGGTCTTGGCATTGGGCAAAAAGTTGCCACGTGTTAGTTGGCGAACTTGGACGGCTGAGATTTGCATCTCAGAAGGAAGGGTGTTCGTTGATTGTTGCAACCCTTCGTTTGGCAGCTAGCGGCATGGAGGCATGGCCAGCGTGGCTTTGGCATGGTTTAGGCGCGTCCAAGCTAGGATTTTGGCATAGTTTTAGGCACGGCCAAAATTAGGGTTTTGGCGTAGTTTAGGCGCGGCCAAAACTAGGGCTTGGCATTGGGCCAAAAGTTGCCACACGTTTGTTGGCGAATTTGGACGGCTGGGATTTGCATCTCAGAAGGAAGGGTGGACGTTGATTGTTGCAACCCTTCGTTTGGCAGCCAGCGGCATGGAGGCATGGCCGGCATGGATTTGGTGCGGAGGTATGGCTGGCATGACATTCCATTGGCACTATGGTGCGGCTGGCATGGTTGGGATGCCTTTGGCGCGGAGATGTGGCTGGCATGGCATGCCATTGGCACGGTGGTGCAGCTGGTATGGTTGGCATGCCTTTGGTGCGGAGATGTGTCTGGCATGGCATGCCATTGGAACGGTGGTGCGGCTGGCATGGTTGGCATGCCTTTGGTGCGGAGATGTGGCTGGAATGGCATGCCATTGGCACGGTGGTGCGGCTAGCATGGTTGGCATGCCTTTGGCTCGGTGATGTGGCTGGCATGGCATGCCATTGGCACGGTGGTGCGGCTGGCATGGTTGGCATGCCTTTGGCGCGGAGATGTGGCGCGGAGATGTGGCTGACATGGAATGCCATTCGCAAGGTGGTGCGGCTAGCATGGTTGGCATGCCTTTGGCGCGGAGATGTGGCTGGCATGGCATGCCATTGGCACGGTGGTGCGGCTGGCATGGTTGGAATGCCTTTGGCGCAGAGATGTGGCTGGCATGCCATGTTATTGGCACGGTGGTGCGGCTGACATGCCATGCCATTGGCACGGTGGTGCGGCTGGCATGCTTGGCATGCCTTTGGCGCGGAGATGTGGCTGGCATGGCATGCCATTGGTACGGTGGTGCAGCTTGCATGGTTGGCATGCCTTTGGCGGGGAGATATGGCTATTAGGGTTTAGCGTGTCGAAACCCTAGTTTAAAATATGTGGCACGCGTGATTGGCACGTTTGGCTAGCATGCGCGGCTGGCATGTGCAGAGATGATGCCAGTCAGTACCGAGGGCTCTGCCGTGGAGCATGGCATATAAAAAGGTACCCCGGTAATTTTACGCAGACATGTTGAATGGTTCAATAAATGTGCTAGTGGCGACATTATTACTCAAGTATGACGTAACTGTCTGACTAAGGTTTTACGATTTTAACTCTAAGCTAAAAACCACCATTAACATTAAGTCCCCTGCTTAGCTCGGAACAGGGGAATTGTTGCGAGGTAAACATAAGATGGTGACAGACAAGGACAAATCGAAATGGAAGTCGTGAAAAGATGGTCAGGAAGATCCGTCTAACCTTTTCGAGAGGTAAGGAGAATTCATGATTCTTGTGTTGGTGGCTTTGCATAGAATCTGCTCGTGGTGATGCTAGCTAGGACGCGGAGTGGTAGTGGTGGTTGCTGTCCGGGATGCAAACAGTTGGCGTCAGCTTGGCTAGGCTGGAGAATGCGGAGTTGTTGGCGTTGTTGGCTTAGCTTGGCAAGTCGTTGGAATGGTGTGGCTTAAAATGGAGTCGCTGGCGTTGGTCGGCTTGGAATGGAGCCGTTAGCGTTGGATCAGCTTGGGATGAGCGCTGGCTTGGAACGGTGCTGGCTTGGCGTGGCGCAGGCTATTGGCTTTACGTGGCGCGGACTGTTAGCGTCGCTTGCAGGCCCGGTAGCCTCTTTCCATGCGTGGCTCAGATAGGAAATCCTTTCCTTATTCATATCCCAAAGTATCATGTCCATATGAAAGGTGTTAGCTCTCCTCCTCATGTTATACTGCCGGTTTCGCTTCTAAGTTTCGGGGCTGGCAGTAGAGCAGAAGTGATAACGCAGGCCAGCGTGTTCCAAACACGTACTTCTACGTGTTTTTTATCAAACCCTAATTGACTCGCATAGACAAATATCTTTTCCAACCGATATCATGCCTTAATTCACGACTAGTAGAAAGTTTTCCTTTTTCGGATTTCATCGCTCTGCTTAATTTAAGAGGCGATCTTGAATCCTTTGTTCGTACAGATCATCTTGAAATCACGTTTATCCTCTTTACAGGTATCATCTCGTGCTTTCTCCTAGTTCATCACTCTGTTTTCTTGTTCATGTAGATTGCTGGTGCAGATAGGGCGAAAACTTATCCCATCTTTTGATTTTGTAGTACATAATGGGATATTCCAGTGACAACTGTACCTTTGAATCTTCGGGGAAAAGCTTTGGGATCGACGAAAACTGGTTTTCTTCTCATGAGGAGGCATTGGACAGAATTAGTTCTCTGTTTCGTGAAGCTGGCGAAATTATTCAGGACATGCCTTCCACCTATTTATGTGTAGTGCGGATGCATGCTCAGGATTTCATGACTCTGGTGGACATGGAGGAAAAGCGGGGAGATGGTGAAGCATCCCAGCGCGTTGAGATACCTTAGGGCAACGAAACTTCTTCACAGCCCAGTGCTAGGGATGAACGACTCGCCTCTCGGTTGAAACGGCGGAAGACTGAGTATTTGAAACTTCTAGGAGAGAGACAGCTTAATTTCCCTGCCCGAGATGGTGTCATAATCCTTGTTTCTGGTGCAGATGAACTGGTACATCCTCGAAAGCCCGCTGAAAAAGCTTCCGAGGAAGACGCCGATGTGGTTGACGAAAGTGAAGCAGATTTTGGAGTGGACGCCGAAACTGCTGTCAGGGATGTTGGAGAAGCTGTGGTGGCATATGTTGAGACGGTTGTCGAAGTGGGTGTTGGATAGGAGGCGGAAATTTTTGCTGCTGAGGAGGTTTCCGGGTGGGATGTTGGAGTTGTTGTTACGGAGGCGGCTTCTGAGTGGAACGTTTGTTGTCCGAAATATTGTTGGGGAAAGTGCTTGAAAGGGCTCTGACAGAGGCATTGGCGATCCGGGCGTCTGCTTTCGATGACCAGTTTCCCTTTTTATCGTTTCTCTTTGGCGTGTAGCCGCTTTGATGTTTCACAGACTCATTTTTATCTTCTTTGTATTCATGGAGAAGTTAGGGGTTTTGCCAAATACATCCCGCTTATTTAGCTTCTTTGAATAAAACCTATTTTTCGAAAGGATCTGAAACCTTCATCAAAATAAGTTGTTTGATATTCCATACCTTTCCTGTCGTCTGATGATTCCTTGTATATTCTTCCCTTTAAAGTTTCGAGTAAAGTATTTTTTGCAGGGTTTCGGCTTTTCTGGTCGTGATTTGATGGGTAGTGGTTTCACAATGTTTTGGGATTTATTTGTTGTTTTTTTTTGAGATCCAGAAAACTCGTTTGAAAGGAAAAGTATGCTTCAAATAGAAATCGGAAACCTAATTAATAATGCAAGCGGCGCATTTATCTTGGAGGGAATACAAATATTGAGTGAAAAGGGAAATCGCTGAAGAAAATACTAAAGGAAGAACGCTGGAGGAGGAAGTAGCACCGTGCTTTAGGTATTGAAGGGATTGAGCCATCGCGAGTGAACTGTTATGCCTTCCAACTTGTCAGTGTTGATGAGTTTGCAGTAATCGCCCAAAAGAACATCTGCTACCAGATATGGCTCGTCTTCCTTTTCTTCGGGTGAATCAGTCCGAACAATTATCTTCACCATTATATTTCCGACTTGAAATGAGGTTTCCTTGACTACCATGTCTCCAATTTGAAACTTTGGGATTCGTGTAACCGCTTGACTCTTGTGTTTGGAATCTATGAGCGAAGAAGAAGTGACTGGTTGTAGAGAAGGTTGTTTGACCAGACTTACTTGTGTTTGGAATCTATAAGCGAGCGCCAGCGGGCTTTCTCCGGGTGATCGAGTTTCATTGGTAAGTTGTTGATAAGGCAGCAGGTTGGACGGCTTGTTGGAAACTCTTTCGGGTGTCGACACTGGCAGAGGGGATGCTCCCAATTTTGCTTCGTTGTCAAATACCCATGAGCGCCCCAGGATCATGTCATAACCTAGTTCTTTGATAATGTGGAATTTTCTATGCATTATAACGTCTCCCACCTTGATATCGAGGTTAATATAGCCGTATGCGTTCATTGCTTCTCCTTCCGAATTCTTGACCATGGTTGGGGAGTGGGTAGCCTCTTGCTTCAAAATTCCTGCAGCTCTCAAAGTCTTGATGGTAACGACATTGAAATCAGAGGTCGTGTCGATCAGTGCGTTGTCGAGCTCAGCGCCTCTTAGATATGTCGTGATCAGCAGTCCCCAGTTGTGTTTGTCAGCATCATTCCGTGAAAGAGCTTTGGCTCCTGGCGTGGCTTCCGTAACAGTAAAAAGTTGTTTGCCCGACCCAACACAATTGAGGGCTGTAAAGATATATTTATGTTGTTCCTTGGAAAGGTAGAGAATTTCGCATACATTCTGCATAATGGATTGTACAGTCTCGTGTACGGAGTCCCCAAAGATCCCGTAATTCCTGACTGGAAGTGGATCTCTATGTACTCCTTCTTTTCCCAGCTGAAGTTACCCTGCTTCGAATTTCTCCTTGAAGATATGCTTCAGTCTGTTGCAGTCACTGGTCGGATGGTGAACAAACCTGTGGTAGCGGCAGTATTTGGGGTTTTCTATCTCGGATTCGGTCGGTAGGCGCCTGGGAGGTGGTAGTCCGATGACGTCATCCTGGATCCATGCCTCTAAGAGTTCAATCACCTCCTCAATCAGGAACGAGAAATCCATGACATCTTCTTCAGCTTCGTGATGACGCATGGGAGCTTTGTCGGCGGCCCTCCGCGGCAGAGCCGCCCGTCGTGCTGGTGCCTCGCGCTTAGGTTGTTGGTCTGCCGTTGGGGCCTTCCTATTTCCTCCTTCGTATACTACGCTCACAGAGGAGGGACCGACGTTATATTGCTTGTTGACGAGGCGCCTACTTCCTCGAGTTTCGCGTGCATTTTTGCCTCTGGTTGGCCTGGTTATTTCTAACAATGCTGGTGTTGTCGTGGCCGATCGTTTGGCTGCCTCATGGAGTTCAGAGAATGTCTGGAACCGCAGGTTCTCTAGTAAGGCACAATAGATGGGAGTCATACCGTTGATGTAGGAATTCAGCAATTGTTGTTCGGTCACGTTTGGGTCGTGACAGTCTAGCACTTGAAGCCTGAATCTCTTGACAAAATCATTTGGATGTTCGTTATCTCGTTGGAACATCCTTCCTAGATCCGAGAAGGTAACTTGCTCATACACGAAGAAGTACTTCTTGTAGAAAGCCGTAACCATGCCACCCCAGTTGGGGATGTTGTTTGGTGTGATGCTGTTGTACCACGTGTATGCTCTTCCGGTAAGCGACTTCGAAAACTCCCTTGGACGAAGAACGTGATTGTATTCATGTTCGCCTAGGGACTCCAGGAATCGAGAGATATGTTCACGTGCATTCCCGGTGTCGTCGTATAAAGTGAATTGAGTATAAGAGTATCCTCTTGAAAGAGGAATTCTTTGTATTTCAGGCGGGTAAGGGGGTTGATGCTGATGCAGGTCTATATCATCATTTTTATTCGATTCCGAAGAAGTTGCTCCAAATCTTCTCGCGTGACAAAATTGGATGGTTGATTTCTCTCCAATGGGGTTCTGGCGCGAGTTTCTTCGTCTGCAAAGGTGTGCCCTGCTGAGGTGCCGGCGCCAGGGGTATTGGAGGTGTTCTCATCGACTCTGGATGTCGCGACTCCCGTGGTAGCCGCTCCGTTAGGGTCTTGAGAAAGACAAGTACCTCTTTCTGAGTCGAAACCATTTCCGTCTGGGCTCTAGCAAGAACCTCATGTCTTTCCATCAAATCAGCGATGGTGACATGGGGTCGGCTTCCTCTAGATCCTCCGGTTTCTCGTCCTGATGGCAGAGTAACTGGAGGCGCCATATTCGACGAAACATTAAGGGCGGTAGCAGCAGCTCTGACCCTGGTGACTGGTGGTGTAACACCTGAAGGAGCGCTTTCCGTGCTGCTGGGATTAGCAGGATGCGTAGAAACATTAGGGGCGGAAACATATTTGGCTCTGGTGATTGGTGGTTTAACACCTGGAGGAGCGCTTTCCGTGTTGCTGGGATTAGTAAGTGACGTATTGATGTCACAGGAAGGAGTGTCAGTACCAGGGACGGGTTCCGTGCTGGTGTTCTCAGGGATTGTTGCGGACCCGAATCTGAGTTCTACCATGTTGAAATTGGAATTGAAAGGTGAACCTGGAAATTGGAAATCGATATTGAAACCGAGAGATTGGTCTCCCACTATGGTCGCCAATTGTTTGAGGGTGAAAACAGTTTCTGCTGATTTTGGTAATTTCGAGTATGTGGGTGAGAAACGAGTCTAAACCCTAAACAATGCACTGCAAGGGAATACTTTTATTCGAGAGATCAATTTGTACAAATCCGGCCTAAACCAAGAAATGTCCGTTCCAGACTTGCTTCGGTCACAAAGTGAAGGAGAATGGTTGGCCTAGGGATGGAAGCGAAGAGAGTGTTGAGACCAAAATAGTTGATTCAGGAAGAGTAGTTGTTTGACGAATTGTATCAGAAAGTGGAAAGCTAACAGATGGGAAAGCTTACAAGTGATTTCTGAGTGTTGTATTCTCCTGACCAAAACTTGTCCTTTGGTGGAAATAGGTGAGACCTATTTATACAAGTCGCAACGAAACGTACCCTGGTCCCGTAAGAAGTGGAAACATTTGAGTAAATGGAAGAAAGCGGTAACGGGTAACGCCTGGAATTGATGTTTCCATAATGAAGGAAAAGTTTCACCATTACTTCTTGTATTTACTAACCGCCTCACTCTTATGACACTTTCTTGTAACGGGCGTAGTGTACGCCGCACGCTGTAAACCGCCAGACCAATACCCTGATGAGCATCTCCCAGTTTGTGACATGTTTTGATGTCTCGAGTGTTTTGTGTAGCATGTTGCTATTTTTTGGAAAGTTGAGATTGGGAGGCTTGCTGGCTCCGTGGTGACCTTCGACGGTCGAGATTTTGCATCTTGATAGGAAGGTTAGCCGTTGATTGTGGTTACCTTCCGTTGGTAGCTAGTGGCGTGGCCATGGTGCTGGCATGGCTTGCGCATGCTTTTGGCATGGATAATTAGGGTTTGGTGCCGTGACCATAGAATTGGCATAGCTAAGTGTGCACCGTGGCCAAAGAGTTGGCAGCGTAGCCAAAGGTTACCACAAGTCGTTTGGTTTAGTGGCGAGCTTGTACGGCTGAGATTTGCATCTCAGAAGGAAGGATATCCGTTGATTGTTGCAACCTTCCGTTTGGCAGCCAGCGACATGGAGGCATGGCCGGCATGGCTTTGGCGTGGCCAAATTAGGGTTTTGGCACCGTAGCCAAGAGATTTCCACAAGTCGTTTGGTGGCAAGTTTGTATGGCTGAGATTTGCATCTCAGAGGGAAGGGTAGTCGTTGATTGTTGCAACCCTCCGTTTGGCAGCAAGCGGCATGGAGGCATGGCTGGCGTGGATTTGACATGGTTTAGGCGCGGCCAAGCTAGGATTTTGGCATAGTTTTAGGCGCGGCCAATATTAGGGTTTTGGCATAGTTTAAGCGCGGCCAAAATTAGGTCTTGGAATTGGGCCAAAAGCTGCCACGCGTTTGGTGGCGAACTTGGACGGCTGAGATTTGCATCTCAGAAGGAAGGGTGGTCGTTGATTGTTGCAACCCTTCGTTTGGCAGCCAGCGGCATGGAGGCATGGCCGACATGGCTTTGGCGTGGTTTAGGCGCAGCCAAGCTAGGATTTTGGCATGGTTTTAGGCGCGACCAAAGTTAGGGTTTTGGCATAGTTTAGGCGCGTCCAAAATTAGGGCTTGGCATTGGGGAAAAAGTTGCCACGCGTTTGGTGGCGAACTTGGACGGCTGAGATTTTCATCTTAGAAGGAATTGTGGTCGTTGATTGTTGCAACCCTTCGTTTGGCAGCCAGCGGCATGGTCGGCGTCTTGGTTTTTGCATGGTTTAGACGCGGCCAAGCTAGGATTTTGGCCTACTTTTAGGCGCGGTCAAAATTAGGGTTTTGGCATAGTTTAGGCGCGTCAAAAATTAGGGCTTGGCATTAGGCCAAAAGTTGCCATGCATTTGGTGGTGAATTTGGACGGGTGAGATTTTCATCTCAGAAGGAAGGGTGGTCGTTGATTGTTGCAACCCTTTGTTTGGCAGCCAGCGGCATGGAGGCATGGCCTGCGTGGCTTTGGTACGGAGGTGTGGCTGGCATGGCATGCCATTGGCACTATGGTGCGGCTGGCATGGTTGCTATGCCTTTGGCGCAGAGATGTGGCTGGCATGGCATGCCATTGGGACGGTGGTGCGGTTGCCATGGTTGGCATGCCTTTGGCGCGGAGATGTGGCTGGCGTGGCATGCCATTGGCACGGTGGTGTGGATGGCATGGTTGGCATGCCTTTGGCACGGAGATGTGGCTGGCATGGCATGCCATTGGCACGGTGGTGCGGCTGGCATGGTTGGCATGCCTTTGGCGCGGAGATGGGGCTGGCATGGCATGCCATTGGCACGGTGGTGCGGCTGGCATGGTTGGCATGCCTTTGGCGCGGAGATATGGCTATTAGGGTTTAGCGTGTCGAAACTCTAGTTTAAAATATGTGGCACGCGTGATTGGCACGTTTGGCTAGCATGCGCGGCTGGCACGTGCAGAGATGATGCCAGTCAGTACCGAGGGTTCTGTCGTGGAGCATGGCATATAAAAAAGGTACCCCGGTAATTTTACGCAGAAATGTTGAATGGTTCAATAAATTTGCTAGTGGCGACATTATTACTCAAGTGTGGCGTCGCTGTCTGACTAAGATTTTACGATTTTAACCCTAAGCTAAAAGCCACCATCAACAGTACGACATCATCCCTGAATATATGGTACCTTCCTTTATCAAAAGTGTTAAAAACAACCAATCACATCTTCCACACTACGATGCTATCGATGTTGTAACGACAACATAAAATTAATATTGTCCATCACTACTCACCAACACTCACCGTCACTACTTCTTCCACCACAAACCAGGGGCGGAACCAGGATTTTGAGGAAAGAGGGAGAAAAAACTCTTGGCAAGTTGAGTACATGTGAAAAATGGACTTTGTATTCCATTTTATGATAAAAGAACAAAAATAAATATAATTGTGCTTGGTGCCGCCCTTAACCACCACTAATCTTTCGGCCTCCACCTCTTCTACTACTCATTGTCGCCAAAAATGTCTATTGATATTATTTATCAAAATTACTTATTAATAGAAATAAATATTATATTTAATTAAGAAAACATTTATAATAAAAAAATGATTAGTCATTTATTATGAGTAATTAGTGAAACACTGATTAATAAAACACTTTATAATGAATAGATTATTTATTATGTGCAATTAGTAAAACACTAATTAATAAAGCAATTATGATATTTAAGTTGAACAAACCACCACCGTTGATTTATTTTTTCTATTAATTCCAACCAATGTGGAACACTGGTTAGAGACCACTCTTATGACACCATAGGTTATGAGTTCGAACCTCCCCGTTATAATTTTTGAAAATCCATATCTTGACTTGAGTATTCATTTTTCATTCATAACATTGGAATTAATGCCACACGTGTGAGTTGTAGGGGGTGGTCAGGAGAACCACAGCCCTTGATTTATCTTTGTCTGGAAAAATCCTGACCACCACTAACACAGGCTAACTTAGCCTAGTTTTGTTTTGTACTAATGATATCTACACAAAATAAATTTATAATTTAACCAGAGTTCAAATATATTTAAGCTTTTATGTATTGATATATTTTCTTTTCTTTTTGTTAATAGTATTCTCTGTCTGTACTAGATATAATCACTGACATTGAAAATGACTTTTTATCAAAAAAAAAATTGAAAAAGAACAAGACCTTTATTCAAATACTGCAGTTGAAAATGAAATACTTAGGCAACAAGACAAAGAATATCAAAATGAAGGAAATGAGCAAAGAACTACAAGAGTGTCCGTTGAAGAAAGTACAGATTGGAAGTATGAGAAATTAAGATCAACTATCAAGACAAAATGGGAAATGATGCAGCAAATGAAGTCTAACAATGAAAGCATTAACGTGAAAATGGAGGAAATAATGAATGAAATTTACTTTGAAGCTTTCCAACAAAGTTCCATAGTAGCGAGTACCCTAGAAGAAAAAGTGTATCCGAATATACAAGAACAAGAAATTTTGGATCCAGATTTTGATATTTATGGAATAAAATTTGTTAAAGAAAAGAAATACGCAGCAAAGGATCTGGAAACAGAGGTTCAGATGCTTCAAAAAGAAAAAGGAATAAGAAATCCAGCACCAGTAAGATTTAAAATTACAATACTTTATATCTAACATGTTATATTTATGTGATATTTACTGCACACACTCTTTTAGTCATTAAAAAGTCTCTAATTTGTCAATGATTACAGTCACAGTCTTTTGAACTAAATAAAGAAGCAGCAAGAGCAATCATGGGTGTCCTGAATGACACTACGGGTTATTTACAAAAAAAAAAGGTTTGTAGAAAATGGATTCTTTATTTACAAATTTTTAAAAGAATTTTTTTTTAGTCATTTAAAAGAAAAATCTTAACATTTTTATAATTTTTATCTAGGGTATACCTATCAAAAGAGTTGTGAAAGAGCTGAAGTTTATTCCTTTCTTGGTTAATAAATTGTTGGGCTGAATAAAATTGAAACAAGCACAAATGAAAAGTTGTTAGAAGAATTCTTTCAAGGGGCCCATATTTATGCTTCTCTATATGAACCATATCTGAGTGATGACAGTACTGAAGAAGTAAGTTTCTTTTCCATTAGTATTGATTGCATATGTTGGGTTTGTTTTTGCTTACAAACTCTATTTTGTATATTTACAGTTTTTAGAGCTAAAAAAATCCGTTGAAAGAGCTATTATGACTCTCCTAAATAAAAATATTTGTTCTTGCGAAGTAACAAAAAATTAACGATAGTGAAGTTCCAAATTTGTGTCTTGACAATGATGTATAAGACATACAAAAGGTTGAGGTTGACCAAGATTCAAACGGTTGGGAAAGTGGAGGAAAATATTGAAATCGTAACAAATATGAAAGTGAAAATTGAACGAGAGATTACCTTGAGCCAAATACATGAAGACTGTTTTCTTCCTGAAATTTTTGTACCAGAAAACTTATGTGGAAGAGTTATACAAAGTCCACAAACAAGTATCCCAACCTTTTCATTAGGATTTGGTTTTTCCACAAAAGATTTTGAACAAGTTTTTTTTTTCATCTTTAACTATATACTGTACACACATTTTGTCTGTGAGCTACAACCAAAGAAATATCTAAAAAAGATTTTGAACAAGTATATAGTGTTAGAATTTAGATTGAATATATTTGATTGTTTGGATTGATTTTGGTTTGAAATGGAGATGGGAAAAGTATTTCTTCTCTATCTATTTAATTTCATTAACTTTAAACTTCTTACATTCTGTTTCTTCACTTGGTCAATATATGACCCAAATAAAGAGATACATGTGGACCTTCTTTGTCCATACATATTCCTACACTAAAATAGATGCATTCATAAATGTATGATAAATATTACTTGTACACAAGACTTGTTCACAAGACCAAAGTTACATGCATTTTAATATGCATGTGGAACATCACATTAACTCTTAACAATCTCCTCCTTAATGTGATGTTCTCCAACTCCTAGTAGCTCACAGAAATTTTGAAATTTACCTTTGGGAAGTGCCTTGGTGAGTATGTCCGCCAATTGGTCTCCCGTCTTGCAATACTTGAGTTCAATTTCACCATCTTCAACCGCTTCTCGAATGAAGTGGTACTTGAGTTTAATGTGTCTTTCTCTATAATGCTCAACCGAATTTTTGGACATAGCAATCGCCGATTTTTTGTCACAAAAAATTATGGTGCTTTCTTCTTGCTTCTCTTGAATGTATTCCATAATTCTTCTTAGACATACAACATGAGATGTAGCTATTGATGTCGAAATGTACTCCGCTTCCGTCGTGGATTGAGCTACAGTTTCTTGCTTCTTCGATGCCCATGTAAATATACTCGAACCAAGATAAAAAGCTTAACCCGATGTACTCTTCATGTCATCAATACATCCTCCCAAGTCGCTATCATAATATCCAACTAATTTGACATCCAAATTTCTTGAATACATGATTCCAAAATTCACTGTTCCTTGTATGTACCTCAACAACCTCTTTGTCGCGCCAAGATGTAGATGACTAGGTGAACTCATGAACCTAGAAAGCATACTTGAATCAAACATGATGTCGGGTCTTGTATGTGTAAGATACAACAAGTTTACAATAATAATTCTATAGTAAGTCTCATCAACTTTTCTTCCTCCATCATCTTTCTTGAGTTTCTCATTCACTACAAGTGGTGTTGATGTGGGGTTACAACCAAGCATACCAAATTTCTTCAACACCTTTTCGGAATACTTGCTTTGAGAAATGAACACTCCATCTTCACTTTGGTGAACTTCAATACCAAGGAAGTACTTTACCAAACCCATGTCACTCATCTCATATTTCATCATCATTTCTCTTTTGAATTGTTCAATCATATGAACATCATTACCCGTAAAGATAAGATCATCAACATATAAAGAAACAATGAGAATAGATGTACCTTGTGTCTTCATATATAGTGTTGTCTCATTCATGCTTTTGTTGAAGTTTTCCTTTTGAAGTAACCATCTATCTTACCATACCATGCTCTTGGTGCTTGCTTTAGACCATACAAAGCTTTCTTCAACATATATACTTTGTCTTTTTCTCCTTCCACTAAAAAACCTTGTGGTTGTTCTACATAGACCTCTTCATGGAGTTCTCCATTCAAAAATACCGATTTTACATCAAGTTGATAAAGTAACCAACCTCTTTGGGAAGCCATAGCAATCACGCCTCTGATGGTGTCAAGACGAGCAATCGTTGCAAAAGTCTCATTGTAGTCGATGTCGGGTTGTTGAGAGTATCCCTTTGCCACCAACCTTGCTTTGTGCCTTTGAACCGATCCATCCGCGTTGTACTTCACCTTGTAGATCCACTTCACACCAATAACTTCTTTGTCACTTTGCCTTGGTACTTTCTCCCATATATCGTTATCATTTATGACAACAACTTCTTCTTCCATAACCTTTATCCAAACCGGTTTTTTTGATGCTTCTTCAAAATTTTCCGGTTCAACCATATAATAGTTACATATTTTATACACTTCACTCAACCTATGCATCTTCTTTGGTGCCTATGGTGGTGATGTTGATGCACTAGTACTTGGAGACATACTTGGATATGCTCATTGTCTTGTATTTGGAGGCGTTTGAGGTAGTTCTACCTCATTTTCTTCACCCTCTTCAACTTCATTTGTTGCTGATTTTTCTTGCTCTTCATCAAGAATAATGGTTCTCTTCTCAATTTTACCTTCTTCCCAATTCCATGAAGTTCCTTCATCAAACAAGACATCACGACTTGTAATCATTGTGTCTTTCTTCAAGCTAAACAACCTATAACCTTTTGATTGGAGGCTATAGCCGAGAAATACACATTTCTCACTTGATTCATCAAGCTTTGTTCTCTTAACTTTAGGAATTTGAGAATAACACACACTACCAAAGACTTTAAGATGCCTTACCGATGGTTTTCTTCCACCCCATGCTTCAATTGGAGTTTTATCCCATACGGCTTTTGTTGGACACTTATTCATCAAGTAGACTGCGGTGTTGACGGCTTCGGCCCAAAAAATTTAGGCATACCCTTCTCATGAAGCATGGACTTTGCCATCTCCATTACAGTTTGGTTCTTTCTTTCGGAAACACCATTTTGTTGAGGAGTATAACCCACGGTTAGTTGCCTTTCCAAGCCTTCATCTTCACAAAATTTATCAAACTCTTTGTTGTTGTATTCTTTGCCTCTATCCCTTCTCAAAACTTTGATGTAGTGACCACTTTGCTTTTCAACAAGGCTCTTGAACTTCTTGAAGATGTTAAAAACTTCGGATTTTTGTCTCATGAAGTAAACCCAAGTCATACGACTGAAATCATTAATGAATAAGATGAAGTATCTATTACCTCCATGAGTTGGTGTCTTCATTAGTCCACACACATCGGTATGTACCAAACCAAGAAGTTCTTTTGCTTTCCATGCTACATCTTTTGGGAATGGTTGGGGATGATGTTTCCCAAGTGCACAACCTTCACATACTCCATCCTTGTGGTTGATATGTTGTGGAAGTCCTTGCACCATGTTCTTGTTGGAAAGTACCTTGAGACTATTGAAATTCAGATGCCCAAGTCTTTATGCCATAACCATGTTTCATCAATAGTTTCCATCCTCAATGCAACATTCTTCTCATTTTCAAAGATAATTGGAAAGCTTTTATTTTTCTCCATCTTGATACTCTTCATGACTTGTCTCTTGTTGTTGTGTTTCTTGTCATAAATGGTGCCAAATCCAGAACATATAACACATCTCTAATGTATTTTTCTCCATTGATAGTTTGCACGCAAATTGTAACTCTTCCATTAGCTTGAACCATGTTTCCATCCTCCATATTCACTAGAGAGTTTATGGATGTATCCATGTCAACAAACAAGCTCTTCATACCGGACATATGAGTTGTACAACCACTATCTACAAACCACACTTCACTCTTAGAAGTCTCCATAGTACTTTGACAACCATAAAACAAATTTTGTTTTTCTTCTTTCTCTATCTACCGGCTTGGTCTTCACCTTTGTACCTACAATCCTTCTCCAAATGTCCATACTTCTTTCAATGATGACATTGGGGTTTTCCTTTTTTCCAACAATTCTTCTCCAAATGACCATTCTTGTTGCAAAAATTACACCTTGGTACTTGAGAAGTATCACTCTTTGTGTAGTTGTTGGAGCTTGCTCCTCCTTTCTTCCATTTTCCTTTTCCTTTGAAGTTAGATGAAGTATCACCCTTGTACTCATTTTTCTTCATTGCTGAATTTTTTGAGTTCAAGTTCAATTTTGATTGAAAAGAACTCTCAATTGACTTTTCAGAGTGTCTTAACAATCTTTGTTCATACACCTTCAAAGAAGCCCATAATTCTTGTGACTTCGATGTATAAAAATCCTTTGTCTCCTCCAAAACCGCCACAATGGGTTCAAATTTTTCCGGCAAGCATATCAAAATATTTTCACAAATTCTTCTTTCTTCCATCTTCTGACCACACATCATCATATTATTAACAACTTCAACAACTCTAGATGAAAACTCATTTAAACATACATTCTCATTCATTCTAAGATTCTCAAAATCTCTTCTATATGAATGTAATTTTAATTCTCTTACCTTCTTATTTCCACCATATTCCTTTTGAAGAATATCCCAAGCTTCTTTAGCTATAGGAAAATGAATTACTCTTGGTAGAATAGTGTCTCCAACTCCTTGTTGGATGTACATGGATGCTTTAGCATTCTTCTTCCGACTCTCCTGAAGTAAATTCTTTTGGTCTTGATCTAGAGTTGATGTATCTTCAATTTCATCATACCCACTTTGTACAATCTCTCACACATCTTGTGTCATGAACAAGGTCTTCATTTTGATGGCCCAAAAATCATAATTTTCTCCATGGAAAAGTGGTATTGAAGGTTGTTTAATGTATAAACTTGTATTGCTAGTACTTGCAATTGATTTGGTTGATGATTGATAGAAGAAATTGGGTTTTTTCTTTTTTAGATCTAGTTTTGAAGAATTTTGTTTGTTGCTGGTTTTTGAGATTTAATGGATAGTAATTGATTTTTTTCACTCTCCAAGATCAGATTCACTTGATCTATGCTCTGATACCAATTGTTAGAATCTAAATTGAATATATTTGATTATTTGAATTGATTTTGATTTGAAATGGAGATGGGGAAAGTATTTCCTCTCTATCTCTTTGATTTCATTAACTTTAAAGTTCTTACATTCTCTTTCTTCACTTGGTCAATATATGACCCAAATAAAGAGATACATGTGGACCTTCTTTGTCCATACATATTCCTACACTAAAACAGATGCATTCATGAATGCATGATAAATATGCCTTGTACACAAGACTTGTTCACAAGACCAAAGTTACATGCATTCTAATATGCATGTGGACCATTACATTAACTCTTAACATATAGTTTGTGGATAATATCATCACAGTAAATATGTGTGAATACGTTATACACATAATGATTCCTTTTTCAGATATTTTTTTTTTTAATTCTCATTACTGAAACATGGAGGATTCTTTCTTTTAGATAAAATTTTGTTTTTGTATATAAATTCAGGGTTCCAAGATAGAGGAGGGACCAAGTGAAATTTCAACAAGAAAACGAGAAATATCAACGGACGAACAAATACTTGCAGGAATTCAAACATCAATGGATGATGAACCACTCATTAAACGACTTGATAGAATTTCAAACAAAAGGCAGCTGCTGATAGTACCAGAAATACAACCAAAGGTTGCCACTCCAACAAAGGATGTAATTGCTCGGATATAAAAGGTACAAAAAAGATATAAATATGTTATCATTTATATATTAAAAAAAATAAAATCATCATTTTAACAAGTTTCATCTGTTTTCTCTTCAAGATGCTGAAGAAGCCAATTGCTATTGAAAGACTAGAAAATTCTATTGATAATTTAGCGGACCATATGCCACTGCGGAAATCTATAAAAATCTATTGATACTTTAGTGGACCATATTTCTATTTCGGTTGTTTAAAGCACAAAACTAGAAGGATCCATTTTTACAAAGGTTTGAAATCATACTTTAAAAAATAAAAAGTGTATTTTAATTTCCTCTATCTGTAATGAAATGTAAAATATGCAGGAAAGCAAACTGAGTTTGAAAAGAAAAAATGAAGACCAGGAGAGCAAACATAAAGACAAAAAGGAGCGAGTAAACCCAGTTATCTCCCTTGTTTCAATTCGGATTTCTGATAAGGATAAAAGCAAGATGAAGTCAACAATTGCCTTCACATCCAAAACACAATTAGCACGTGAAGTTTGCAAAATTAAGATGCGGTCAACTGGCACGCAACTGAAGAAGAATGTCAATAAGACCAAACTATTTTTGCAAATGGAGCAACATCATCAAGATGTTGTACTGAAGTTCTTCAAAAAAAGCAACAACAACGTAAGATCTGGTCTATAAAATTTCGTTAAGTTTTCAATAATGAAATTAATTTTCAATATTATGAAAATTGCAGGTCAATTGATTTTAAAGTAACTTCAAAGTTTGACGATGAGGATGAGTACAGAGTTTGCACATAAGGGAAATGTATCGAGGACCTCATGTTTAATACATTTTTGACACCAGTATCCTTATATACAAAGTTTATAAGCTCAAGAAAGCATTTGAGAAAGATACAATCAATAAGTACATCAAAGTACTATACCTGGATGCAAAGTCTTTGGTGAGTCATTACTGAATTTAATATTTTCACATATTTGTGGTGGAAAAACCATCATAAAGCTATACAACAAAAAAAATCTTTTAGTAGCATTAGTTTTGAAAATGAGTGAATAATGAATTCATATCGTACTTGCTACTAAGTCATTTTATGAAATTCTTTTCAGTTTTTTGTCCAACACAAAAATACCATGCAAACATCATTGAAACACGCAGTTACATCACCAATATCAAATATGACTTCTAGTGTGAATAAGATCATGATACCACTGTACCATGAAGAGTTGGATTCTACACAACATTGGACTTTACTGGAGTACTTTGTCCAGAAAAAATATTTCTTGCACTACAATCCGTGGTCTGACCAATCAAGAGACCACTGCTATACAGGTGCCAAAAAAAGTGGCAGATGAATGCTTGGGAGAAATCAACAAGTTCATGGAGAAGGAAGTCCTAAAGAAGGTTTCTAAAGTTGTGGTGTATGATGCCCCAGCACCACAACAAGGGAAGTCTATTGACTGCTTACTGTATGCTTGTCATTTTATGAAAAGACAATCACTAAATGAAAACCATGATGGATTTCAAAGTAGCATGGAAGATTCAGCGCTGCTGAAAGAGAAGATTCATAGGAAGAGGGCGACAATAACTTTCAAGTTACTCACTACAACCACACCTGCAGTAAGTTGGAAAGAAGCCAATTGCATGGAATAAATGCAACAAAAAATAACTTTGAAGTTACTCAGTTATGTTTGGATTATTTTCTATATCTTATCATTCTTACAAAAAAAAATGTGTTTTTGCTGATCTGACGGCTCTATATGGGCCATTTCCAACCTTCGACGGCCCTCATTTCTCTAAAATTGTCTGAAATTGCAATAGATAAATCTCGGATGAGAATGCTCCCATGTTTTAAGACCTCATCCAACGTCCCTAAGTCTCCCCATTTAATAGTATTTATATCACCATTGTTTCTCATTCATAGGTATTAACGTATGTTAATTAATCTCATACGTTTTCAGTCTTCTTTCTATTAATCCCATACGTTTTCACCATTATTGCTCATTCACGAATAATCTCATATGTGTGCTTTGAAGGGATAAGTTTACACCAACGAGTCTATGTAGCAACTAATAATATGAGTCTTCATAGATCCCATGTTTAATCAGGTTAGAGCTAGCACTATGGTGCTAGTTATCCCTTCCCTATTCCTCAAAATCCAAAAAACGCAAGTGCTATGGTCTCCCATATCCCTACTCGTGTAAGGATATCAACACATTTCCCTACTCCCCTGATCACATCTGATCACGCCTGTAGGGAAGGGAAATCACACGGGTACTCAGTACCCGTATTTTTTTACGCTTTACGCATACTGAGTACTCGTATAACCGTTGATACGGCAACTCAGTACACGTAGATTTTTACACGGCTACTGAGTACCCGTTTTGAGAATTATATTTGTTTGACCTTTTTTTTGACACCTCTCTCACACCCGATCCTAACCATCCATCATTAATAACGGCTCTATTTTCCACACCGTCGGATCCCAACGACCATTTTTTCAAAATTCTCTATAAATACCACTCTAATTCTCTACTTAAACTACACTAAATCAATTGATTTCTTATTTTTTCCTTCTTACATCAATTGATTTCTTCTTTCTCTTCATCTTTCTATACCTCTTTGATTTTTAGATTTATTCTACCACTCAAGTTTTTTTGTCTTAGTTTCATTCAAAATGGTAATTAACTTTGTCACACAATAAGAGGTTGATCTTACTACTGCTTTTATTTATGTGAGTATGGACGATTAGATAGAGTTTTGATAGGATGGGAATTAGAGAAGAAGAAGAAATGGTCGACAAGTGACGAGCTCTGTGAACTTAAACCTCTGAAACGCGTACTGAGTACCCGTTTCGTATAGGGAAGGGATGAGAGGGCACCATAGAAAGCTTGCCTTCCTTGTGACATCCCTTCCCTACATTTGAGGAATATAGAGGGATAGGGAAGGGATGGCGAGAACCATAGTGCTAGCTCTTAGTGATTTTTCTTATATTTTGGTTTTCAGACTTCTTCATATTTTATTAGTTGAAAATTGATATTTTTCATAGTTCACATAAGACTTGAGTTTCTTTTTTGCTTATTGGAAAACCTCGGCGGCTATTCATGATATTTACGGTATATCTCTCATGATTTTTTGTTGGAGACAATAACAATAATCGTAATAAATTGAGAATAAAATACTTATCTCAAAACAACGCTTGATTGAAGTTCCTGGAGATGCACTGATAATGGTAGCAGGAACTAGTAGAGGCACGTATGAGATACGCTGACCTAAAGGAAATATTTCCTGCTACTCCTCTGGAAGAGAGATGTTATAGCAGTTGTCAAGTCACCTCCAGGATACAACTACTGATAGTACCCCTCAATGTAGCATACAAAGAGAGTACTCTAAGATCTTGGCATAGATTTATGAAGAAAATGAAATAGTTACAGAGAAACTAAAAAAATAGCAGAGAAGAACAAGAGAGTAAGAAGCTACTTCTTTTCTGTTGCATATTTTTAAAACTGAGCTGAACAACTCCTTTTATAGTCAACCAAAAAATGACCCGTTACTAACAAAGAAAGATTCCCACGCGTATAAAAAACATTTTCTGACTTCTGACTAAAGCTGAAAAGAAAAGCAATAGTCAAAAACATTTTCCGACTTCTGACAAAAGCTGAAAAGCAACAGAGAAAACATTTTCTGACTTCTGACAAAAGCTGAAAAGAAAAGCAGAGATAAGACTTTTGCTTTTGTCAGTCAAAGCACGCGTGTCAGACAAAAACAGATTGAGATTCTTCGTAAAAAGATAGGTCTGTTAAACCACACCCACACCCAACCCGACCCGACCCGACCGACCGGACGGGCGGCGGCGTGCGTGCTTCGGTGCGAAGCACCGCGCGTATGGGAAAGGCAACCTTAACCTAGTTTAGGTATTCTCCCTCACACAAAAGTGTGTTGACCCAAAGGTTCATGCCCTATAGCCAAATATATGGTATTTAAGTCTAAAACTCTTTAGATTTTAGTCTATGTAGGACTATTGTTTTATCTGTTCAAATGAAAAAACAACTAGTGGGAAATAGGTCTGGGGATCAAATCATAATCCATGCATATTTGGTTTTAAAACAAAACCCGTTTTTTCTAACAATCCCACACATGAATGATAAAACATGTCGACAAAATACGAAAAAACATGATACATCAAAATTAGGCTAAAGTGTCCCAGAGATTGAACCTTAACTTAGTGAGAGGTTACCGGAACTGCTTGTTGTAACGGTGAACACAATGTCTTGAACCGCCAACAGTGAATGCAATTCAGAAATAACAACCACACTTTGATGTCTCAAAGAAAAGCTGCCAAGCTCTTGCCATTGTGCCCGTTTTGGCCGTGGGCTAAATCCCGGACTTAATGAATGTCTCTAGAGAATCAGCTCAGATTCTCATAGGAAGCGCCCCCATTTCCAGCATCCATATAGGTGAGTCCATTAAGAGTGTCCTGCTGATAAACACATTTTTGTGTCTAATATGATCTCAATTGTATATATTTTTAGTGCTCGATTTTGTACTTATTTTGGTTATTTTATGTCTTTATAGGTATTTTGGAGAAATAAGCTTTTGCGGCGAAATTGGCTCGAAAAGCGGATTTTATGCTCGTGGGAGAAAATTACTATACAGACTCTCACTTTGGATAAGGGGTAACCCATTTCGGGCATGTGCTAAAGGGACACCAGAACTGGATAGGGGGAGGTCATCTTCTTCAAAATTCAAATGCAAAAAATGGCGGGAAAAAGTTACAACAGTTCTGGCAGATTTAGGGTTGGATTATTGGACGTGTTTTAATGAGATTCAATGGCCTATTTTCATGGGATGGACGTGATATGGATATACAATGCTAATATGGGTGATTTCATGGGCTGAATTTGGCTAGAATAGCCGGAAAAAGGAAATCAAGGTTAAGTTACACACGGGTCCCTGTTTGGAGCTATTTTTGTAATTCTAGGGAGATTAAAGTGCTACAAAACTTCCCAAAGATTGGTATCTATCTAAGGAATAGTTTGAGATAAGTTTGGAATGCCAGAAACGCGTGAAACAATTTTTAGAAGAGATTATTGTCGTGACTGCCAAGAAACAAAAAAAGGAATTTAATTCAATTCGGGAGGTTTCTGAGTGGTGTAAAAGGATGGGTCGAGTCCCATAAATCAGAATCGAGGTCTGTCGAGAGTTTGGGGTCGAGAGGAGAGCTCAGGAGGCGAGAATCATAGATTACAGGAAGCCTGTCTCTGTTGCTGCTGAAGAAGAACAAGCGTTGCAGAACGAAGAACAACGTCTCAAATTCGCAACACTGCTACAGTGTTCTCTCTCTAACAGCTGAACAACCACATTTATCTTCAGTTAGCCACACCTCCTGTAACAGTGAACTCTGTAACGCCAGTACGTCGTTGCATATTCACTGAATCATATCATCTCTTCAATAAAAACAACTTTTGAGCCATGATTTATTCTTTTGAGACTGTTTTTGATATGAGAAGCTAAACCCCAACACTGGGATGACGGAGGAAGCCCTATTTCACGCATGTGGTAATTCTAATAATTCTTTTATGACTATTTGCATTGATTTTTAATCGATTTATGATTTTTATTGAATGGGTGTGATTTCGTTTGATGGTGTATGCTTGGTCTATGTATTTTTGATACATCATGCTTTTGATTTACAATCATTGCTTTTCAAAAATCTACTTTTTGGCAAAGAATAAGAGTCTATATTTTTAATATTTGATCTATAATTGATTGGAATTATTATTTGAATCACATGAATGGAATTTGGTGGAATCCTGAGTCTCAGTACCTCTCGATACTGTGACAACTTTATTGTATATATTTTATTAAGTCTAAAATCGAATCTTACAAGTCCGAGTTTGAACGATACTTTACTTACCACTTTCAAAACTACATCACCTGCTACACCCCGCTTTAAACAAATCCATGGAAATCATTAAGATCTCAACAGATCATCCTAATTCATGCAAGTAGCACTATCACACAGTGACATCATAGGGAGGGACAAAGATAGTGCTGTATCGATATCACCATAAATTAGTTGTCTCATTGAACCTTGATCTTGGATCTCCATTCACAAGGTTGAGTATCCTTCATGATGACTTATTCAACGAGCTTAAGTCTCATCCCCCTCAACGTGGATCTAACTACCTCTTTAAATAAACCTTTCGTCAAAGGATCTGCAATATTCTCTTTAGACCTCACAAAGTCTATAGAGATGATACCAGTAGAGAGTAGTTGTTTCACTGTCTTGTGTCTTCTTTGTAGATGTATATACTTTATGTTGTATATACTATTCCTTGCGCAACCAATAGCATCTTGATTGTCACAGTGGATTGCGATCGAAGACACGGGCTTAGGCCTGAGTGGAATTCCTCTCAGGAAACCTCGTATCCATTCATATTCCTCTCCAGCTTTCTCCAAGGCTATAAACTCAGACTCCATAGTGGATCGAGCTATACATGTATGTTTGGAAGACTTCCATGACACAGACGTACCTCCAAGTATGAAGATGTACCCAATATTGGATTTGCACTCATTTGAGTCTTATATTCAGTTAGCATCACAATACCCTTCTAGTACAGCAGGATACTTTCCAAAACTTAAGCAATAGTTTGAAGTTCCTCTCAGGTACCGTAGAACTCTGTAGAGAGCATTCCAGTGATCCTGCCCAGAGTTGCAAGTGTACCTGCTTAATCTACTCACAGTTTAGGCAATGTCAGGTCTTGTGCAGTTCATCAAACACATAAGACTGCCAATAATGCGAGAATACTCAAGTTGAGAAATTCCCTCACCCTTGTTCTTTTTCAAGTTACAGTTGGGATCATAAGGAGTAGATACAGGTTTAGCATTTTCATGATTAGATATCTTAAGTACAGTTTCAGCGTAATGAGATTGGCTAAGACTATATTCATCAGACGTCTTTCTGATTTTCATCCCTAAGATTACATCAGCAGGGCCTAAGTATTTCATGTCAAAATTTTCGTTAAGAATGCTTTTAGTGGTATTAATAATATCAAGGTTACTTCCTAATATGAGCATATCATCAACATAGAGGCACACAATAACATGAGAATCATCCACAAATTTAATGTAAACACATTTATCAGATTCATTAACCTTGAAGCCATTGGATACCATTACATGATAAAAAAAATTTGTGCCACTGTTTAGGTGCTTGTTTTAAACCATACAAATATTTGTTCAATTTGCATACTTTGTCTTCAAAACCTTTTACAACAAAACCTTCAGGTTGGTCCATATAAATTTCTTCATTCAATTCACCATATAAAAATGAAGTTTTAACATCCATATGATGTATATGCAAATCATAAATAGAAGCAATCGCAATCAGCATCCTAATAGAAGTGATTCTTGTGACCGGTGAATAAGTATCAAAGAAATCTAATCTTTCTTGTTGTCTATAGCCCTTAGCTACCAACCTAGCTTTGTATTTTTCTATAGTTCCATCTGTTCTAAGCTTCCTTTTGAAGACCCATTTGCAACCTATGGTTTTACTACCATGAGGTAAGTCTACAAGCTCCAAAGTTTCGTTTTGTTGAATGGAATCCCAATCATTAGTCGAAGCTTCTTTCCAGAAGGGATCTTCTAGAGAAGTCATAGCTTCCTTATAGGTTTGGGGTTCAGACTCTACCGTAAAAGTCACAAAATCTGGACCGAAACTTTTCTCGGTTCTAACCCTGTTACTTCTTCTAGGTTTAGTCTCATCATCTAGAGACGGGGGATGACTAGTTGAAGGAACATCTGTGAGGTCATCGTGGACCCTTTTGCGAGGTCCAGACCCTAAAGGAAAAATGTGTTCAAAAAACACTGCATCTCTAGATTCCATTATGGTGTTCTGACCAATGACCTATAAACAGTAGTGTGCTCAGGATAGCCTAGGAAAACACAATCCACAGTTTTAGGTCCTATTTTGGTTTTCTTGGAACGAGGAATGGCCAAACACCCCCACACTTTAAAGTATGCATAAGAAGGTTGTCTACCTTTCCATAACTCATATGGAGTTTTGTCAGATTTCTTAAATGGAACTCGGTTCAAGATATAGCAAGCAGAGAGAATTGCTTCCCACCACAAGTTCGAAGGTAACCCTGAACTAGCTAAGATAGCGTTCACCATATCTATGAGTGTTCGGTTTTTCCTTTCAGCTACTCCATTCGACTCAGGTGAATAAGGTGCAGTGGTTTCATGAATGATGCCATTAAGCTTACAGAAATCTCCTATAGGTATCACATAATCCCCGCCACGGTCTGATCTAAGAGTTTTAATTGTAACGCCTTTTTGGTTTTCTACTTCAAGTTTATATAATTTGAAAGCGTCTAAATCTTCATATTTATTTTCAAGAAGATAAACCTGACAGTATCGTGAGTAATCATCGATAAAAGTGATGTACCATTTTTTACCACCTCTAGTTGGTGTTGATTTCAAATTTCCTAAATCCGAGTGGATTAGTTCTAGGGGAGTTGTACTACGTTCAACCTTTTTGTTAAAGGGTTTTCTTGCATATTTAGATTCAACACAAATTTCACATTTATGACCTCTGTCAATGTTTACTTTAGGAATGCAACCTAAAGTAGCAAGTCTTTCAATGGATTTGAAATTAACTTGTCTTAGTCTATCATGCCAAACATGTGAGGAGTCACAAACATAAGCAGAAGAAGATGGATTAACATTCAAGTTCAAAGA
Source organism: Papaver somniferum (assembly GCF_003573695.1). Taxonomy (NCBI): domain Eukaryota; kingdom Viridiplantae; phylum Streptophyta; class Magnoliopsida; order Ranunculales; family Papaveraceae; genus Papaver; species Papaver somniferum. Next base: position 113,029,056 of record NC_039361.1, on the reverse strand, counting down.
AAGTACACTAATCTTAATCATGTTTTCAGTGACGTAACCTTTTCCTACGAAGTCACCACCTTTAGAGATTACAACTTTGTTAGACTCAGCTACAAATTTAAAACCTTTCCCAAGTAAGATGGTTTATGAGATAAGATTCTTGCATATGTCCAGAACGTGATACACGTCATTCAATGCGAGAGTTTTTCCCGAAGTGAGCTTCAATTCAACCTTGCATTTTCCTACCACTTTCGCGGTGGAAGAGTTCCCCATAAATAATTTCTCATCGTCTCCTACTTTGTCATAGGAGGAGAAAGCATTTCTGAACTTGCAGACATGCCTGGTGGCTCCAGAATCTAACCACCAGTCTCTCACATTGGTCACATTAGAGACAAGGTTGACTTCAGACACCATGCTAGTAAAATATCCAGACTCATCTATTATGTTTGCCTTATTTTTCTGTTTTGGATCATTTTTGGTCTTTTTAGGCACCCTACAGTCTTTGGCCATATGACCGGTTTTACCACAGTTATAACAGTCACCTTTGATGGTGTTTTTAGAGACACCACCCTTTGGTTTAAGATGGTTACCTTTGGAGTTACGACGTTTGTTACCATTTTTGCTGGATTCAGATTTTTCATCATGTTCTTTCTTTGTTGCAGCATTATCATTTAGGATATGATCTTTTTTGGACATGTCTTTGCTCGATAGCAGGTTCTTGTCTTTGCAGCACAGTAATTCCTCAACTTGGATCTTTTTCCCCAGCTCTATCATGGTGATTTCACGAGTCTTGTGTCGCAGCCTCCTCTTGTACTCGTTCCATGAGGGTGGAAGTTTCTCAATCACTGCAGATACTTGTAGAGCTTCATCAATTAACATGCCTTCAGCAAGAATTTCGTTGATGATTAGCTGAAGTTCCATGAATTGTTCAACTACAGGATTTTCATCATTCATCTAATACTCAAGGAACCTAGCCACCATGAACTTCTTGCTTCCAACAGCCTCAGCAAGATATTTTTCTTCCAGGGCTTCCCATAAATTAAAAGCAGTAAAATTTTCTTTTGCATTGTAAAAGTCGTACAAGGAGTCATCCAGGCGGTTAAGAATATGGTTTTTTCACATGTAATTCTTCCTAGTCCACCTATCCAGTCTATCTTCATAACCACGGTCATGGAGCCTTGTTGAGGGTTTTTCCAAAGCAACTTCATCTAATCTTTGGTCTTTTAAGAAAAATAGCATTTTGGACTGCCATCGTTTAAAGTCTTTTCCACTAAACTTTGGGGGTTTGTCTACAGTACTTTTTCCCATGTTGTTACCGAAAAAATATAGTACTGAAAGATATTGCATTTAGAATGTTGGAGACAGTAACAACAATCGTAATAAATTGAGAAGAAAATACTTAGCTCAAACCGACGCTTGATTGAAGTTCCTGGAGATGCACTGATAATGGTAGCAGGAACTAGTAGAGGCACGTATGAGATACGCTGACCTAAAGGCAATATTTCATGCTACTCCTCTGGAAGATAGATGTTATAGCAGTTGGCAAATCACCTCCAGGATACAACTACTGATAGTACCCCTCAATGTAGCATACAAATAGAGTACTCTAAGAGCTTGGCAGAGATTTACGAAGAAAATGAAATAGTTACATAGAAACTAAAACAGTAGCAGAGAAGAACAAGAGAGGAAGAAGCTACTTCTTTTCTGTTGTATATTTTTAAAACTGAGCTGAACAACTCCTTTTATAGTCAACCAAAAAATGACCCGTTACCAACAAAGAAAGATTCTCACGCGTATAAAAAAACATTTTCTGACTTCTGACTAAAGCTGAAAAGAAAAGCAACAGTCAAGAACATTTTCTGACTTCTGACAAAAGCTGAAAAGAAAAGCAGAGATAAGACTTTTGCTTTTGTCAGTCAAAGCACGCGTGTCAGACAAAACAGAGCGAGATTCTTCACGCGTGTGACAAAATACGTACAAACAAAGGCTAAGAGATTCTTCTACATGTGTGGAAAGCACGAATGAAAATTTCAGTAAAAAGTTTGCATGCGTGTTTTAGTGCGAAGCACCGCGCATATGGAAAAGGCAACCTTGCCCTAGTCTAGGTCTTTTACCTCACACAAAACTGTGTTGACCCAAAGAGCCATGCCCTTTAACCAAATCTATGGTATTTAAGTCTAAAACTCTTTAAAGTTTAGTCTATGTGGGACTATTATTTTATCTATTCAAATGAAAAAACAACTAGTGGTCAATAGGTATAGGGATCAAATCATAGTCGATGCATATTTGATTTTAAAACAAAACCCGGTTTTTCTAACATTTTTTATGGTGTTAATGGTTAAATTAGGAAATGGGGTTTGCTAATAGGTGTGTTCCAGATTGTGGGATTGTTTTGGATTTTGATTTAGGTGTATTTGTGTACAGGAACTTCACAGATTGAATTTGAAGCTCGGAGATCAGTTGGATGGTGAATCTCAGAGATCAGTTGGATGGTTTTGCGATGAATCTGATCGTCGATCCAAGAAGTGCATGGTTCTAAGAGATTAATCAGGTTTGTATTTTCAGTCTTTAAGAAGCATTCAAAGTCAGGTATTCTGACACATATATTGGAAATGTCAGAAATAGGTTAAACTCCACAGTCAGGTATTTAATAAGGTCTTACTTTATCAAGATCCTGTTGGTGATAGACATGTAAGTTTCAAAGCTGAACTCATCTTATTCAAATTTGTGTACGGTAGTTGGTTCCTTGCAGCTCATCTTACAAATCCAGTGGTTTTTCTAAAAAAGTCATGTATTGTTGCAGATTGTTGGTACATGACATACCAGGAGACAACCCAAATTCCATTCCATTAATTTTTGTTTATATTGATAAATCGATCCATTTTCAATATATTTTTGTTTGTTTTCGGTTTCAATTAGTTATTATGATTTGGTTTTTGCCCTAATGCATGGGGTAGAAAGGACAATTAATCACTACACTTTAAGCATCAAGAACCTTAGACTGTACTGCAGCAAGAACGACTAATGAATATGCATGGGCAACCTTGAAGATTATATCGAGCCATTAAAGGTGTGCCTGAGTCGGTACCTGGAGATAAATTTTTATTCCGCTTCCTTTTAAGCCATAGAGTATAGAAATTGTAAATTTTGTTGGCTTACTTCTGATGTTTTTTTATCTGGCAACGGCCTATGTGTTTGAATGAATTGTGGAAAATTATCATGCTGTTCTATGATATTTCCTGTATTTGTTGGTTCAAGTTTGATTCAGCCCTAGGTTATTCACCAAAACAGACTGGAGAGGCCCCGGTCTTTGCGGCCATAAGGAAGATTTTAACTGTGGAGGTTGATTATCATATTGTAAGGCATTCCCTTAACGTAGATCCAAATGTTACTCAAAGCTTCATCTTCATGAATTCCATCTCCCGCTTCAGAATTATTCCGTGCAGCCACCATCTCCTGCATTAGAATTGGTTGTTTTGCTCGCAGTAAAGTATTGTTCCTTCTATACAAGGTCTGGATACTAACTAATGAAGTGTCGATATATGTAATCTTTTTGTTTGTGTTAATGAGCATTCCAATATATGATTGTTTCATGTTCTCTCCACATTTAATGCGTGGGAAGTCGATACTGTGTTGTGCAGGTTGAAAGTCTGACGTAAAACATGTCCAAGGTCTAGATGATATTAACTGGATGCATGTCCGTTATAAGGTTCTTCTTTTTTCAACTTTAACTTCTTGATTTATTACTGTATGTTTTATTGTCTAGCTTAGGAAATTCGGGTTCTTCGTATATTTTATTACAGATAGAGAATGGACGGAAAGAACTTAGACTCTATTGTTTGTTTTTGTTTTTTTTTTGGTTTTTCCTTTACGAATGCGCTGAGCAACAAAACTCAGGGGCTTCAAATAATTTTCCGGGATACCCTAACACTTCAAATCATGGTGGGTAATTATACTTAGTTTCCTTAGATTTTGTTCTATAGTTTACCATCTATTTTATTACATATCAATTTTTCCCCATTATGATTTTCATTTTCTTTTGTTGTGTGATTGTTCCTATCTCATTGTGTAGCATCCAATGTTTGCAACACATACCAAGGAGACAAAACTTAATCAGCTCAGAGGTGTAACCTAGGTTAAAGAGGCTTTGCAGTAAGTCTAATTTTTCCTTTTAAGCTGGATGGTTGGTTTGCCTAAACCAAAATATACCAATGTTTTTTGCCAACAGTCAGCTTTGTTTCAGTTTTTCCTGTGGGAAATTTTACCTTAGCTTTTTAATAGGATCATATCTTGATTTTGTACCGTAAGGCTTATAGTTGTTGTGCCATCTCTTACTAATATCCCTTACTTTGTTTGAATTTTTAGTCGTTGAAAAACGCGCAACGTTAAGCAATCATTTGGAGGATGCCAAGCTTCTAATCTTAGTAGAAGCAATCATTTGGAGGATGCCAAGCTTATAGTTGTTGTGCCATCTCTTACTAATATCCCTTACTTTGTTTGAATTTTTAGTCGTTGAAAAACGCGCAACGTTAAGCAATCATTTGGAGGATGCCAAGCTTCTAATATTTTGTGTATCGAATTTTCTTTTCTATGTCCATTTGCAGGTTTCCTAAAGCGCCCTTATACTACCAAATATATTGGTTGACTATATCTGTATTTTAAAGTTTGTTAAATGCTATAAACTGTGCATGTCTCACAAGTAGAGGAATGTGTACCTGTGATGAAATACGTTTACTCAAAAATGTCATAGGTAACAAAACTCAGCCATGCATCTATTTCCACACGCTATGTCCCATATCAGTGAAAGTAAAGCTAGAAATCCTCATCCCATGTATGCAGCTAAATGATACCAATTTGTGTACTATTCCTTTTACAGATAGTGACTATTAAGTGTTTCCTTCAGAGTCTTGATATTGCTATTAGAGGGTTGAGGCTACAAATGGGACGAACTGCTCCCTTTGCTACCCACACCGGCCTCATTTTCAAACCCATATTTACACCTTCGGAGGCAATAACAATATTCAAGGCAAGCTAATTTTCACTAAATTCGAAAGAGCAACAACCTCAGGGTGTTCTATCATACTGTAAGTCCACTAACTGATGGTGCACAACAGAAATTAAGAATGCTCAACCAAGATTACAACTTAATGACTTTTTTAACCTTATATACAGTTAACCTCTGTAGAAGTGACATGTACATGTGCTTTAGTTTGTGTCTGCCATGTTAGCGGAAAACTCAGGAGTTAGTTATGTTTATGAGATTGGGTTGGTTTAGTATTGTCATGGGTGCATTTACTTTCGTTAACCGATTTTATATTATCGTCAACAGTGTCTGAATAATGTGGGGGTTTTGAATTTGGATTTTGGGGTTACATAGATGTTGATTGAAATGTGAATTGGATCACAGTTATATTTCTTTCTTTTGCGTACAACGACTATCGATCTCAAGGTGGAACCAATTCACTTTGAATGCTTCGCTAGACATATAGTTTGTGATTTCTAATGGGTGTTGTTTTTAGTGTTACATATGATTTCAAACAATGGGCTTTGGTTTCATGTCTTTATGTAATTTCTTGAATCAATTTCTTGATTTGGGTTCCTTCTAGATCAGCAGTTAAAGTTTTTTATTTATTTTATCACATACTCTCTTTGTCCTCTATCTAATTTCTTCTCTTAACATTCTGAGTCATAAGAAAAACATACTAGAAATCGGAAAGAGAGAAAATGCCTCTTTATTCTCTCCATAACGGCATGCCTACAAAAAAATGATTTTTGGTGACACTGAGTGATGTGATTTGAGACCAAATATGCCGGAAAGATCTTACTATCAAATCTGGAAATGAGATTGTTGGTTGCTGAAATGGCATGTGTGCAGTGTGTGTCGGTCAGATCAGTATCGTTGTAAGCGTAACTATGGTAATTTCATGGCTTACTACCAAACTTACTCAAAATTTCAAGGAAGTATGTCCACATGCTTATACCGTCTTATGATGATTCAAAAGCATTAATTTTTAACTTTGGAGCATATTACATTCTTACATTCTGCTTTTCTAGCATTTTGGGCAGTTGAAGTGTGATTTTTCCTTTTGGTTACAAGGTGATTTTTCCTTTGATGCATTGTTTGGGAACTTGGTAAATCTGCAACTTCTGTCATTTCAGGAAGAAGAAACAGATTTTTCCAAGGCCATTGGTAAATATGATGGTAAAATAAATGGAACTTTACGAATTCCATCTGACAAAGCTAAAGCAGCACATTTTTCCTGAAGTGGATGTCCTTTTGTTCAAGGAATTATTTGCTGGAGTTGATAGATCTTTGACAACAGGTGTATTGTTCGGAGTTGACAGATAGCCTACTAATTTTATGATATCTCAGGTTTTCTCAGTTATATTGATTTGAAGGTGGATTTGAAACTGTTAAATGTGAAAAAATGTTGCTGTTAGAATGGCTTCTTTTGGGTTGATAGAACAACCTTCAGTATGGAAAATTATCATGCTACTGACACTCATGATGATTGATGAATGCTTAGCAAAATAGGAAAGCGCATGTAAGACTTTGGACCATGAAAGATACTTATACAAGACATTTGAATCTATTTTAACTGTTCAATAATGTACACCATATATGATACATCCACCATTTACGCGCCAGTTATTGAACCTAAAGTAGTTGAAGATAATAACGTAATATACTCACTGATTACCTTATATTATAGGGATGTACACTTTTTTTGCGATTGTATAGCAAGCAGCGTAAAACAGGACAGAGTTTGATAAGCTTTTCATAGAAAAACGATAAGCAGGTGTCATTCAAAAGTGTTCAACATGTTCCAACCAATTTTTCTTTACCGAATTTTACAGTGGGTTCAGGATATAGTATGCAGACATTGCAGAGCCTCTGCCACCAAAATCATCCAGGAGAATGGATGGGACTATCTTGGTTGCAAGGTCTTCCATACGAAATAGTGAAGTGGAAGCTTATCTTTGGTGCATCAGGTGTAGTGTTAAAGTTCCTGACCCAGTATCCATAATTAGTAACACATATCTCCTTCAACAAGATTTTGTTAAACCTGTTAAAAATCTAATTCATAATTAGAAAGTGTTTACACCTTCCCTCAATTCACTTTGAAATCAAATACCGCACTAGGTCCGCTATTTTGCTATATGTCGAAGTGGAGGTAACAGATCGTTAGGCATTCCTTCATCACGAATTCAAATCTTACTCAAAGCTTCATCGTGACCACAATCCATCTTCCACTTCCCTCTTATTACGGGAATCTACTAACGTTTGTGCTTTCAACTAAGGTCTTTGAATCTGAAAAGGGAGTACCCTTCTCATCATGAAATGGCGGCGGGTCCATCCAATCATTAGTGATTTCTAGCATGACTTCGCCGGTCCAACTAAAAGCTACAGGATCCTCTTACATATTAGCACGAGACAATTCTCCTTACTCCTTTTGATTGAGGGGTTTCTATTAACTTTAGCTTTTAATTGTGTATTGTATCTAAATCCATCAACTTCCTGGGGTTACATAATTTGTAGTCGTCCTATTATTAATTTTTAAAATAATCAAAGTAAGCTTTTGAGTTGCGGCTGCGCCTTGGTAAGGAAGTTGATACATTTTCAGTCACTCTTCAAAAGAAAGGTTTGAAACAAATAAAATATAAATGTTATTTTAATGTATAGGCAGGCTGCAAAATATACAGCCACAATGAGACAGAAAGAGATAAAGAGTCGCCTGCTCATACCACTAAAAAGAAAATTCTTGACAAGTACTGGAAATACTGAACCAATAGTGTGGTGTGTATTCCTAGCACATATTTGGTTTGTCAGATGGGGACGGATCCCTAATTTAAAGAACTCTTAATCAACTTGCTATCAGGGATTGGCTGTGCCAATTAAGTTTCATTCAGAAAACCCACGCATATGGCTAGGAAACCAAACGGGAAAAATACGGTTTAGTCCAAAAATCAGTTCAAAAGGACGGTTTATTCCCGCCCGAATCAACTAGGTACATATTAATCCAAAATATAAAAAAGTACATTAATAACCCTTATTATTTACAGTTTAGTCAAAATATTTGCAGTTTAGTCCATGGTGATTCACGCTGATGTCATCAATTTTAAATAATATATAAATTATTAAAAAACAATTTATCTTTCGAACCGCTCGTCCAAAATTCACAAACTTTATATATTCGGAAAGCTATTTACGATATCTACAAAAAGAGTACATGTATGACTATATAATTCTCATTTTTTAAAAATGTTAATTTACACTGGTGTGTACAACTATATTTGACAGGGAATATAGGCAGGGAGTTAATGTAATGCATACTGCATCAACTGCTACCTTTGCATGACCTCTAATAACAATTAACGAAGATTCAATGAGACATCGATATACTTGTTCAGGGGCGATAAGATATGATTGGTAACCATTTGCTTCAGTAACTATCTTTCATACGTTCTCCATCATGAGTTGCTTATCAAATTTCAATTTTTCAGAGCTGTAGAAAGTTGATTGTGTTTTCACCACCTGGACGTCTGCAGTCAAATACGAATATTAAACAAAAACATATGCACCACGTTGTACAGATAACAAAAAACCAGATAGTAAAGAAAAACTACAATTACAAACGTATTATCAAGATGTTCAGAAAGTAAAAGTCACTCTTATGTCATAAGATACGGTAACCATTTAATCACCTTTTTCTTTTATATGGGTCATAGAGTACTAATATATGATGATTTTCTTAAGCTCTGACATATCTTTCACTAACCTAAACAAAGAAATAATCAAGAACTCTACTATGGAATTCTATAGAACACATAGGATCTTAAACAAAAGCTAGTTTAATAAAATCTAGTACACTAACGTTAGATTACTATAAATCAAGCAGAAACGCAAACTGACAAAAAAGAAGTTCAATCCTTGCTCAAAATCTGAAAATCCCAAATGAAAAAAAAAAAAGACTAACCTGTTCTTGCATGTTTCCTTTTTCACTACCTCTTTTGTTGCTGGGTTCTAGGCTTCTATATACATATACATCTTTTTCCATATCTGCAAAATTAAGCCACACATAACCACACAAACCTACTTTTTCATGGAAATTCTACTGGTTCACCAATATGTACACCCCTGAAAAACATATATCAAACTGATCATTCATAACAATGCACAAACCTAATTTTTCATGGGAATTATACCGGTGCACCAATGTGTACACTTACAAAACATGCATAAAATTGATCCTTCATAACCCCCACAAACCTACTTTTTTTTTTGATGCATCAATATATACACACCTATAAAACATGCATTAAATTGATCATTTATACCCATACACAGACTTATTTTCATGGAAAATACACTGGTGCACCAACAAGTACACCTCCTACAAAACATATAACCAATCAAAAGTATTCACTTACAAACAAGTTCATGGGAATTACACAGGTACACCAAGTAAGTACACACCTACAGACATTGTATAAACACTAGAAGTCCTCCTTTATTCACCAGAGTTAGCACCTTTATGATCATCAAAATTAAAAAAATGAATAAAAATCAAAGGGTTTCAATGAAAGTATAAGTACCACATGAAATATACATAAATTCCTTCCAAATGCAAGTACAATTAAAATTGTTCATTACGTATTCAGACACAACTAAGAAACCATGTATACGTAAAAAAATGAGTTAAAATGTCATAACAGTTGAAAGCATCACTTGATTGCCTATTTGTGAAATTGAAGCTACATGTTACTACTGAATGTCGATATTACGTAATTTGATACTTTACAAAAAAAAATTGATGTCAAAGGTGTGTCAAGGTCTAATACGGTTATGTACCATTAAAAATACATACATGTACAACTATGTACACATTAAGAATCAATAGGTGTACAACTATGTACACATTAGTAATAAGGACGTGTACACCTATGTGCACTTTAACAATCAACGTGTACAACTTTGTACACCCAATACATGTGTACAAATATGACCACATCTGCAAGTTTGAATGTGTACAGTTATGTGCACATTACCAATCAACATATGTACAATTATGTGCACATTAAGAATCATGTGTACCACTGTGTGCACGTTAACAATTCAAAATTAAAATCTGCACAAATTGGTAAGGAAAGTGTTTGGAGTATCACATCGTACTCCATGATCATAAATTTTATAAACAATTTTAAATACAAATTAGGTTTTCCATGTCAAATTGTTGTGGTACAAACATTTAAAGATTCACCATCCAAGTAAACAGAACAAGAAATTTTTTTCGAAATACTAGGGTAGATACATACTTTAGCCGTCTTATCAAATGCTCATACTTTTACCCATGATACAACCTCATCGAGACTAGCTCCAGAATCACTCCTATTAAATTCTTGAACCGTATTTATGTATACCACATAATCAACATTATTCTGCATCATATTTGCATTTCAAGTGTGATGTAATTGAATTAATGTTCGTTAAAGTTTGTCCAAACATTCTGGAATTTAATAATGCACCAACATATAATATCAACCAACAAGAAAACCTTTATCCAAGTTACCCTGTCCCAAAACCAAGAACGAGATGAGTAATATCTTTGAAACTTAGAAGTTTCAAAATTCAGCAAATGTACAACTATATACACATTAAAATCAACAGGTGTACATTTATGTACACGTTAACAATAGCAGGTGTACATTTATGTACATTCTAACGATAGTAGGTGTACAACTATGTGCACATTATCAAAAAACATGAAATTACTATAGAAGTATCGTTGATGCATCTCTAATAATCAGTAAAGTTACTGCACTTACAGACCACAAGAAAATAAAAGGGACCGTAAATCCATACATACCCAACTATCCCATGTTACCACCGAGCTAACCACTAAACCATCCTAGAAACTTGAACTGGACATTTATAATAAACTATCTAACGTTGAACAATCCATTACCTACTATATCATGACTTAAATCAAAAGACATCATTTTTAACTCAAGTAAACTATGACAAATGGGTTAATAAATTGAAGCAGAAAAGTTAGAACTAGGAGAAAAAGATTTACTGCAATGACATGTAAAGAGCTAAGATAACCAGCGATTATTTTGCAAAGATCCCTATTAACAACTTAAGACACTAAATTAACAACTCCTAAGACACTAAATTAACGACTGTTCCCAGATAAAGATAAAGGATGGAGTGATATCAAAATCTTGAATACCAACTACTTTAATTGGAAAACGCAAATTTGAGTGTGAGCATCAATGACACGCGGGCACCACCAGTGTAACGAAGTCCGATTGGTACCTGGTGGATGGAAAAAAGAGAAAAAAAACATAAGGTATAAGATTAAAATGGAATGGTTCATTAGAATGACCAATATTCAGTTTTCCAAGAGATTGACTACATGGAAATGTAATTATTTTCCGTCTCTAAGAGAGGATAAAAACCTTCACAACCTTTTCCTATCCTTCACGATGTAAGACGACATTTACAGCTAAAGTACGGTTAACAACAGAATTGTACACGCAACTTCCAAATTTGCTTATTTCCTTCCATGCACATCATAAATATCAATATACAAACATACAGCAAATTATTAGTACTATGAGAAGTCCCGTGTTTGACATTTCTGACGGAAAGGGGGTCTTCCCCTAACAAAAACTACTTAATTTCAAATCTTCCAACCTAATCCGACTTCTTAAGATTATCAATAACAGGTTGAAGCAATCCCATTAACCAATTCACAAGAACAACTCTATAGACTTTCCACAAAATTTTCAATTCTCAAGACAACGCTAATTGACTTGTAATACAAACAAAAAAGAAAAAGTTTCATAACGGTGTTCAACTTCAAAAAGAATGTGCACAACTCTGTACACACTAATAATCAATGTGTACAACTATGTACACACTGGAACCCGAGAGCGCATATCTATGGATCGTCCAAAAGGAATGGTGACAGAGTCTCAATTTGTCAAGTCTAAAACACCAGCAACATTATTTTTTACAAATGTGCACCTATTTGTACACCCTACTTATTTACGCAAGCACATATTTATGGAGTTATTTTTTTTCATACGTACACTAGTTTGTATACCCTTGTTGTTTACGCAATCATAAGCGTAAGTTTAGATTTAACTTTAAATGTTATGGGTACTTTGTTTACATTGAGAGTTAACTGAATAAAAGTAGCTCGGGGCGTCTTTGTTTTTGCGATGATTAGAAATTAGTTAAGGTTGTGATGCTAAAAGTAAATAAACCTCCGTAATGTTTTCTACTAGAAACAACAAACAATTTGCATACAAAATAATGAATAGCTACACTAGAAAATTAATTAGAGGACTCAACTTAGGAGGGGCCATCTGCACAGAATTGAGTCTTATCTATGTTGATAGCTCAATTCATTAATTCACATCAAAAGCACGAAATTGGAAAATACAAACAGATGCAATAGATCAACTTGAACCTGGAAAATCACAACATCCACAAACAAATTCAATATAAAGGTATAGAAATATTACCTTAATAACTTAATTCTCCTCAATAACCAGAAGAAAAGATCCACCTAATACCGGCGAATAAACAAAACACCTAAAACTAAATCCAATAGAGCCATAACACCAAAACTTCGATTCCCCACGAACCAAAGAGAGAAACCGTGTAATTCCTCCTCATTTTAGCCACATCTCAAGCTTGAATTCCTCGACAAGCGATTCAAATATAGAGACAATCCGAAGTAAAAAAAAAAGACAAAAAATGAATAATAAACGAATTTCCATATGCATTTCGGTATTAGAAAGATCAAAATCGTTTTCGAGTTCATCGATGAGATTCAAAAATAAATCCTAGCAGAGAGGCTCATCGACAGGCTTAGGATTTGCAGCTGAGAAGAAACGAGATAATTCAAGAAATCTCCTCCAAAATCTCTCTCGGTCTCTCTCTATCGCTCCCTCTCCTTCTCTCTAAATCTCTCCTGAACTTTGAGATCTAAAATCGAAACAATTCAAAACGTTTTAACTTTGAAAGGATAATTTTGGTACTGCGAAAATTTGGAAAATTTTGAATCGGCGTAAATTTAGACTAACTCATCTAAATTTTGGACCAAACTGTTTACACGGGGATAATTTGGATTAATGAGTAGTAGGCTTGGAAGCATAGGACTAGAGCGTCCAAAGCCCACTAACTTTGAGACTAATCGTCAATTTCTACTCACCAAAAACTAGACAAGATATGTATGTCAAACATGATAATGTAGATTTAACTTAACATATAAAACATAGGGGGAATAAGAATACAAATTCTTGTAGCTTGTTTTGATCTTCAGAATTGGAACTATATGCAAATAAAGAAAGGTTTTTACAAGGGTACTTACGTATACAGTCACACATTACATTTTGCATGCTTACCAGAAAAACTCTTAAATGCACGTACTGTTGAAATTTAAAGCTCTGCAACAACAATCTATTACTTCCATGTTTCTATTCTGAGACTGCAGATGTTTCAGTGTACATAGCTAGAGATGTCAACTCTTAAAGCATTTCTTTGGAACATGCAAAGATGAAGAAGGCTTGATAGCAACAGACCTGTTCTCATGGGACACATTCTGATTGTATGGCTTGAAAGTAATTTGGGAGCCTCCAAAGAGTCCAAAACTTGGGACACATGATCGAGGTTCATAAAACAAAGGAGGACAGTAGTAATTGAAACCTTGTAAAGGTTGTGGTAGGTAAAAATTCATGCTTGCCTTCCTTGCTTGAAGCTGCAGCTTTTTCATTTTCAGTCTCTCCTTTTTGTGAGCATTCTGATGACCTCCTAATGCTTGCGAGTTTGAGAACTCCTTGAAACAAAATTGACATTCATGCTTCTTGGTGTTCACTTCACTTAGATGAGTTGTGACTTTGACAGGCTTCTCCTTCTGAGGCAAGACACAATTTGATGAATTCACACTTTCATCTTGTCCACCGGATCTTCTTGAACACAGTGCATTATTTGTATATGGATCAACCTCGAAGCCGAACAATCGTAGCTTCTTCTCTTCACCACGGCGATTAACATGGAAGCTAGCATCCTCACCCCATCCAGAAGCGAAACTCTGTTGGTCCGCTGCCTCTTTTTCCATATCTTTCAAAAGAGAGATATCAAGATCTTAAATAAAACTAATGCACAGAGTAATTAGGTGCTCTCACTTCCTTTTATAGCAAACTCAAAAGGTGCCATAATATAACGCAAAACAGATATTACTTCCCTATTTCCTAACAGTTCAAAAATACGAAAGCCTGGAAGGTGTCACAAAGGAGGGAAAAAACAACACCAATGTGAACCCAGGCATCACGCAATTCTGGGGGTTAAAGTCAAATCATTTTCATAGTTTAGGTGAATCATACTCCCATCAATGTGATCCAGTTTCTTATTGGGGAGATATTCAATTTGGCCTGCAACCACTGAACACTTGAAACATTTAATAATCACAAAGTCAAAAGGATTGGCGATTCAATCACCAGGAAGGAGTACTTGAGCTTGAAATATATAATTCAGTTCAGTAGTAAAGGTCATTTTCTTGACCAACTAATGAGCCATTAGATTTATGCATTGTCGTCTACCTTCATATACGCACAATATGAGAGCGCTATATTTTACTAAAACTGTGCACCCATTTCCCATTTCCATCCAATAGATCGCAGCAAGCTTTAGAATAATTAAGATGGATTATTAATTATACAGTACTACGATTACTTTACATCTGTCATTCCCACTATAAGCCTCTAATAAACCTTCTAACAATTTGTTTCAAACATCTTTTCGAATCGTAACAAGTCGTTGAAACAAAAGAATATGAGAAGTGGACAATGATGTAAGCATATATACTAGTAAAAGTCTTCAAGAGATCTTAGCATATCTTATTAAAGCAAGCATAACATATATTTTGTACCAAAAAGAATGAATTCATATTAACTGAAATTATTACTCTAATTAGAATAAATAAGCAAAGCATTGTTTAAGACATCTCCTGATTGGACCTCACTTAAAAGATATTTGAATGTGTTGTTATTTTTTTCTAAAAAATCCATATCCTCAAGTTGTGGATTACTTTCAAGTTTCACTTCAAGGAGATAACTCATACTCTCATCAGTTCCCACTTACTTTCTCTCCCATCCACTTGACCTAATTCTCTGTCTAGCTTATTCTAGCAAAACTAAAATGTGACAGTGAATTATGTTGTGGTACACTAATTTCTTGCTGGTTCAGTCACTTGATCAACTCTTCCTGAGTAATCCATTGAATTATCACTCTGATCACAGTGGATTAAAAAGTTGTTCCCACCAACCGCTTAAAGGCATGAACCATGTGCTACTACTATTACTTCTAGTCTGCACAGTTCCAAGGAAACAAAATCAACAAAGAATAATACCTCATGGACCAAAAGAGAGAACAAGGTGAAACAGAAAGATAATTCATTTATTTTTGGTCAGTGCTGCAACAGTAAATGGACAAAGGACAAGGTTGGTCATCATGGGAGGTGTTTTTACGTGCTTCCCCTCCTTTGCATCTCTGGCAAAGCTTCCCATGTGTGACAAACAAACAATTCAAATCAAATTTTAATTCATCGGGTATCCGCTTGTTGAGATGAATGTATGCTTTTTCTCTGTCAGAGCTGGCGGGCACCCAACCCATAGCCTTTGTGATCCTACATACCTGTATGTTTTTTTGATGTTGCAGAGTTGCAGAATAGGTTAATGACCAGGAAAGAGTGTTCTGTAACTACTACATATTTTATAAGTACGTTATAACTCACGTGAGTGTCGACGGGAAAATCGTCCAGCTGAAGTTGGAACATCAGAACACAAGCCACCTGTAGTTAAACCGTAAACATTTATGCTCCAAGCAATTTCTAAAATGCAAAAAAAAAAAGTGAAGACATTTGAATAATAAAGAAACACAAGACTTTCAAAAACAAAAAATGAAGCAATTTAAATACCAATTCTGTAATATTATCACTCAACAGAAACAAAATTTCTGAATTCCATGTATAGCTTGTCATACAATCATGTATTGAGATAAACTAACTGGTTTGGATCCAACAGCAGCTTATTGCCAGGAGAAGTTTACAACTATGCACTACAAAAGGAATACAAAAGAGCAGATACGCCCAGTATAGGCAGTAAATTCCGTCAGTCTGTTCCCTTTTAATATTCGTTAACTATATACTTATTTCCTAAATTTTATGGGCTGACAGCATGCGTTAACAAAAAGATATATAACCACGCGAAAGGAAATTAAGACCTACTATTACGCAGACACTAAGTAAGGACATGAAGTGCAAAGTTATAGTTATAGTGTAACAGACTAATTCGAGTTATAATCACGCCTAGACCCATTGACATTCCATGAGATCGAGATGCATTTATATTCCAGAGTTTTTCAGGCTTCAGATATATTTATCCAAAACATCATCCTAAGCAAATTTGTGGCACGACCTTAAAGATAATGTTCCAAACAATGCGAGAACACCAAAGTCCTCCCAGCTGTAACCATTAACCCATTTCAAATACAAAAATCAGAAATAAAAACAGCACATACAGTTTTCGGTCCAATTCCTTTATACCCACGAAGCTCCTTCTTAGCATCATCAATTGACAAGTTCCGTAAATACTCCAAACATAATTTCCCTTTCCTTTCAAGTAAACCAGTCAATAAGTTCTTAATACAAGCAGCTTTTGTCACAGCTAAACCACCACATTTTATTGCATTCTCTATACATTTCGACTCGGCTGCAAGAACCTTCAAATAAACACAACAACAACACACAATAAATTACTCAAACCCCAAATATAAAATACTAGCTCAATAAGAACCCCAAGAAAAAACTTTATACTCACATTTTCCCAAGTTGGAAAAGCAGATTTGAGAGAATCAAAAGCTCTTTTTGAGTTAATCTCAGTTGTATTCTGTGATAATAGGGTTCGTACTAAACCATCCAAAACAGTCTCCTTTGTTAAGAAAAACTTATCATCATCATCTTCATCACCCAACGGTTCAGATTTTACCTCAGTAGGGTTTGAATGGGTTGAAACCGTAGAATGAGGAGAACCCAGAAGAGGGGTTCTGCGGTACTTGGCGAATTCTTCAGGAAAACCATGAAAATCCATTAATTTGTCTCTAA
Source organism: Papaver somniferum (assembly GCF_003573695.1). NCBI lineage: Eukaryota > Viridiplantae > Streptophyta > Magnoliopsida > Ranunculales > Papaveraceae > Papaver > Papaver somniferum. The sequence goes on along the minus strand of NC_039361.1, from coordinate 113,011,900 downwards.
CAAGTCTGCATTCTTCAGGAGTTGGTCGATTGTACGTTGGCTCGGATACATTGAAACTTGTTTTTCTAGGATTTTTCTTAGGGTTTCCATTGGAACACTGAAGCTTTCTCTTGGAATTCCTATGCATTTCTCGCAAATAGAACAGGATGGGGGGAGTGGAGGGGAAATAATAAATATGGACAGAGAATTTTTTTATTAGAGTCTTATTATTACACTCTACATACACCTCCACTTCTTCTTTTTTACCCGACTTGCATTCGACCTAATAGCCTCCTAGGTTGGTGGAATGTCCGGTGGAGTTTTTTTTTTCTTTTTTCAAGGAAATATGGGAGGTTGGTGAATCATCAGCACGACATATTTCTGGTGCCCTTGCCTACAATTTGAACATTGCCAAGAGAAGAAAGGATTCAGGGTACCGAACAACCTTAAAGTCCAATGCTCCATTGTACTGGCAATAAACTAATACATTCTACACAGGAGGCACCGGACACCAGGGTTCGTAGTTTTCTGTTCAGTCCTTTCCTTCAAAACTCTTTCAATGTGGAGCAAGGTTTTTGGGGATGACAAACCACTTTGGCTGAAAGCTACTAAAGGGAAATGGCACAGTAAACCGAGAAGGAAAAAAACAAGAGCTTCCAGAAGTAAGCTGTAAACACTATAACCCATTTATCTCCGTATTGTCACAACAGTATATGAATCTAAGCAAAAGAAATCTTCTACGCGAAAAAGAAAATCTATTCTCTATCGAATCAGATTTGTGGGTTGCTACCCCTCATCACAAATTGTCAGTAAAACTCAGAAAGATTAATTTGATGTACAAGATTTTGAAACAGGTTGCAACGCAGGAAACAGGAATAGGATGGATGCTCCTGCTTATATTTGTTGAAGAAATGGTAATCACATTGGCGGATGTCGTCTGACACGAGGCGCAATGGCGAGGAGAATCTTCTTCCTTGGTCCCTGTCAATTTTAAAACAGACCTTGTAAGAAAAACATTACAAACTCATTTTATGGAACACGAATTCTAGGATATGGTAATTGCCACTTGTACACCTAGTGCAATGCAGTAACTTCTAGATTGGTAGACTAGACACATTATCCGTAGTTCATTTCAAGCTAAGCATGTTATTAGACATAACCTGTACGCTTAATGGAAACATTTAGAAGAGAGAACATGGTACCATAGGTATTCCCAACTCTTTGAGGTCGCTGTCTCCCATTTGCCTCAAGGCAGGCATGTCCACCTACAAATGAGATAGAATATGCGAAAACATCAGATAAATGACGGAGCTATGACTACAGCAAGGACTTCAATTTGTCATTTACTCTTGATAGGCAACTAGTCTGTAGTTGGGATAAAGGTGATATCAGGATCCAACTGTTCATCCATATTATCTTACACTGATAAACCTTCATACAAATATCATGGCCATGGTATTGGATATCATGACAAGTTAAGTTCTCTTGCTTAAATCATGTGTTTCCTAGTCCATATCGATGTGTTTCGCTTCTCACACAGGCTCTAATAACATCAAATTGCCCTTCCAAATATTAAGAACTAACAAACCTTCTAACAGTAGCCAGTTAACTAAACTAATAATAATCTAGATGTTCAGCTAGACAGTTACTTGGATTCTAAATTCTGATATACGCTGGGAGTCATTTTTCCAGGTTTCTTTTGAAAAGAGCGGTACCAAACCTACCTACATGCATCATATGCAAGTACCAGTAATCTATTAATGGGCAAGTTTTTTTCAATCTTTCTAGTCCATGGAATTTTAGCAACAAAAATTACAATAATCAAGTATTTGTAAAACAAGCATAGAAGATTAACTAAGGATATAAGTAAAATTTTTGAATCTTCAACAAATTCTGGATTATTAAAAGAAACAACATTCGCCTAACAATGAAAAAAGAGAACTTACTTCTTCAGCTTGAAACATGATAGAATATTTACTCAAACCAAGTGTCTGTAACAGGCTAGCAACAGTAACTGGTTGCTCACCCTACAAAATGAAATAAAAGACAGGAAGGTTAGGGTCCTAACCGACTCGTCACATACTAGACAAACCCCATTAAAAAGCAATATACTAGTTTTCAGTATGACTACATCTAATTTTACACCTGGGCTTGGTCACCAACAAAGTGCGATTAACCATTTATAAAGCTAGTTTGAGTAAATATCATTTTAGCATCAAGAGAACAGACAACTTTTCTTTCCTTTTTGAACAGCAAAAGATCAATAAACAAAAATGTAGAAAATAGGCGCACAAGATGTACCATATATGGGCTTTTCTGCACTACTCCAGAGGCAGTTTGTGGAGCAAGCCGGAGTACTGGCTTTGCACCCTCAACAGGTAAGGTAGGTTTTCGCACTAAAGTTGTTGGCCCCGGAACAGAAATGACATCTCTGTTCATCATATGAGAGGGTCTTGAAGCTTCAACTGGCCTAACTTGTCGACGGACTTCAATTACCCTTGGCGGCGAAACACCTCTAGATCTAGATGTGCTTACAAGTCTATCAGGGGATCTACGCCTTAACCCATCTAAATTCCAGGCCGCGTAAGACTTCCTGTATGATTCCATTTCAAAGTCATCTTGACTTCTTGCAGGAGGCATACGCCTTATAGGACCAGTTTCCTTTGGATCTCTCTCACGCTCTCGTGGATCAACTCTCAATGGAGGCAAAACTGTTCTCGACAACTTTTCACGAAGATCCATGCTGAGTTCTTTTTTGCGCAAGAGTTTGAATCGTAGGTCATCTTTATTAACTTGGGTACCTTTAGACATTTAAATATCAGGGTCAGAAGCTTGTTAGAGATACAAGAATTAAAATGTTAAGGACTGCTTGTCTAACGATGTACAGAGACGCATTGCTTGCTACAATCTGCAGTACCATCAGCCAAACTCCTATTACCTTGATGCTTCTGCCTGCATTGCAAAGATATATTCATTATTATTATGAATACCAGACACTTATTACGTGAACATGTTCTAGAAGAAACTACAAATTGATTACAGTGATTCTTTGTGCTAAAAAAATTATTGCATGCTTTTCAAAGGAGTACAGGGCTTGTTTCAAGTTTCTCAGATCAACTCTCCATCAGAGGCTCTCATTTTCCCAAATTTCTGTGAGTGTGAGCAATTACAAAGGTAGCATGGGAAATGCAAAAAAAAAAAAAAAAAAAAAAGTATTCACCCAAAAGGATGTCCAACAACTTGGTTAGAACAATAGATACCTATTGTTGCATTCACCAAATTGAAGTCAATACCAACTAATATGAAATTCCATCATATATAAACTATCTAAGAAGATCATCATATGCATAATGAATTCATCCATATGTAAAGTTCAATCGCTACTGTATCTCATACCTCTTGTTGTTGTAAGGTTGATCTCCTCCGTTCCCCAATCTATCTCTTACTGATCGTTTACTTCCAGATACACTTCCATAGTCAGAACGAAATGTCTCCCCTGACCCAGAAGTTCTCTTCACAACCTGCAAATCAGAAATACTCCAAATTATCAAACAAAGTATCTCAAATAATCAAACCAAAAGAACCCAAACCCTACCTACAACAATTATGTTAAAATGAACCAAAAACTATGAAAAGTTGAGCTGATAACATAAAGAATAATAAGAAAACCCTAAAATTTGAGGAGTACCTGACCAGTATGCCCCAAGGTAATAGTAACCTGGGGTCTCGACATTTGCTCGTTCCTTTAAATTTAATAATCTACTAAGTTTGCTTGTTTGAAGTTCTGAAAAAAATAATTAAATCAAGTAAACCCTAAAAAAATATCGAATCAACCACACACAGTACTGAAAGACAATCATTAATCAAAATAAAGAGCCAAGAAAAATGAAGTATACCATACATTTTTGTTTCTCTCTGAAGCTCAATCTTTCAGTTTCCACTAAGAAAACCCTGTAAAAATCAGACGACCTCGTGTAAAGAACAACAACCTGCGCGGAGTTTGTATATGTAGAGATAGAGAAGAGAGAGAGAGAGACCTGAAATTTCTTCGAGGGGTTGTAGTGGACAGGGACGAGTTTTTGTCAGGGGGGAATAGTAAAACCCTAGAAATTGGATTTTGATTATGAAATCAACAATGGGATTGGCTGAGGAAGGACGGAGTAGTAATGAATAAAAAAGTAGACAGTACCCAAAATGATCAGACGGAAACAGACAGAGGGTCGGACCCGCACTTCGGGGGAGTCTAGGGGGTGAACTAACATCATTGTCAACTTTTTTTTTAATGGTCAAGCAAATTCAAAAAGTCTAATGATCCGGTACATAGAGGGATTGTTTGCTTTGGCCCATATGGTAAAGCGCGAGAAAAAAAATCACATAACCGAGGCTAAAAAGGTAAACATACAATCAACTAAATAGGAAGAGAAAAAACGAATGTCTTTGTATATGACATTTATTATTGTGCCACCATCAAACCTCCCAGATGAAAAACAGCTGATAAGATCCTTATAATCACTTTCAATGATGATATAAGTAAGCTTCTTTCAAAGATTTTTTAGAACTGACAAGATAGCTCTAGCTTCAGGAGCAGAATCAACATCAACGACAATTTACGCACAAAAGGAAGCTTTATTAGAGAAAGCCCCTAATCACATAGCATGCATCATTAGTCTATTGGCCAGAGTTTTAGACAAAATCTTGTTGATGAAGTTACACAATCCTATAAGCATATGTTAGGATATCTGCAGCTAGGGGAACTTTAGGAATCAGGGCAATGTTGATATGGTTAACTATGGAAATATGTCCAGTTCTAAAGCAAGTTTGTATCATGTTAACAACAGCTTCTCCCACAATGTCTCAATGCTTATGATAGAACAAAGCAAGGCAAAATCTTGTAGATGAAGTTACACAGTCTTATAGGTATACATTGGGATACCAGCTCGGCTAGGGGGACTTTATGAATCATGGTAATGTTGGTATGGTTAAGAACTTTGGCAATATGCCCAGTTCTAAAGCAAGTTTGTATCATGTTAACAATAGCTTCTCCCACAATGTCACAATGCTTATGATAGAACAAACCAAGACAAAATCCTGTAGATGAAGTTACACAGTCCTATAAGTATATATTGGGATACCATCTCGGCTTGGGGGACTTTAATTAAGAATCATGGCAATGTTGGTGTGGTTAAGAAATTTGGCAATATGCCCAGTTCCAAAGTAAGTTTGTATCATGTTAACAACAGCTTCTCCCACAATGTACCAATGCTTATGATAGAACAAACCAGTAAAGCCATTAGCGCATAAGGCTTTTTTCCCTCCCATTTGGAGAACATCATTCTTAATCTCCTCGGATTATCACAACATTCTTCAATCATGCACAGAACGGAGTCTGTTAACAGTGGATTATCACAAGATGTCTTTAGATCAGAAAATGGTTATAAAGATCTCGTCGATACTTTGATCTAGTTTAAGTGAGTTTTATATCAGAATACAAGGTTCTCAAGAATAAACAAACTAGGTGCAATCAAAGTTTCAATAATCGTTAGTCAATGAAATCAATAATCGAAAACTACAATAACAATGCAATTATCTAGCTTCCCACCAACGGTACTCGTAGAGATTCTTGATCCCACAAAAGTCTTTAAACAAGCGGTCGTAAGAGATTTCGCCTAATTATGGATCTTTTCTCTCCGGATAGATGGCTACACCAGAAACAACAAGAATGAAGTTTGCCTGGCTCTTAGGAGAGTTTGCAAGAAATGAAAACTCAAGTATTTATACACCAAGGTTGTTTGGACAATAAGGATATTCCAAAACAAAAATATTCTCAAGATATGCAATAAGTACTTGATTTCGGTTTTCCTATTTATAATTAATGTTAACCAATATTTCCGAAATCTTTCATTGAAAACTTCTATTATTAGTCTGGCACATTAACTAATAATACTTTCCAAAGGATATGTTTTAATTGATGGTAATTAAAACATATATTATAAAAATCATAATTAAATGCTTTTCAATATTTCGGTTAGGGATCACCTTGAGCATCAAGGAATATCTTTGAACAAAAAATGATAAGATTTTATGTACATGTTCAAATGATGTCGACATCTAGAAGTTTTCTCAGCAAACCGTAATTCCAAGCTTTACACAAAACATAAAGAGATATGTGAATATTGGGAACTCGGGTTTTCTCCTTGAGATCGGTTGTACCGAACTCACAATGTAATTTTTGATCGGTTATACTATGCTTCCCAAACTAGGTTGTGATCGATTACACCTTGCTTCCAAGAGGTAGCTTGTGATTGGTTACACCTTACTTCCCGAGTTAGCTTGTGATAGGTTACACCTTGGTTCCCAGAGAAACTTTTGACCGATTACAACTAACTTACCAAATTATCTTGTGATCTGTTACACCATGCTTCCAAAAGGTAGCTTCTGACCGATTACAACTAACTTCTCAATGTAGCTTGTGGCCGGTTATACCATGCTTCACAAAGTATCTTGTGACCGATTAAAACTTGTTACACATCATAGATTATGACCGGTTATACCTTAAGTCCCAACATAAGTTAAGATAGGTTCTACCTTGTCATCTTCCATTGGTCATTCAAAAGATATTCAATAAAGAACAATACCAATCACGATTTCCATTTTGATTATGAAAAAAAGTTCATACATATACTCCTTTAAACCAAATAATACAAGGTTTCCTAGGATGAAATCAATACCTATGTCTTATACATGATCAAGTAACCAATTACAAAGATTATGTCGATGTTGTATTTACGAAATTCCAAAAGATAAGTGTTTATACTTCATAATATGTTTCCTTGATACTTTGATCATAATACTATGACCAAATCTAATCACTAGAGTATTATATACAAATATATAGAACTTCGCATGTTATGTTTTCAGTGTAGCACGACTTGAAAGATACTTAGGAATGGAAACAATATCAAGTCAATATTACTAATCTCAAGTGGAAGGATGATGTATTTGTTATAGTCGTTACTTCTTCTCATTCTTCAGGTCTTCAGAGTAATACTTGTATGTCCTAACATTCTTATACTTTATAGTCTAACCTAAACGAAGTTGACTCTAGTATTTAATCAAGAGACTCTGGATGAGTTTTGATACTAAAATATGACAACCAAACTTGACATACCAATGCTTGGTGGGTTCAACTGAGCTATGCTATAACAATCTCCCCTTTTGTCAATTTTAGTGATAAAACTCTAATATATATGGAGATAAACAAATTACAAAATAATTTATTCTTCATATGTTTGATTTCTTTCAACAACACAATAACCTGCATATATTCAAAAATAAATGCGATGTTGACATTTGAATAAAAAAAAATTTGCTCTCCCTAAAGGTAAGCTAGGTAAATATTCAATTGTACATATTTGTTATTCCCTTTTTGTAGTATGAAATACTACACATCATGATGATATGTCCCCCCCCCCCCCAGTCTATGCTTTACTCTTTCGTTAGTCATAACATTCAAGCACACATATATCCTTTCCAAGTGATTGCAAATCACTTTTGTATTCCATATATGTCTCCCCTTTTTGTCACAAAAATAACAAATAAACGAACAAACAAAAGATAAAAGCGAAAGAATCTTGCAAATCCATAAGACTTGTACAACCTATAAGAGTAAGCATGAAGATTTTTGTTTGTTCTTTTATTTGTTATTATGATCTTTATTTGTATCTTTGGCAGGCCCAAAGATATTATATTTAAATGCAAAATGGTCCCCGGCAGCGGCGCCAAAAACTTGGTGGGTCCGGGAAAGCGTAGTTAATGGATGATCTAACGGCGAGATGGGGATAAATCTTGAGCGACCGTTAGATTACGAGATACAATGAAACTGACGGCTCCGGATGGAGTTAGGTGCTGTAGTGTTTGGCAGGAGCTTCAGACTTCGATGCACGATGATGGAGCGACCGTTGGATGATGAGATGAATCCGATCTAACGGCTGAGAATGGAGGCGGGTATGGATATAGAAAATGGGTTTGGGTAAGGATTTTGGGCCTTGGGTATGCCAAGCCCATATCTTCTTTAAGAACAATTCTTCCTTCTTGAGCCCATTTCTACCCTTTTGGTCTTCCGCACATCATTCTTCACGGCTTCCTTGCGTAATTCCTCCTGGCTTTTCACTACTTTTCTGCTCTATTCCGCTCCGCAAGTCATCCAGACTTTATTTATTACCTAAAAATGCAAAATTAAGTAAGAAAAATATTTATTCTTGAAAACAATGAAAATACAGAATATGGGATAAAATGTAGAATTAATGCACAAAAGATGAGTTAAATGCCAACAAAAAGGGATAAATATATACAATATTTGGCACTCATCAAATACCCCCAAACCTGAATTTTACTTGTCCTCAAGTAAAACAAAACTAAGGAAATCCTACCTATACCACTGTCGCTGGTCTCTCGAATGCATTTAGCGTATGCACTAAGCCTTTTAAACCACTAAGTGTCCCTAGTGGACGAGTTGAAGTCTCGTGAAGGTTTGCTTAGAACGTACCTACAAAGTTCTAGGTCAAAATATAAGCTCAGATTCCATCAAATGTGACATGTGCAAGTCAGTTAAGCTCACAACAAAATGGAGATGTCAATCTAGCTATCGAAGGCACAATCCTAGCACTGATAACAAAAAAAAGACATGTGATAAGAGTGTAAAGTGTATCTACACATGTGTAAAGAAAGATCTGAAGTTATGACTACTAATCACCAAGAGATAGTTTCTCAGGCTAAGAACCAAGGTCGAAATCTAGCTAGCTGTCCGGACTTTACGAGAATTGTGAATGAGTTGGAGGTGTTTCACAATTACTCGCGTTGTACATCAATGGCATACACCCTCCTTGCTTATTACAATGAAACAACAAAATGACTATTTACATGACTCTTATTTACATTGACTACTCTCTTTTATTTTTGGAACAAGAGAGGATGGAATTGATAAATACTTGATTTTTTTTTCTGATTTTCTTTTTTTTTTTTTTTTTCTGATTTTTTTTTTTTTTTTTTTTTTTTTTTTTTTTTTTTGCACAAGAACTTGAAATTGATTTTTACATATGGTAGCTCTTTTGATACATAACAAAAAGAAACAAAAAATTACATGACACTTTGCAAGAGGTAGCCCTTTTTGATGCACCCAGTTAAATTCGATGGTTGTCTTTCTTAATGTAACCTCCACCTTCTATCCCAAACAACCAAATAACAAGCTAGTCAAGTTTCGTTCAGTATTCTAAAGTGATTGGCAATCGTAACTTCCTATCAAACACCTTGAAGATCGAGGCCATACATGTATTGGTAGATCGTGCGCGTGCAAATTTCTTATCACTATGTGAATTGTGCTAGAATCAGGGTGCCTAAATATCTAGACTAAGACTCCTAAAAATTACATATTTGCACAAGAGTCAACATTTCAAGGTAAATGAGCTCCATTTTTTTATGATTTTTTAATTTTTTAATTTTTAATTTTGATTTTTCATTTTTTTCAAAAAGAAGGAGTTCTTGTTTTCAATTATGGCATATTATCGTGGTATCTACTCTATACCCCCAAACCTAAACTAAACATTGTCCTCAATGTTTCAAAATATGAACAAAATTATAATACAACATATGAAGAGGATCATGTTGAGTAGAGAAAAAGGAAAGAGAATACCCGATTTCGGCGAAAGCAATATTAGAACTCCGTTATTCAAGGCAAGAATCCAACATATGTCAGCCGAGATCATATTGGATTATCAAAATATATACAAAAGGAACAAAAAGGTTTTTAAGAAATTTTATCTACTGGATTATATACAAAAATTCACCATACACTAACAATCTAAAGAGTTGAGGATCAACCCAAAAGACAAAGTGTAGAGGTTTCAACAGCTTCACACAATAATAAAATGGAAAAAATGCACGTGAAACTGTGAAACAAAATGAGCTACCCCCAAACCTGGATTTTACAGAAGATATAGTTTTGAAAACAAAATCGCGCATTTTTGGGGGTTCATCATGTACGAGGTCTAACTCGAAATGGACTGTGCTAGGGACGGGCAAACATGTTATTTCCAACTGTGGTTCCTCAAATGTATTATATTTGGATGAAAAATAGTCCAAGAGGACTTGGGAAGCACACAGTTCCAAACCTAGATTAGGCATTTTCAGAAAAATTGGTTTTACAATATCGGTACAAACCAAATCTAGATTGGGTGGAGGGCCATCAGATTGTGACTTATGTAGAAGAATAGGCACATCATTATCAATCAAATCAAAATCTCCTAAATCATCTATACATGTCACATCATGCTTACAATCATCAATCACATTAGCAAGATCACAATCAGAGTCATCAACATCATTAACAGATTTATCCTCGTGTATCGGCTCATCAGGGGAAACATCACATGGAATACTAGAAGACATATCATGCATTAAGGTCGGGGCAGAGACGCCTAATGTATTTGAACCCAAAGGTTCCATAACATTTTCAGTATAGACATGTTCTTCTAACATAACATCATAGTCATCATCATCATCATGATAGGGATTTTGCAATCTAGGATAATTTTCAATCCTAAGGTCGGAGCTATTACAAGAATAAAACTCTAATTCATGGGGGTGACTCATATCATGTGGTGTTGTTCCTGTTTCCCTAACGGATTCCCATTGATGGGTTTTCTCTGCAATCTCGGCTAAAAAATTCCATGCATCATCCACAGATTTATCAATAAACTTACCATTACACATAGACTCAACCATGGTTCGAGATTTAAAGTCTAGTCCCTCATAGAGGATGACGACAAGTCTCCACTTCTCAAATCCATGGTGCGGACATTCGCTCAACAAATCATTAAAACGTTCAAAATAGTGAAAAACAGTTTCCTCATCCAATTGGACAAAACAATTGATACTTTGACGAATAGCGATGGTCCTATGATGTGGAAAGAATTTTCTGAAAAATAGATCTGTGAGTTGGTCCCAAGTGTTGATTGATTGTGGTCTCAAACCGTAAAACCATGTTTTGGCCCTTTCTTTTAGAGAAAATGTGAACAAACGCAATTTCAGAGAGTCTTCGGCCTTATGATCAGGCTGCATAGTACAGCAAATTTGTTCAAACTCTTTTACATGAGTATAGGGGTTCTCAGAATCGAGCCCTCGAAATATAGGAAGTATTTGTATCATGCTTGCATTTATTTCAAAAAGGTCATTGGTTTGAGGTAACACAATACATGATGATGGAATTTTTATTGTGGGATACATGTATTCATGGAGAGCATTAGGTTGGCCCATTTTGAAAAGACACAAAGCCCACTATTTGGTTTTAATGGGTTTTCAAAAATTTGGTTTTTTATGGGAAAATTTTGGTTTTGATGGGATATATTTGAAAAAGAAAATTTGGTTTAAAAATGGGAGCAAAGTAGAAATTTGGTTTTAAAATTGGGAGCAAAAGAAAATTTTGATTGATTTTTTTTTTTTTTTTTTTTAAAAGAAAATAAAATTTGGTTTTTTGAATGGGAGCAAGCCCACTGTTGGTTTTGTGTTTGCTTTGGCTCAGCTGGTTTGAAAACGTTTGGTGAAACTGAGTCCAAAATCTCGGCCTAGAATTTGGGTACTCGGCCCACTAACGAGTTAACCTAGCGTGATCGGTTACAATCTCAGCTGGGTTTAAAAACCCAGAATACAAAATACAAGTCCAAATTAAACAAGCTCACAAAAATTAAATACAAGCCCACAAATTAAACAAACAAGCCCACAAAAATTAATTACAAACCCAACAGAAAATAAAAAGCCCAAAAATTGGCTTTAATATTACAAGCCCACAATTAAAAATTGGAAGCCCACAATTCGGGTTCTCTTAAATGGGTTACCTTTTAAGCACAGCCCAGCTGCTCTGATATTGTTGCAAAAACCCAGTTGGGCTTTGGTTCTTTTCCTTGGTGGCGTCCCAGCAGAGGAAAAACAGGTTCAGAACAGCAGGTCCAACAGCAAAAGAAGTGAAGCAGATGCAGATGCAAATGCTATGCAGTGAAATGCAAAAATAGCTAATAAAAAACACAGACCCAAGTCCCCGGCAACGGCGCCAAAAACTTGGCAGGCCCAAAGATATTATATTTAAATGCAAAATGGTCCCCGGCAGCGGCGCCAAAAACTTGGTGGGTCCGGGAAAGCGTAGTTAATGGATGATCTAACGGCGAGATGGGGATAAATCTTGAGCGACCGTTAGATTACGAGATACAACGAAACTGACGGCTCCGGATGGAGTTAGGTGCTGTAGTGTTTGGCAGGAGCTTCAGACTTCGATGCACGATGATGGAGCGACCGTTGGATGATGAGATGAATCCGATCTAACGACTGAGAATGGAGGCGGGTATGGATATAGAAAATGGGTTTGGGTAAGGATTTTGGGCCTTGGGTATGCCAAGCCCATATCTTCTTTAAGAAAAATTCTTCCTTCTTGAGCCCATTTCTACCCTTTTGGTCTTCCGCACATCATTCTTCACGGCTTCCTTGCGTAATTCCTCCTGGCTTTTCACTACTTTTCTGCTCTATTCCGCTCCGCAAGTCATCCAGACTTTATTTATTACCTAAAAATGCAAAATTAAGTAAGAAAAATATTTATTCTTGAAAACAATGAAAATACAGAATATGGGATAAAATGTAGAATTAATGCACAAAATATGAGTTAAATGCCAACAAAAAGGGATAAATATATAAAATATTTGGCACTCATCAATCTTATCGAAATAAGTGATTGCAAATACACTATCAGTTTGATAAAAGAATTAAGTTATCTTAGTCATTCTGTCGGACTAAATGGAAAATTGCTTCGGGAAATTGTTTCCTTGATAAAAGATTATTTTTGTAATTTCAGTTTTAGTATTAGTTATTTTTGTAATTTCAGTTTTAGTATTGGTTATCTAAAACTGAAATTACAAAAATAATCAGAAACAGTAGAAAATAGAATTGAAAATATTAAACTCCAAATGAAATAACGCTCTTGGCTCCGGACTACCGGCCTCCCCAAATGTGCTCTCTATCTCTCTATTTATACACACAAATACACATTACTCAAATATATTCTTCCATAACTCCAAAATCTTCTTCTTTTTAATTAAAAATATCTTCAGAATTTTTCCATCTATTTATTCTGTATATTTCTTTACTAAACCCATATCTTCTTTAATTCGCAGAATAAAATCCAAGATAAAATCTTCTAAGGATATCTTTTTTGTTTAATACAAGATAACTTCCTTTTTCTTCAAAACTTCATGTTTATAAGGCAATTAGATATTCTTATCTTAAAGATAATAAATCCTTTACCGTTGACACCAAATTTCCCGCCAATTTTTCTTTTCAAATCAAGGAAGAAAATGGAGTCCCCTTAACCAGTGATGGGGTGCGATTAGCAGCTGGCTCCCTGGGGTGCCCCTTATCAGTTAGGTGCCCCTTATCCAAAACTGAGAGTCCGAATAACATGTGTCCTCCGGGTGCCTATACCAACTTTTCGAGCCGAATTTTCCAAAAATGTTTATTTTCCAAAAATACCTACAAACACATAAAACACCATAATAAGTAGAAAATCGAGAACCAGCAATATTGAAAATTGAGGACAATTCAGTCACAAAATGTGTCTTTCTGCACAGGTACGAGCAATTTTGTGAAACTCTTTTTCATAATCGATCATGGAGTATGACAGATTCATATTATTGCAAGAGGTGATTCTGTTTCAATTTAATCCATTAGAGTCAAAGAGTATGGAAGGACCACATGCCATTTTTTCAGCATATCTTTCTGAAACCCTTGCCGAGAGTTTTGAATGGTAATCTTTATTATACATAATTCTTGTTCTAAGAATAGATAGGATTTTATCCTTAGGAAATAAAAGGATTGTTGAATCTTTAAATAAACCCTCCAAACCTTGAGATTTCCACCAGAAAGTGCATGTCCACAATAAACTGTTGCATGGGAAAGAAGCGGTGGAGAATTTTGTGAACGAGAAATTCGTTTGGTGGTTACCGGCCGCAATGATAGGAAACAACCAAGTTACACAACAATGAACATGGCTGACAGATAAATATATATCCAACTACACGGTTATGCTAACATCTCTTCATACTCACCAACGAGATTACCACCCAAACATAATGAGCCAAGTAGATATCTTCGAAAGTCAAATAATTTGTACTTTATGCTATAAGTTTAATGCTGGATAAACTAATTACCTGCTCGAAACCTCGAGATTGCTGGACATTGATAGTCGATTTATCCTCGATGGCTTTCCAAAAATATTGGCAATTTGAAAGCCAAACAAAAACAGTCTCCATCAATTCTTTCAATAGTTCTTCAACCCGCCAAACTTCAGTAACAAAGATATCTCTAACTAGATTTTTAATCCTCTCATTTCTAGAAACACTACCATCATTAACACAGAGAGGTAAGCAAGTATTCAGGGAAATTGAAGAATGACATATGCAACATGTTTAACACGGAAAATTGTTATTGAGCTTAGAAGATTCTCTTGAACACAATAAATATAGTTTCACTGGGGAGTATGAAAGAACATGATACCTGAAATACAAAAGAAGGCAAAAAATCTTGATTTAACTCGAAGTCTTCTTGACTATCAGTATAAGCTTCTGCACAAACCCTTGATCCAGCATCTGGAGACATGACTCTATGCAAAAATTGATGGCATAAATGGGTGGTGAGTTGATTTGATATTTGTTGAATCTCAACTATCCAGTTATCAAGTTCCTTCCCGCGGCTACCCATATTTTCTGGCTCAAAACCGAAATTCTGATTGCCCATGAATATGCTTTTGAAATTGATTGAGAAAATATCTACAAGTGCATATTCCAACACAAAAACTTGTTGGGATAAATCTTGAGCCAAAATTACTGTTGAACCGCCTGCATCTAATATGTTCATTTTATAAGGGATGACTTTAACAAGAGTCTCAATATATTATCTGAAGATTTCCATTAGTCGATTGAGAACCGAGATCTCCATTTGAAGGTCGATTAGTGGCAAAACTTCACTAATGATACCCTGAACATAATTAGAGAACTTTTTAGAACATACGCGATAACGTTTTTTTTTTATGTTTGATTATACCAAGAAAACTATGGCTGTCAAACCAAGGAAAATTGTAGTATTACTTGCAGAAATAATTCAAACACACCTGCAGCATTGATGTTAATTTCAATCCGCTGTTAGTGAGCATGCAATATTCCAGTTCACGACCAGTTATCATGGGAAAGGCTCTCTCATTCAGAATTCCTGAAATAAGGTATTTACCGAGTACCCAACTATTAGTTGCTGTGAAAATACCAACAACTTTCTTAAAATGGTCAATATGCATCTTTAGAACTTCGTTCATGCAAGGTCTCATTAGCTTCACCAAGCACGGTTGCAACGTTATGCTTTGAGCTTCAAGCAGGGAACAAAATGAGAAAGAAATTTCTACAGCTGCTACTGTCGCTGACAACCAACCATTTATTTCAAAATCAGACTTAACATACTTATCAAAACATACAACAAAGACTTTCAGTGCTTCACGTATCGACTGAATAAACTCTGAAGCATATGGTCATTTATCACTGTTGGAGTCTTGCAACAATTAACAGCACGTTAGATGTCTCAAAATAATATGCAAAAAACTGAATCAAAACAACTGTACCGAAACGACTTGACGAAGACAGAATCACAGGTTCAACAAGTTGTCCTTAACACATTAGTTCACGGGTATACTTGATGAGCACGAAAGTGCGACACATTTTCACCCATAAATACATTAGCTGGGACTCATTTTATCACTAATAAACTTGTTTGTAGGTGTTTTTGTGAAATAACCTCTTTTGGAGAAAGTTGCTCGAAATGTGGTTTTTGTACCCCGGAGGACACGTGTTATTCGGACTCTCACTGTTGGATAAGGGACACCTCAATTACTAAGGGGCACCCCAGGTCACCCCAAAAGGCATCTGCTATTCGCACCCCAGTTCAGGATAGGGGCACTTCATCTTCAACAATTCAAATTTTGAGTTTGGCGGGAAATTTTGAACTTCACGGAACATAATTATGGTTTGTGTTTGTGGTGTGAATAATGAGATTCAATCGCTGAAACTTCTTGCGTGAGTCTGTTAAAGCTTAACAGGGTTGGTATGATTGATGGAATTCATAAACTTTGGCTGGGTTTGCTAGAATCATGGATCTGAAGCAACACAGTTTTGGCGGGAAAGTTGTTCTTCACGGACCAGAATTAGGGTATGAGAATTCGAAGCTTTGTAGTGAGATTTAATGGCTATACTTGTTTGCGATAACTCCATTAGGTGAAACATGGCCGATAAGGGTCTTAGAATCAATCCAGGTTGGCTGGATAGTTGGATCCAAAGAAAACAGGGTTCACGGGTTTGACTGTATCTGCGTGTATTTGTGGAAGTGATTTGGCTGAAATTTTATCGGATTTTTGGTCGGAATTGGTTGCAGAATGACCTGTTTCATTCAAACAGGGAAGGTATGTGTGTTGGAATTGATCAAATATGGCTGCAACGTGGAGATTGGTTGAAACAGTGAAAGAATATTCTCGAGAGATATTTTTGGTATTTTGTTGAGATATTCTTGGTGGTAGCATGTGGCTGGATGAAGTTCAATTCATTCAAGAGTCGTGTATCAAAGTAATTGGAACATGTCAATACCAGCAGAGCGCGTGAGGAGATAAAAAAAGGAAGAAAATACTCGTACCTTGCATGGAGAATAATCAAAAATATTTTGCATTTACTCGAGAGATTTGGAGTCGCTATGGGTATAAATAAGTTGCTGGGAATCCTAGAAGGACATCGAGAGTTTGGGGAAGAAAACAGAGAGTTGCAGAGAAACTTCTCTGCTTCTGCAGCGAGAAGAAGAAGAAGAAATTTGACGTCCACTGACTGTCGCAGAGAACTGTCGTTTACTGACAGTACTTGTAACAGTCAGTTTGGTACGCTTATTTTAAATTTGCAACATCTATTGTAACAGTGAACTCTGTAACGCCAATACAGCTTTGCAGATTCATTGTATTATTAGTTTTCTTTAATAAAAATATCATTTGAGCCACAAATTATATTTTTGAGTGTGTATTTATCATGAGAAGCTAAACCCCAACACTGGGTCGACGGAGGAAGACGAACTTCATACATGGGTGATTTTATTTTATTTTTTATATGACTTTTGCATTAATTTTAATTGAAATATGATTTAAAAAAAATTAGTTATCATTTTATTAGATGGGTCATGCTTGCTTAGATGTTTGATGTCCCATGCTTACGATTTATAACTAATGTTTGGAGGATCTACCTTGGCAAAAATAAGAGTCGATGTTGTTTTATTTGTTGAGCGATAATTGTTGAGAATGAATAATTGAACCTATTGATATGAGTTTGGCCGAATCCTAGACCCAGTAACTCTCTATTTTATTCCTTTAAAATTAATCTTAACAAGTCTTAGAGTTCGAATCTTTACTACTACAACAACCACATCAAACATTACTTCATTTTGGCGCCGCCGATGCGGATTTGTTTTTAGATTAATTTTTAGGTTTATTTTTTTTTTATTTTTTTTATTATTATTTGTACAGTATTTTCATTTTATTTTAGATTATTTTTTTCTTTTTATGTGTTTCTTTTTGTATTTCTTTTCAGGGAATTTTTGAGGATGATGACTTCTTCCGAGGAGACGTCACCTAAGATGATATTGGCAGAATATAAGCGTAGAAATTCAAATCAGCATGCATCCTCATCTGAGATGACGCTTGTTGAATACATGCAGAGGCAACGGTATGGAGTTTTTGATCCACATGTGGTAAGTGAAGAATCTCCTTTAGAGATATACGAGAAGTATTATAAACACACACCACCTAGTTTGGAACAAAGATTGAGAGTTCTTGAATGTCAAAGATTATTTGCTGCTGATGATGATGAATCATGTAGTGACTCTCTGTCCCATACTGAATATATAGATGACCCTGTGAATGATTGTGTAGATGATTCGTCTGATTTATTAGAAGAACCTATCTCGCAAGATCTTTCACCCAACTTAGAGGTTGTTTCTAGTCCCCTAGACTTCCAAAAGTTACCTAATTTAGGGTTAGAATTATGTGCTTCAAAAAAATTGTTGGAATACTTTGCATCCAAATACCCAGAGGACGTCCCTGTTTCTAATACCGTGCATGAGCCAATTGACAATTTCCCAGTCCCAATAGTATCTCTATATTTTATTCTTTACGCACTTCCTTGTGCAGTAAAAACTTGGTTTAGGGATAAATCTTTGTTTTTGATAGTTTCAGTGTCTCCGCAACGTTATAACATAAGTGTGAAGCTGTCATTTACAAATGTTGTATTTTGGGTCGATCCCCAAATTTTCAGGTTGTTAATTTTTGGGGATCCTTTTTTGTACATTCCAGTAGGTGTATTTTATTTTATTTTTATTTTTATATTTTCGTTTACATTTTTCATCTTATGGATTTCCCATCTTAAATTTTGCATTGGATGACTTAATTACATTGAGGACAATGTAATTTTTAAGTGTGGGGGAGTGGTTAACGTTTTACTTTTCTTTTTCAGGAATTTCCTTGCATGTGTATGACCAGCTGTGTAGCGGGTCTCCAAAAAAAAAAAACGATCAGCTGTGTAGCGGGTCTATATAAAAAAAAATGATTGTTAGGGTTATGACCAGCCGTGTAGCGGGTCTTTTCTTTGTTCTTGCATTATATGACCAGCTGTGTAGCGGGTCTTAAAAAAAAAAAAAATTATGACCAGCTGTGTAGCGGGTCTCTCCATGTCTCTTATTATATGACCAGCTGTGTAGCGGGTCAGTTTTCTGTTTTGCTCGAGGACTAGCAAAATGTAAGTGTGGGGGAATTTGATGAGCACGAAAGTGCGACACATTTTCACCCATAAATACATTAGCCGGGACTCATTTTATCACTAATAAACTTGTTTGTAGGTGTTTTTGTGAAATAAGCTCTTTTGGAGAAAGTTGCTCGAAAAGTGGTTTTTGTACCCCGGAGGACACGTGTTATTCAGACTCTCACCATTGGATAAGGGGCACCTCAATTACTAAGGGGCACCCCAGGTCACCCCAAAAGGCATCTGCTGTTCGCACCCCAGTTCAGGATAGGGGCAATTTATCTTCAACAATTCAAATTTTGAGTTTTGGCGGGAAATTTTGAACTTCACGGAACATAATTAGGGTTTGTGTTTGTGGTGTGAATAATGAGATTCAATCGCTGAAACTTCTTGGGTGAGTCTGTTAAAGCTTAACAGGGTTGGTATGATTGATGGAATTCATAAATTTTGGCTGGGTTTGCTAGAATCATGGATCTGAAGCAACACAGTTTTGGCGGGAAAGTTGTTCTTCACGGACCAGATTAGGGTATGAGAATTCGAAGCTTTGTAGTGAGATTTAATGGCTATACTTGTTTGGGATAACTCCATTAGGTGAAACATGGCCGGTAAGGGTCTTAGAATCAATCCAGGTTGGCTGGATAGTTGGATCCAAAGAAAATAGGGTTCACGGGTTTGACTGTATCTGCGTGTATTTGTGGAAGTGATTTGGCTGAAATTTAATCGGATTTTTGGTCGGAATTGGTTGCAGAATGACCTGTTTCATTCAAACAGGGAAGGTATGTGTGTTGGAATTGATCAAATATGGATGCAACGTGGAGATTGGTTGAAACAGTGAAAGAATATTCTCGAGAGATATTTTTGGTATTTTGTTGAGATATTCTTGGTGGTAGCATGTGGCTGGATGGAGTTCAATTCATTCAAGAGTCGTGTATCAAAGTAATTGGAACATGTCAATACCAGCAGAGCGCGTGAGGATATAAAAAAAAGGAAGAAAATACCCGTACCTTGCATGGAGAATAATCAAAAATATTTTGCATTTACTCGAGAGATTTGGAGTCGCTATGGGTATAAATAAGTTGCTGGGAATCCTAGAAGGACATCGAGAGTTCGGGGAAGAAAACAGAGAGTTGCAGAGCAACTTCTCTGCTTCTGCAGCGAGAAAAAGAAGAAGAAAAAATTTGACGTCCACTGACTGTCGCAGAGAACTGTCGTTTACTGACAGTACTTGTAACAGTCAGTTTGGTACTCTTATTTTAAATTTGCAACATCTATTGTAACAGTGAACTCCGTAACGCCAATACAGCGTTGCAGATTCATTATATTATTAGTTTTCTTTAATAAAAATACCATTTGAGACACAAATTATATTTTTGAGTGTGTATTTATCATGAGAATCTAAACCCCAACACTGGGTCGACGGAGGAAGACGAACTTCATACATGGGTGATTTTATTTTATTTTTTATATGACTTTTGCATTAAATTTAATTGAAATATGATTTAAAAAAATTAGTTATCATTTTATTAGATGGGTCATGCTTGCTTAGATGTTTGATGTCCCATGCTTACGATTTATAACTAATGTTTGGAGGATCTACCTTGGCAAAAATAAGAGTCGATGTTGTTTTATTTGTTGAGCGATAATTGTTGAGAATGAATAATTGAACCTATTGATATGAGTTTGGCCGAATCCTAGACCCAGTAACTCTCTATTTTATTCCTTTAAAATTAATCTTAACAAGTCTTAGAGTTCGAATCTTTAATACTACAACAACCACATCAAACATTACTTCAATACTCGAGATGAGTAATGCTAAACCCCTCACAACGAAGATGTGTCCAGGATAAGATTGCCAGATATAGCTCGTGTTCGCACAATGCAAGCTACCCAAACTTGAACTTAGCAACAGTGATGGAAGTAAAACGAACGGAGAAACCCTAGAGTGAAAGAAGAATTTTCGGTATATACGAAAAC
This sequence comes from Papaver somniferum, assembly GCF_003573695.1. Classification (NCBI taxonomy): domain Eukaryota; kingdom Viridiplantae; phylum Streptophyta; class Magnoliopsida; order Ranunculales; family Papaveraceae; genus Papaver; species Papaver somniferum. The sequence continues at coordinate 112,991,045 of NC_039361.1, read as the reverse complement.
AGATTTTCGAGTTGTATTTAAATGAGAATATACTTGCAAATCAATTTAGGTATTTGTTTTCTTCAAAAACAAGTTAAACACATAAAAAGAATTTTTCTATAAATAAAACTCTTAATAAAATATTTTTTGAATTAATTCCTTTAAGAAAAAACTTGCAAAAATAAATTCTATTAAATACGTGACTTGGTGTGTGGTTTACGCGCACATGTATGGGTCGAAAAATGTATATTTCGCCCCACCTGCTTCACCCTCATTTGTCAATACATCCATATGAATATGGTTATATAGTGGAGCTCCTTCTCTATTATACCCAAAGTGGGACTAAAGAAAGATTCATTCACTCAAAGAAATGAGTGAGCATCCATAGAACCCTCGGGTCCTAAGATCAAACCACACCAAGACCAAAGTATTGTAAGTGAAAACTCATTTTTCTCCAACATAATATTAGTCAGAGTTGTTAGAAGTACGGTTTCTATATTTCGAAGTATAGGTCAAAATAAAATTCTGACTGTGCACATGGGTGTAAAGAGAGCGTAGAAATATAATTGTTGAATGGCCCCATGTATCAAAGGTTTGTACTGATTTCTCTATTACACTTGTTTATAAAAACGAGAAACCATATAACACCAACCCATTTTGGAAATCAAGGTAGGTGGTAAGGGTTTTCTTTTCGAATAAAAGGTAGCTGGGGTTAACCTTTAATCATCCCACTGATCAATCTTGAATTCTGAGGGGACCGCTATAAGAGTAAGGGCTAGAAGATACATGCATGCCTCCACTCTTTTTCTTTTTGATGCAAAATTCATGCCGCCACTCCTTCCAGATGAAGCAATGGTGCTGGAAATCCAACAACAAACAAGATATTACAATGAGAACATCCATATCTTCAATTGAAATTATTGGACACAACTGCATCTTTCAGAACCCAGACCGTTATTAGACACAAAAGTTGGGATCCTTTTACAAAATATCTCTATTAGGCCAAACCGTTCTTCCCGCGCATTATTCGGCAACTAAGTGTACAATCGAATCCAAAACTGAACTCCGAAAAAGTTCGTAAAAATTCAATTTTTTTAAAGAATTGAAGCTAAAAAAAGGATATTATACATCGTATATATGTGTATTATTAGCACAAGGTTCCCACCGTCATTGTATTTATCATCTGGATTTGGCTTGTAAAATCCATCAGCTTGAGGTTGAGGTAGATTTTGAGTTTGAGTACAATCACTCTCATAATCCAAAAAGTAAGCCAAATCTGGATCATTGTTGTAGTTTATGTGTATTATATTGTCTTTACGACATGAGGATCATTTGAATCACAAAAATCTCAAAAACCTAGTTTTTTGTTCACTTCTTATTCCTCTCAAAAACCCCAACTCTTTCGAACAAATATTATTTGTCTACTAATATAACACTAACAACTTAACTTAATCGATCATTAAAATTATTAACTAATCATTATTATTATTATAAAAAGTAGTGTTTGTTGTGTCACGGTATGGCTGGGACATATTCGTTTTTTAACCGACGGTTAGGATTTCCCCTCACCCTCTCAGATTTTCATCTTATACTTTAAATCTAACGATGGTCAGTTATATTAGTCTAAGTCTTTGTACATGCCCATAATACTCTCTCATTAAATGTTAAACGAAAAATTCTTGATCTCCCATGAAGAATCTAAGATCATAATGGGTTTTAAATCCATTCGATGGTAGTCCCTCTTCCACCCATGACCGAACAAATATTAAGCGATCTTATGGTATCCCTGGTTGCCATTAAACCCTCGAAAATGTGAAACTCCCGAATAAAAGAATAATTTATCTTGATGGCAGAATACTCAAGGTAATGTGCGTTTGTTTTAGAAAGATGTACAGGAAAAAAAAGAGACTAATTTGTGATAAGAAGAACATGAGATTGGGTGATAATAACCATAAAAATAAAAATGTAAAGTGGACAGAGTTTTGCATTAGTTTCTAAAATGGGTACGCTGCTGGAAGCTTTAAAGAATGCACTTGGTTGTTTGTTGATTAACATTCAGAATAACAATGTCACCGGTTTAAATCAATCTTTGTTGCTGATCAGATATTAACATTCCAAATAACATTCAGAAAAAAAATAAATTTTACAACCTGCTTATACGAATAAACCAAAGATAAAGTAATAGTGTGAAATAGCCCGTGTCATTACGGCACGGGTGATTCCCTAGTCATTAATATTAAATATGTAAGGGTAGTTATGCCACTACCAAAAATGGTGAATAAGGGGTAATGAATTTTTTTTAACTAGGAATTTTAACACCATTAGGTATGTCTTGGAACATTTGATTTTTTTCTTTCTTTTTTCGAGTATGCCTCAACAGGATTCGAAATAAAATCCCAATTGCTCAACCCTAATAATGTATCGCTTGATGGGATCACAATCATTTAAAGTGGTGGGCGCTAATTGCTTGGGCCCAAAGTGTTCCAAGAACTCCAAAACATGAATGAACTAGTGGATTGCTCGTGCCATAATGGCACGGGGACGGAAGGGGGCTATCTATGATTAAAAAGAAAATATGCGTTAAACTGTAATTTTTCTTCCAACTCCTTCCATGATCTCCATGATTATTGGCAAAGAATAAAAATAATAATCCCTTCAGTTCAAGTATACATTCAACATTACAATTGGCAATCAAATTAGCCAAAAATAGACGCTGTTGATAAGAGCAATAAAATCAAATTTTGATAAGAAACTTATGACATGACTTCTGGATAGACAACATTTGGTTTTTCGTGTCCAATACTGTTATTTGGGAGTAACACATGGATCCTCCCGGCGTTGTGTATCTGGACAGTGCAACATATAGTTGTCCATTGCTGAATACGGGACTCCTCAAGTGTACCCCCACGTATTTCAGCGACAGATCCTGAGATTTATTAATGGTCATCGCATAAGCCAACCTGATTGGGAAATCTCTCCTTGTCGTTCGAATGAAGACGTGCAATGAATACGGTGTTAGTGATATGCGTGGAATAAAAACCACATCCCCAGCTTTGTCTACTGTTAATATTGTTGTCATAATGACACGTTGTTCGCAAATATCTATCCTTAACCTGGTAACACAACAGATCATGCCACTATTAAAACAATCATTGATGCAAGTCTAGAGTTCTAAATATAATCAACACGATAATATGGAGAAAACATATACCTGGTTCCGTTACATAATCCACTTCCAGGTGCTAGGATTCCGTTGGTTCAATGTTTTACTTGTATAGGTTGTACCTGTTGATGATTCACCATTAACCTGTTCCTGCTTGTCTGCTGCGAGAAACGTGTGAGATTCACCATTATACTTCTCCAACACAATTCTCTATATAATAACAGATTTTTTGAAAGCGCACTCATTCACCAGAGCTCCTGGTTGATTCTGGCCCCACCTGTACTTTATTTTGGTAATATCATGGAATTTTGCCGAATAAAATCTCATAAATATACTTTTTATTCCATAATATATTTTTCGGCCAATCACAATGGATTAATATTTTTACCTAAAATAACTGAATCCTAAAAATCTCACACCATTTCCGTAAACATATCAAAAAATCTAGAAACAAAAACAAATCAAGATATGCATTTTTATCACAATTTAATCATGAAATTCAATCGATCATACGATAAATTAATTAAAATTTTTCAAATGTCCAATGTTCGATTACAGTTTTTATACTTAAGTTAATCCTCATTACAATTTTAAGCTACTGATATTTAATTTAACCTAAATTAAAATTTACCAATATAAAGGATCTGATCAAATTTAGATAATGATTATAATTAAAATCAAAATGCATAAATTTGTGGATACCTTGACGTAGTTCTCTTCAGCAATTTTTTTGTTAATCCTGTCCAATAATCGGAATACAAAAGCTTTAGTAAAAAATCGTGATGAACAAAAGATGATATTAAGAAAAATTTAGCAACAAAAAACTTCAATAAAAATTCAACAGACAAGTGAATGCTTTTAACATTATTTTTTTTCTTAATATTATTGTGTAAAAAAGTCAAATGAACAAAATATTTCTATTAGGTAAAAAAATGTTAATATCGTACAATGAAAAACGACAATCCAAAAATATACAAACTATATAAATTTAAATTTCTTACGAATTTTAGCATGAAAAATATATTATTCGGAAACAAATATTGTAAGTATATTGGTAACTAATTTATTTATATTGTTCACTCAAAAATATTGAGTTTACTAAAAAAATATATACTTTTGGTAAAAAGATAATACAATAAGGAAAATCTGTAATCTCCATGCTTGAGCTTGCCAAAAATATTAGAAATTCCAGATATGTTTTGATATTGATTAATACTATTTCCGAAAAAAAGTCTTTTCATTTATGGTTTGGTGTCTCTATATAAATCATAAGAGCAAAAGCTAACCTCGACCACTGTTCCTGTACGCTGTCTCTCTCTGGCTTTGATTATTTATGTTTTATGTTTTTGATTGTTGACGCATCCGTTGTTTGATGTTCATGTATCTTTGAAAGTGCAGCGATTGACGATGAAAATACTATTGCAACAGGATTTTACTCTAATATACTCTCGCGTGGAAGAAATTGGTAGATTTCCTTTTCTCTTTTGAATCTTGCGTATAGGGTTTTTGTTGCATAGAGTTTTTGTTGTCTAATTTTTTTTTATTTCAAAATTGTTTGCTTTACATGTTCCTCGTGGTGCGGTTGCTGCTTCTGATCTGGTGCGACAATGGGAGGTCATGATGATCGATACGGGTTCTTTCTGAGTTTCAGGGCATGATATCATAAACAAAAGCGAGGTATATAAATTTTTTCGTTGGTGATGATGATCTTTTCAGTCGCCTATCATTGATTTTTTTGGCTTGCAGGGTCCTAATCGAATTAAAATTATTGGTACTCTTATCAAAGCTTACGAGAAGAATTTTTTTAAATTGATCCGAACTCTAGGTTCGGTGACTGTCCTTCCAACTTTTGTGGAGGGTAAGTGAAAATACTGATATGTAAAGGGCTGAATAATTTCTTATGCATTGGCATTCATAGAATCTACGTGGGTTATTAGTTTGATCCTTGATTTATGCTTATTATCTCTTATTTTTTGACACAAAAAAAGATAAAAGAGGTTTATAACTTTAGATCCTAAGGAGGATGTTGATAAGAAACATGCAGTTGGAAAAATTCTAAAGAAGAGTCTTACTATTAAAAGTTTCTTGGTCCAAGTTTGTTAATTTTGCTCCCACTATGGAATGAACAAACATGAAAAATGGATGTTCAAATCAACAAAATCTGTTGCTTTGAACACTGAGTCGGAACATCCAGCGTGCGTCTGTGATAAAGACGGGAGGCATTGCTACCAACGCTGGCGTCCGAAGGAAAAACACCAGTATTTGTACGTCCAACGCGCGTTTTCACTTAAAGCGCCCGCGTCAGTATTAAAAGCACCAGCGTCTGTCCCAATGGCGCCAACGGCTCAATCTGAATGGTTGCAAAAACTTGTGATCCAACGGCTACGTTTTTTGAAATCTATAAATACACACATTCTAAATTCACGCATTCAACTCTAAATTCACACATTCTACACATTCTTCTCTTCTCTTCACTCTCAATTCTTGATTGAACATGTCTCGGCCCCGGTTAGTTCGGCGAGTTCCGTATGCTAAAGAAGAAGATGAATCTATTTGCAGAAACTATGTTTTTTTTATCTACTCCAGCTTGGTTCGGCAAACTATCCATGGGCGAATTTCTGGGCGGTTATTCACGATGGGTTCTGCAGTGACACTCATAATCCTAGCCGTCGTTCTACTTGCGACATAGAACATCGTTTTGGTACAATTAAGAAAGAAGTAAGTGAGTTTGTAACTTTAACCATACAAGTAAATCGATATCGACTGAGAGGTGAACCTGATGCTGAGATGGTAACAAGATTTTTGGCTGAATGGCGAAGATGGAAAAATGTGGCTTTTCCTTTCGAAAAAATGTTTTGAAATCCTTAAGGGGTTGAACAGTTTCAACCCCTTCTTTGTAGTTGTTGTTCCACCTAGTACTTCTTCTCATTAGTAAGCCAATGTAATGTAGTCCGTCGTAATTTAGTGAAGCCAATGTAAAACACTTACTTTTACACATATGTAATTTTATTTAATTAAGACTGTCGTACTTTTAAAACTAAAACTACAAATGTTAGCAGAATTAAAAATTACATTAATCTCTCTAACGTCACTCATCTCTAGCTCCCTCATTGTTATTTTATGGAGCCAATAATTCAGAAAGTCCTGGGGATAGACCTGGCTGACCTGGCTGAAAAAATAAGGCGATTGACCTGGATGAACAAAATAAGGCGATGCACTCTGTGTACTCGGTACTCCAAGAATATAAGAGGTTTGTTGATGTGGTGGTGTTGGTGTGTAGCATTCATTTGGGTTGTAGGGCACATTTGGATTGTAGGGAGAGGATGATGATGAAATGCGCCTAGGTTCAAGCCGATATGCCTGAGGTTGAGATACAGGCACAATTTATAGTGAAGTAGTATTGTGATGTGTTTCTCGCACCATTGTTTCTTCACTTTCTTGCCATGATATGTCGTTTTTTTCACTTTCGTGCAATGATCTGTTGCTCCTGGTGGAATTGGAAGAATGTGACCGTCGTCCATCATCATTTGCAGTTGGACTTAAAGTTGGTGTCAATCCAAACATTTTGTCTGTCTGCAATTTTCATAGTTGTTCCAAGTGCATCACTTCTACTTGCCGATTCCGCCAATGCAAATCGTTGAGTCGAATCCGCAACTCTTCCTCACTGGCAGTGACATTGTAGTAAGGATAATCACGGTCCATACCTTGGGGAAAAATGGGGATCGTGGTTGGCTCACCTTGTGAAGTGATAAACGAATTTCGGGCATATTTGACGAGGATGATGAAGAACTTGCACCCGTCCTGGGATAAGTCATAAAGCTTGGCTCTTCTGGAGGTGGTTGGCTAGGAACGATATTTGGATTATGGGACATGTTTGATAATCCTGGGAAATCAAACCCATAGACGTGCATGTTCTTTGTCCCAATCACAGGCTTCGTAATTGACCGGTACCAGCTGACATACTTCTGTTCACTAATATTCACAATTGTATTTAGTCCATCCCTCTCCCAACCGGTTATTCTCAGACGATAAAATCTGATGCATAGGTTTGCATCTGTTGTAACGGGTTAATTGCAATTGCAAATATATGTTGTATTTGGTACTACACTCTTTCTCCCATACACCAAACCCCTCTTAGTGATTCCGGACTGTAAAAAACAACTCTACGCACAGAATAATCAAGAGTTATTACTCCAACATCAACACTATACTGAGGTAAATCAACTTAAGGGTGAACAACTACGTTGTTGTGGCTCCGAGTCATCTGATGTAACCTGTAAACAAAACTGCAACCCAAGACGTCGTTGCCAGTGTTCTTCTCTAAGTTGTTCTTCATATACATGTCCAACATTGGAAATCTAACTGTTCCTTCTTTTAGGATTGGTTTACCAACACGGAAGTAGGTATACCACCAATACTGCAAATTACTCCATAATTTTAGTATTTTGACTAAATAATCTACATTTGTTCACAAAAATTATTCAAATTTAGTAATAATAATAAATTTAAAAATAATAATTTTGATATTTACCTCTATGATACCCCATAAACCAGTGAAGTTTCCGTCGCCCAAGGACGCTTTATCCAGCGCACAGTACAATTCTGCTAAAATTGCAGATCCCCAGTCATAATCTGGTGCTTTGTCGAGATCTGCTAACGCTTCAAGCCAACCAACATGAGCAACATAAGTTGAGTTTGGAAAGAATGCCTGACCCAGTACCCATAAGATAAACATCCTTTAGAGTTCAGGATAGTCATCTACATGTTCTGGGTTTCTGGGTTTGGTTAGGAAAATATTCAAGGACTCACATCTAATCCCACCTCCTTTCAAATTTTTATAATCTCGACGCATATCTGATTCCACAAACGAGGAACAAAGCGTCTCCCATTTACTATTTGACACCCATTCGTCTTGGTTGAATGGTGGCGGGTCTCACATTCCACTAGGAATCCCAACAATGAAATACAAATCAAGGGGAGTAATTCCTATTACAAGTATAATATCAAATATGATTAATTTTTTTGATTATTTAATAATTTTTAAAAAAAAATAATTTAAGTTAAGTTAAAAAAACTTACTAATTTCGAAATCCATAAAATGGAATGTGTGCGTCGTCATCCACCACCTTTCTACCACTGTTTTCGGAATTTTTTTGTTATGTTTTCTAGGCTTTATTCTATAAAGCGCATATCAAGGATATCTGTCAACCCTTGCTCGGACTGCAGCAGGTAGACCAACATAAACAACATTTAATTCTGAAAATTCACCTTTCGTGACATAAAAATCCTCAGATTGTTCACGATGCCCCGATACATGACCTGGGACTAATGATGGAGCAACAACTATATCTGGGTTAGCAAACTCTTCTTCTCGATTTTGAGAAAAATCTACACCTGTGTGAGGCAACGGTGCCGATTCATTTTTTCGATCTCTTTTCTTCTTTATACTATTCACCGCTCTTCTCGCTATGTTCATATTGTATTAGAAAATTTTGATTTAGAAGATTTTTAGAAGAAGAAAATGGAAGTGGTGTGACTGAAAATGAAATGAATAGAACGAATTTATAGTGTTGGAATTCGAACGTTGGAAATATAGGCGTTAGAGAGTCGACCGTTAGAGACTTTGTGTCTAACGCTCGAGTCAGAACACCGAACGCCGCGTCAGAACATCGAACTCCCGAGTCGGGGCTTCCAACGCCAGAGTATGTCTTCCGGTCGCGTGTCTGATGGTCCAACGCCCTACGCTTTACCATAGTGGAAAACCCAGTTTGACCATCCACGTGGCTCAACAAATGTTTGAGTTTGGCCATTGCCATAGGAACTGCTATTAGTAATACTCATGTGATGATACAGTTAAAAAAAATAGCTAGGATGAGTTATTTTTGCTATTAGTAATAGGCCGTTTCCTTCTTCACCAAGTTGTAGCGAGTTAGCTAAACGTTGTTTTTTACTGGTGTCTTTCCTGGTGAGTGTGATTGGATAGTCCATAACCATCGGCTATGAATGTCTGAAATACGTGTAAGAAACGTTTTGTGCGTACACAATTCATTAAAGAGTGTTAATCTATCATTCTCTATTGTTATGAAACATTGTTATTAGCTTGCTATTTCTCAGTCCATGGTGATTCTAATGCATTACCTGCTAGCCAATGTTGTTACTTGACTGCATCGATTCCCATGTTTCAGGAATGTAACTGGGTGGTAAAAAGCTCGCCTTGGTGGATGTTAGGAAACTGTCAAGTTAACTAGGTTCTATATACTATAGTTCTTATACTTGGATGTTAAATCTTTGTCTCTTTACGAGAAATGATTTTGGGGTGCAATATCTATTAATGCAGTGTAGATAAGAGGTAATAAAGCAAGTGAATTTCGAGAAATGAACCGTCTTTAAATGATAGATTACTTATTTAAATGTTCTTAGACTTTGTTGCATAGGTTTTGAATAGATAACACTTTTCAACCGGCGGACATCATGTCAAGCATCACCATCCATGGTTATGAAATTTTGGCAGTACGACTCTAAATCACTTTTGTTATTTTCTTTTTGTATCTAAATAAAAAATTCGCTTTTGTTATTTATTTTTACTTTTCTGTCATAATCACTCACACTTTTGTTATTCATTTTTATTTTTCGGTCATAAATTAGTATTGTACAGATACAAGACACGATGTTATATATAACGTCTATGTACGTCGTTGTGTTACCAGAAGAATTTGTTTGTTTGTATCTTTAAAATATATTACCTAGAAGACTGTTATTATTATAGATAACACAATAGAATTCATAAAAACACAATTTATGAAGAAGAATTCATGGATGCAAAAAAAAAAACATTCTACTAAATTACTCATTTTTATCTTGCTCATCGGGTATACAGTAAGCCACAACTTGATTAATATCCTTAACAATTTTTAGGGTCAGTTGGATTTATTTTTTGTATTATTACTTGGTTACTTTGGTGATTACATTTGTTATTTTATTTTCAGAATTGTATACCTTATCAATTTTCTCAATTTTTTAGGTGATAAATATTTGACCCAAATGCTACGACGATCCATATTGTTTATAAAATAAACTAATATTATTTTTTAATGTTTATTGTGTTTAGCGCTGTGTAGGGGAGGTTTACTTTACCATACAAGTCTCAAAGCCTACTTTATTTTATTTTATTTTATGGCCAAGTACAAGCTTCAAACTTGCTTGCCTTTGCGTGAAGCTATTGTGTTCTCCGTACTATGAGACAAAAATCCGGTGGAGGGTGGAAAGATTTAAAGGATGCATATAATTCCTAACATGGGGCTTATCCATAATTATTCTAAATACTTAACTTAAAGAAAGGGAGAAAAAAAAGTGAGTATCGTCGATATATATATAAATTTTTTTTTAAGAGAAGTAAGGAGGAAATTCCTATGGTTGATGATTAATACTCCATCCGTCACTATTATAAAAACGGAGTTTATAAATTTTGTAGTTTTATAAGATATGCGGAGTTCCAATTTTAAGGTTGTTTTCTCCTCATATTCCCTATTTACTATGCATAATAATCATACAATTCAGTAAAGCATGAGAAAAAGATTTATATTAATATATAATATTTGTATTGAAAAAAGAACAACATAAATTAAGAAAGCAAAGAAAAATTTATGAAAACTGAACTTTTTCTTATTATAGGAGAACTCTCGTTCTCCGCCTATATACTGGGACAGAGCTAACTTGATTTTATGTACAACCAAAAGATAGTTGGTAGTTTGACTTTATGTACATATGCTAGCACGCAAAATGAGTAGAACATTTTGTGTTTTATGTACATTTGATAGCATTAACTGAGCAAAAGACCTTTTTTGTTAAAATCGTAGTGATAATCATACATGCGTGTGCATGGCATTTATAGTGATATGTTAATAGGTGTATAAGATTTTTCATGTTAAGGTTTGTCGGAAAGATTTGATTGATTGGGTGTAACCAACTCATAACAGTGAAAATGTTGAGATAACAAAAAAAGAAAACTACAACAAATTTGGATATGGATATAAAGAGTTAAGGACATAATTTTAGTCCATCTATGTGCTTCAATTTTTTTATATACAAAACAAGTCAATCTATAAAGCATCAATAAGTGTTGTAGCGTTTGATGATGTTGACCACAAACTCATAACATTCTAATAATGTTTATATTTATCGATTTTTCGTTATTCCTATGTTAATGGGTAAAAACGTACTGTCTCGGTGTAAATTGAAAAAAATGAAAATAACACTTTTCCTGAAACAGAGGGAATATTTTATTTTCCCAACCACATTTATGGATAATTATGATTTTCCACGATGGAAAAGAAAATTCTGCTCAAATGAACCAATTTGGTTATTAGGATCCTAAGCATATTCTTTTTTAATAAAAAAATATAAAGAATAATAAATATAATAGGATAAAGTGAAATAAATATAGTAAATTAGTTATCGGAAACACAAAAACTGCCGAGTGGTCAAGCAATATTGACGGAGGTTGAAGAAGACCTGCACGTTGCACCATTTTTCACTTTTGCTCATCCCATAATGGGATCAAAATAGACAAATCTTTAATTCACCCATCTGATAGGAATTGCTCCAACTCATTCTCAAGTCAAAAACATTCCCGTGCGTAGCACAGGTGAAAAACTAGATTAATTTCTGAAACCTCGTCGTTCCTAGGAGACAATATCGTTCTTTCGGTCATATATTCAGCAAAGGGCTTTCTCATTTCTTCAATTCTCGGATATATCTTTGAAATCAACTCATGTAGATTGACACATTTTGACATAGCGGATGGCAAGTTAACTTTTGGCTCTGGATTTTCGCCCACCTGCAAAATGACATGAGTATATCGAAGGAATTAGTATCTAGCTTGGCAAATGTGGTGGCTAAGAATGCAAGTAGCAATAATGTAAAAACACCTAATGAGCTGTGAGTCTTAGCTTTCCGTTATGTAATGCAATTATCCAGTTCTATGAGGTTTCAAGGTAATTGAAGTCTGCATAACAGACTTAATGATCTTTGGTGGAGATGTTTAAGGGAAAAATATTACAAAAACCATAACCTACTTAGCTCACATCAGAGCCTATTAAAAAGTAAGTGATACCTCAAGAATTTTGTTCATCTTAGCTAACAGTAGGAAACCTCATTAATTATCACAAAAAAGAACCGGAGGCTCAGGACTGCAACACCATTCAATCAAACTTACATTCCATGCTCATAGCAACATATGAATCCATTATACTGGGATAGAAACATTATGGGGGACACTTTCCCACAATGCAAAGTTCATAGTGACTCCACCTACTGAAAACCATGTTACCGTCTGGATATACCATAGTGTTCTGACAAACATCGTAGACATTTTACCATCTGGATCATTTTGAGATGCGGGTATCAAGTTTGGTTTTCTGTTTTTTTTACACAGAAATATAGCTAACACACAATTTCCACTTCCAGTGGATTGTACAGTAAGTGAAAATGGTGTTTAGGAGGTGCAATATGGTCTAGGTGTACGCTTTTCTTTCCCAAAGAGTATTTAGTGATGGCAAATGGTGTCTATATGGTACAACACACCAAGTAAACAGACCCTTTTGCATCCTAAAGCCTGATGTCTAGCAGTAATCAGAGAATCCATAGGAAATATCATATGTAACGTTATTATTGTCGCTGACACATAGTTTCCATTCTTTTTGAAGGATGAAACTATACACAGTAAATGGGAGGTTACTGTCTAAAGAGTAAACCATACCTATACACAAAAAGACTACACAAACTCAGAAACATGAATTCAGAGATAGTGAACTACGTTTCATAGATGCATAATGGAAATAGAAGAATTCATGTGTAGACAACGTACCTGAAGTAAGTACTCAGCGAACGCAATGCTATCAGGATCTTGACTCTCAAGCCTCATGTTTTGTGTGAGCTTAAGCACATTCACGTCTCTCCACAAAACAGAGCTTCTAACTGACGCATCTATGATTTGTTCTCTACGACCCTTTTGTACCACCGGCAAAGTTTGCTTAAAGTCTCCTCCAAGCACAACAGTGATCCCTCCAAATGGTTCGCTACTTGATCTGACATCTCTTAGGGTACGATCTACGGCTTCGATACAAAATCGGTGTTGCATTGCTACCTCATCCCATATGATCAACTTGGTAGCTCGAAACAATTCTGCCTCGATCGAATCAAAATCGACATTACACTTGGAATCAGATTGTGGCTCGAAAGGTATCTTAAATGTTGAATGTGCTGTCCTTCCACCGGTCAGAAGCAATGCAGATACGCCGCAAGAAGAGACGGTCAAAACAACATCACCCTTGCTGCTTCTATGTGTTGCTGCCAATGTGTTGTACACAAAAGTCTTCCCCGTCCCGGCACTACCATTTAAAAAGAATGTCTTACCGAGATTATTCACTACGGAATCTGTGATTGTCTCAAATGCAAGTCTTTGTTCAGCATTGAATTTCTCCACATTCGAGTCCACCACTGGTTTTTGAATGTCAAACTGAAGTTGTCTTTGCTCCCATATTAATCGATTTCCAACAATTCGGCTCCAGTCACCGGTGTGTTGGGGCATTCCAAGATCCTTCATTTCCTTCCCTTCCTCCTGCACTATCTTCTCCATGAGATACAGACCATAATCAAGAACCTGCTCCTCAGTTGGATTTTCAATTTCGTATTGTCTTTTGATCCTGAATGGCAAATCATCACATATATCCTTTCCATACCTCTCCCACAGAACTTCTGGTCGTGTAGGATTGCACTTGGTTAGTATAAGACCAAAGAGTTGTCGCAGCTGATGTGCAGTTTTGATCACGACTGATTCTTTCAAGCATTTATCACATTCTCCATCATCTTCCAACAGATTTAATGCAATACAGGCAGACTTGAAAGTCCGGTGGACCTCTTGAACACCACTATTCATCGTAGTTCTCAGGTGCTTGAACGACCTCGCCCCCGCTACTACTGTAAGCACCAACCTCAGATAATACAGTTCGCCACTGTTTGGGGCGACAAAATACATTCTCCCGATAGCATAGCCTTGCTTTCGAGGAGTCCATACCTTACCTGACAGAGTGATATGAACATATTCAGAAACATGATGACTCATAAATACGCATCGCAATCTGACTATTGAAACTCAGAAACATGTTTATTTTCAAAAACATAATTCAGACTATACTCATAAATGTGTAAATAACAACATGTAGTGTTGATCATTTCAGAAACTAAGGTATTAGCTTATATTATAGATGTACCATATACTATTTCAATATTGCCTTTGCATATTTTTATCGTCATAATTCAAATGATACTCAGAAACATGTAAACGAAGTCCTATTTTCATAGTGTACGGGTATCATTTCAGTAAATATAGAGAAAGGTGAAATAGTTTAAATAACAAAATCTGAAGAATGAATCTGGACATGTAATGTAAACTGAAGAATCTCTTACCGGACCATACGAAATGTGGTGGAAAGTCTTGATAGGTGTATGCCTTTGCTCTAGGATGTAACCTGCAGCAGTCCAAACTTTGAGATATGCCTTTCAAACAAACTCATGAAAACAATATGACTTGGTATCTATAAACATAAATAAATTGTTGTACATTAGCCACATGTACTATGCAAAGTAGAATATTAACCAAGTTTATTCAGTCAAATGTGCCTCCATTGCTTGCATTATAACTTCATTGTCATTCTTCTCCGTTTAATTTAATACTCTAGCCTGCAATGATTCAGTAGTCTTGGTAGGTGTGTGCCTTTCTGGATCTTAGTGTTTTTCAAAACTTTAAAAAGCATATATGTCCATCTAATTCAGTGAGCCAAAATGTGGCTCATGAAATTTGCACCATGACCTAACATTGGTCAATGACCTAAAATACTCATCTGACTGAAAATCTACAGCGAAATTCAACTACAATTTACTAAAAGTAGTGACATGGATAAATAGGATAAACTTTTAGGGTTAACCTGAAGTGGTGATGGTGTTGCTGGTGGTGAAGGAAGTGGTGACGTATCACTGGTTATGTTAGAGATGAACGCGAAATTGACTTGAAAACAAAGAGGGGTAGTTAGGGAATATTGTACCTGTAGTAGTCGAAGTACCCCATTAATGTGGTTACCACAATGTCTGCTTTATCTTGTATCACCTCAACTGGATCCTCTGGATCGTCTCGTTGCTTACCTGGAAGATGGACTGCAAGACGCTGTACTTTAGGGTTCTCTTTATGCATACGGTTTCCAAGCAAACGCCAAGCTGCATCAGGTGCTCCTATGTACCTTGCATTCAAATACTGAAGAATCTCGTTGGGGCCACCAGAAGCAACTATAGTCATCAGGTCATGTCCCTTGTATATGTACTTGTGTATGTACTTTACAGCTAAGACACTGGAGCAAACCTCGACATTGATATGGCAATCAAACATCCTGCTAAGGTGTGGATTGTAAGGGACCACATCCATATTAGTGGACTGGTTCTGATACTTGAAAACACAGTGATCTTGGCGTCGACGGTATATTGGATACCCGTTATCACTAATTGAAGTTGATTCTGCATATTGTTTTGGATAGTTCTTAGTGCACTTTCCATTCTCCATGCAAAATGCACTCGGTTTCCTAGCACCACACGGTCCATGCACCATGCATCTCTGTATTGTTCGAAAAAGTTCTGGATCTTGCTTGTCATCTGGGAACTCAGCACATACTATTTTATCCACCTGCTCTGGGGTGTGTATCTTATCTTCCTTGTCCAGAAAAATCAACATGTGCATATGCGGCAACCCTCTCTTCTGAAACTCTATTGTGTAAACATATCCAACCATCCTGCCAAACACGTTCTTCTCTTGTATTTCTTTTATCAGCGCCTTACATTTGAGCTCAAATACCCTTGCCACTAAATCAGGCCTATCGTGTGGCTGCTGATTTCCTAACAGAGCACTTGTAATATCTTCCCATCGTGGGTTCACCATCATGGTAAGAAATATATCGCGATGGTGGTAATACCTTTGCAAGAATCCAATAAACAAAGTAAATCCTCCAATACAATAATCAAGCAACACAGTAAAGAGTATAAATGATAAGTAATAAGCTCTGCACACTTAAATAATAATAATAAAGAAAAACAGAATTACATGCATCCAATATGTCGATACCATGGAATCATTAAAAAAAAAGAAAAAAAAAGCAGAAGATCAATTCGTTAGTCCTATTAGAGTTGGTAATAAAATACCTGGTTATCGAGTGCAACTGATTTTCCCTTTCGAGATGCTTCTGTGGCGTGATCCTCTTGCTCATCTTGAGGGTGAACTTGCCGGGAAAAATCTGACGTTAAGGTGGACATCATATATCTCATTGCTGCAGAAGTTGGAGATACAACGATTAGTACCTTGATAGAAGATATAAAAGTGCAGCGTCTGTTGATTAGCATGACTGAAGCTTGCAATAGGTTATAAGTATCATATATCTCACACATCTATAAAGAAATATCAAAACAGAATCCATGGTTCAAGCAGAATTGTGTGATATATAACTCAACAAATTATAAAACAGAATCAAGTTAAGAGATGTCTCAAGTCTCAACTAATCCATTATTGCAATTATACTTTTGTATCAAAAGACTTACCATTACTTGGTCCCGGTCTGTGCTCATTATTAGTAGCATCATCCTTTGTTGTTCTTCGCATTTGATAAGCTCTATGCCGTTGTTCAAGGATCTGCTGTTTGTCACTTTCACTCATTGAACTTCGTCTTTCTTCCATTGCAATACGGCGTTTCTCTAACTGAAGTGCTCTCTGTTGCAGCTGAATTCTCGGGCTTCGGCGAAGAATGCAACTTGATTCTGCTTTATGCTCTCCAGCTGACTTACAAACCTGTACAGTTGCTGTAAAATATCTATATTATAATCTTATCATGTTCCTAGGTCCCTACTTATGGGATAAACATTTACTAAAAACTAAAAATGTGTTGAGCTGAAGGTATATCATTGAACTCAGTAAGCTTACAACTGGTTTCCCGGTCATCTGGTTGGCGATTTGCTGCACTAATTCTTGCATGATAAGCAGCACGACGTCTTCTCTTTCGCCTTCAGTAACTGAATCCTGTTTGCCCTATATTGAGCACGACGCAGGCGCCTTTCTTTTTCAGTATCAGTCTCCGTTAGGTCTCGAACTCGAGCTAGATCAGTAAGTCTCGGACTTCGACGTGGATGCGAACTTGATAAATCCATCCACAATGGTAATAGAAGATGCAAATGCAGTAGCACAATGATGCACTTGGACAGTTACACAAACAGGAGAGTTCACAAACTTAAATTCATTCAATCCAATCCTATGATTTCAACCAATTCATTCAATCCAACCAATTCAATCCTGTCATTCAACAAATTTAATCCAATCCACACCCAATGTCTAATTTCAACCAATTCATTCAATTCAATCCTATCATTTCAACAAATTCAGTCTACACCCAATTTCTAATTTCAGAGTTTGATGTAATGATGTGTTTTTAGGGTGTAGAAGGCGGAGAATACAGTTGTGTACAAAGAACGGAGTTCGCGTTCGAATATAGGGTTTGTGCACAAAAATACGTTACCTGAAGTGAAGAAACCCAATCTGGAATTATTTGTGGAGGATACTTCTGAATTGATTAAATCTATTCACCCAGTTTCCAATTTAGGGTTACAGCTTCTGAATTGATAAAATCAAGTCAAAACCTTGTACTCTAAATTCGAAATTTAGAGTGGGAAATTGATCAAGATCAAGAGAGATTTATGATGTTCGACGGAGAAGAAGAGATCGAGAGTGTGAAATTGATGGCTGGTCGATTTCGAAGAAGAAAGGAATCGAGATCGAGAGAGTTTTTTTTCTGCGTTTTTGTTTTTTTTTGGTTTAGAAGAAAGAGTAATAGAGATACATTTTTGCCCCTGGATTTGGTGGAATATACGAAAAACTAAAGGAAACTCAAAAACACGGAGAGGCAATCGCGTAATTTACATATTCATAAGTCTGTTTTGCCCTCTGAGTTGTAATCAATTACGGGAATTTCAGCGAGGAAATGAAACGCGGAGGGACAATTTTGTCATTTAATCGTTGAACGGAATTTTATATTATAAAATAAAATGAAAATAGAAAAAGAATAGAAAGAAGATAAGTCATTTCTCTCCAAAACCCTTTCTACTGTATCCATCCTCTCTCGGTCTCTTCTGAAGAAATTCTCTAACCCTCGCCCAACGATGGCTGCAGCATTAGCAAGAGCTATAATCACAAAACCCACTTCCATAACCCTCCCAAGTCGTCTTTTTTCATCATCATATTTCTCATCGATAGCTAAATCCCCCCCACTTCCTGGTTTCATTAGACCTAAAAGACAACATTTGGTTCTTTTATCTCATGCTGTTCAAGTACTTACACCTTGTGCATCTCGTTTGAATACTATACGATGTAGAGTTAATCGGTCTGGTTCTGACTCATATTCACCTATGAATTCTGGGTCCAATTATAGTGATCGTCCTCCTACTGAAATGGCACCATTGTTTCCTGGTTGTGATTATGAACATTGGCTTATTGTTATGGATAATCCTGGTGGTGAAGGTGCTGATAAACAAAAGATGATTGATTGTTATGTTCAAACCCTAGCTAAGGTTCTTGGAAGGTAAAAGTTTAAATAAACTCGTAAATTGAATTGTTCATTTTTTTTTCTAAATTAGAGTTTATGTATGTGTGTTTCCAACTAGGAGTTTTGCAGTTCTGACCATGATGTTTAGTTTGGAGATTTTGGGTTTTCTGATGTGTTTTTGTCACTTTTATCTGTGCCTGCCTGCATTTTGACTAGGGTTTAAGGCTTCTTGAAAGGTATTATCTAAAGAATAAACCATTTTGTAATTTGGGCTGATATGTCTTTAGGTTTAGGTTTGTGTTTATTTTGTTATGAATCAGGTTTTCTCATGTTTATACCCGTTGGTTTTCTCATGTTTGTGTTTACCATATTTCATTGCTTCAAAGGTATACATGTAAAACACAACTTTTGGCTTTGTGTCTTAGTTTAACTTTTTTTTTTGTTCCTCTAGTTAGTAGATATTGTTTAAGATTTTGTGGATTAGTTAGTGCTGGTTTCTTTCGTGGTTGCCTACAGTGTCTAAACATGGTTTTGCGGTTGTGTATTATCTCTTTGTTGTATTTTATGGTGAACTACCCAAAGCATTAAAAGTGTAGAGTGTTACAGTTGTTCCTTTTTGAATATTTAGGCTAAGTGCTGCTTGAGGGGCATGTCTGATTTGAATATGATTTGTCTTAGGTTATCTACTAATTCTGTCTTAATTATTTACTGAAGACAGTATTCTGAGAAATCTATGTGATTACAACAATTCGGTTTCTTGAACTTCTCTAATTTTCTTGAGATTTATCTCTTTAATTTATATGTCTACCCTGTACTATTCATCGCTAGCTTAGTAGCTTTTACAGTTTCTTTTTCTTTTTATTTTGTTTGCATACTTATTCAATCTTTGGCATTATGAATACAGTGAGGAAGAAGCAAAGAGAAAGATATACAATGTTTCATGTGAAAGGTATTTTGGTTTCGGATGTGAGATTGACGAAGAGACCTCAAATAAGCTTGAAGGTTGGTCTATTTAGCATTTTATTTCTGTTGGTCAAGTATTTGGTGTTTGCAATTATGATCTGCTACAGAGTTCTCTTTAATTGTGCTTGCTTGCTTTTATTATCTACAGGTTTGCCAGGTGTTCTATTTGTGCTTCCAGATTCTTATGTGGACGCCGAGAATAAGGACTATGGAGGTAAGCTTTGATTTACACCCGAAAGAAAATCTTGTTTTTTCATTTGTCTCGCTTTTTTGCTATGTATATACTTTGAGGGCTGCCTTCTGCATCTGTTATCTGTGTTTGGAACTGTTGACCACGTGCAAATCTGACATCTGAGTGAGATGCAATTTGAAGCTCGCTACTTCTCGTTAAAACAAATCCAGATATGACTAGAGATAATTCATGTCTTATATGTTGGTGATGTTATACTTCTTCAGTTTAGGGCCCAGGAAACCTGTGGCTAAGCATTTTACAATAACATGCAAACTTTCTTTAAAATGTATAGGTTTCTGATGCCTATTGGCAGTCCAGAATTTTAATAAAGATGTTTTAACTGATCTTTTGACACCCTGAGTATAGTTGTACACCAGTAAAGAGGATGAAAATGAGAGTCCGGACTGTGTTTACTTATTAGCTCTTTTTCCTTTTATTTGTCGATTGAATCAAGATGAAATATTTAACACTGTGGGTTGCTCTATGGTTTTCTATTTTGAAGCTGAACTGTTTGTAAATGGAGAGATAGCTCAAAGATCGCCTGAGAGACAGAGGAGGGTGGAGCCAGTGCCCCAGAGAGCTCAGAGTAGACCCAGATACAATGACAGAACCCGATACGTTAGGCGCAGAGAAAACCAACAATAGATGCTCACTTGGCTGATGGATGAGTGTGATAGATGTATACTGTGGATCGGAAGCAATTTTAGTTATTTTCGGTTGCTGCCAATGTTTCTGGTACCTGAACAGTATACATTTGTGGTTATTCTCAGTTTATATTGGTTCTGGAATGCTACATTTATCTTTTTTGAACAAATTATTATGTTAGTTTCTTTAACCTAAGTTTTTGTTAACTTTAGAAGGAATGGTCTACCAGTGTTTTTGTTACACCTAAAAACTTAAATCGTCTCTCTCCTCTCTGAATAGTGTTTTTTTCCTTTCTCAAGGAAAAGAAAGAAAAAACACAATAAATCTTTCTACTCTTCCGCCATGGATGAGTAATCTTTAAGCTGACCTTTGGGTAATTTGGGTCATGAGGTATGAGGGACGGATTTGACTTTCTATAAATTTTGATGTGATGATTTTTTTCTTTTATTTTGCTGCATCTTACTGATTATAATTTTTCTCTTTAGATCGGGTGAGAAAGTATGCTGTGGTTCAAATTAACACAGGTATTTCTCTGGATCTGATTATGTGTTCTTATTTTTAGGTTTTGACCCTCCTCTTTTCTCCGATTAGCTTGTTGTGGGTATTGTTGTTTTTGATACAACAACAACAGGGGATCTGAGGGTCTATTTCTAATTTTAAATATGCTTGTTTGGTTCTTATTTCTTTGGTTTTTCATGTCTTGTTCTCCTCTTCAGGTTGTTGTGGGTATTCTTGTATTTGATACAACAACAACAGTGGACTTGATATTATTTTTGTGTGTTTCTTGCTTAGTTTTTCCTTGATGCTCGTGTCTGTTTAGCTTCTATGTCTTCTTTTGTCTTCAATTTCTTTTTTAATTAAGCAGTTAATATCAAATTTCCTTGGATTTCGCTGGAAAATTTTGAAATTTTTCATAAATTAAAACTGTAAGATTAAGCGGATCAGCTGAGATTCTTCTTTTGCGATTGAATCGGCTGAGGTCCTTTCTTTCTTCCGGATATTTTGTTTCATATCCTTGAATTTGGTCTATTGTTGTTTTGATTGGTGAACGGTTTTCCCATTTTATTCCTTTGATTGGTACTCTCCTCCAATTTGATCTCTTGTTTTTATGTTGTGATAGCCTGCACCACTCAAAGAAAAAAAAAACAACTTTAAGTTAGTTGCGATGGTGAGGAATGCCATTTGATTTACAAATCGGAAACGAATAAAAGTGTTTCCTTTTCCCAGTCAAATCCTTTTTCTTTTTGTTTTTCTTTAAAAACTCTTCAAAGTGGAGCTTTTTTGGATGCAAGGTTTTTAATTTTTTTTTTCTGATGTTCTCTATCAGTTGCTAGTGGCAATTGAAAAGGGGAGAGATCATCCTATTCTTCTTCTGTGTTGGCCTTTTTTCTAAAAAATAGAGAAAAGGTCGGTATGTTTTGGAATCTCTCTGCGTGGTTTGTTCATCTGTTTCTTAGTCTTGGCAACCATGGTTTTAAGTTGCGAGGATATTTTGAATCTGCTTAATGTGTTTTTGGTTGGGTCCATTTTATTTGGTCCAGTAATGGTTTTTCTCTTGAAAATTCTGTCTTCTTTCCAATGAACTTGCTGTTTGATGTAGGATACTGATGCTGTATGGTTTTGATTGCTTTAATGCAAGTTAGTTACTGTTTTTTCGTTATTGGTTCTTTTTGTTAGTTTAGTCTTAATATTGTTTCTTTATCATCACATATATGCTTGAAAAGAATCTCAAATCCACACCTTCCCTCCGCTGACCCTCCTAAACCCAAAGGCTAGCTGCTATTTTTTCCTTGATTCTTTTTAAAAATTTCAATATCGTTCTCTCTTGATTTTTTTTCAAGCCGCTACTGTTTTCCCTCCCTGGTTCTGGTTGGCGTGACTGAAACTAAAAGTTTAAGTGTCGGGCTGAACTTCTGATTTGGCTATATAGGGGCCGTTTCTTCACCACTTCTCTTTAAATTTCATTTTTACTTGTCTAATTTTCATGATGATTGTAATTCAAGTTCACTAGATTGTGTCCTTTTAAAGCTGCGTCATTTAGGTGTACCTAATTTTTACTTGCGAGTTTACTTTAAGCTTACCATGAAACCTTCACAGTGGTCATTAACCGGTACAAATGGTGTATTAACTAGCTAATTCGATCTTATTTTGTCCCTTTAGTACTGTCAGTTGGAGTAGTTCACTAATCCTTATTGCATGAAACATGCCTTAGTTTGGTGTTAGTATCGTAAGTTTAAATTATCACTAGCTAGGTTAGTCTGTTTGGCTGAGATCTGTGTCTTTTCTCTTCTTAGCTTTTTTAGGAATCTAGTATAACTAGTTTAGCTAATTTAAACATCATCCTGTACAGTGGCTTGCCAGTTTTATTAGTTAATTAGTTTACTGTTTTTTAGTTGGTTAACACTATGTGGTATCATTATTGCGCTTAGATTACATGGTTATTTCTCTTTTTATAGGAATTATGAATGCTCCTGTGAAACAACATGATGTTGAAATCAATGTTGGTTATGTATTGTCTTGGTCGGGTTTTACAAACCGTGACTCATTTACTTGTATTTCCTTGGAGATACATTTCTCATTTTATAAGTTCTAGATTGCAGAAAATGCTATAAGGGCATCCTCAATCACCGAAAGGACGAATTTTCTATCATGTACAAGCCATCGTGGCACTTCTATTAGTCTTGTTATTGGTAGAAGGGCTCAGGACCATATTTTGATAGTTTTATCACGAGTCAAGACGCTCAGTTTCCACAACTTGCTTGTGGCGACATACATATTACCAGCATTAGAAGACAATTCATTGGGTATCGATGGAGAACGAAGAATTTCTACTTATTTGTAGAATTATAAAAATGTAATTTTATCTTAATAGGTAGCTTTAGAATTATTATAGCTTTATGGACAATTTACGGGATAAATTTTTGATGTGGGCGTTCTTTGATGGGGGCATGAGGGACAAATCAGGAGTTGACATGTGTTTTTCATATTAATTGATTCAACTAATTTTGTTTCCAAAAAAACAAGACAAGTTTATTTTTTGAGAAAATATTGGTTATCTTAATTGCTTATATTTTATCTTTGATATTTTTGGAAGCAAAATTAGTTGAATCAATTAATATGAAAAACACATGTCAACTCCTGATTTGTCCCTCATACCCCCATCAAAGAACGCCCACATCAAAAATTTATCCCAATTTACGTTGCACTCTTTTTCTTAGTCAAGATTTTACCACTAGGGGTTTTTCTTGGCAAGGTTTTTAATGAGGCAACAAATGCGTGTCCTATTTCTTTGCAAGTTTTTTCTTATATGTAATTCTTACGAAGCTGGTGATTTTGGCGTTCACTAGGGCAACGTTCAAGGAACAAGTCCAAATTACTTAGCCGTTTTTTTTTAATATAAACCATTTATTTTCAAAAAAAAAACTTTCGAAGGAATAAATTTATACTAGACTGCATTTGTTTTTATGTCAATTATTATGTGAAGATATTTTTCACAGATTTTATTTTTATGTGCAGGGTTCATGCACAGTATTCTTTTTCTCAGTTACTTTTGAATTGTTATGGAAAGAAACTATTTTGCCATCAACTAAACTATTATGTGAACCTAACAGCTTAAAACAAACTTGAAAAATATCTATAGCTCTTATTACAATTAAATCTTTTTAACTTTGCAGAAATATACTATGCGAAGAAATTATCCACATGTTTTATTTAGCCCAGATATTAAAATAGAATAGTCATACATACATATGAACAGGATTTTAAGATTAACTTTGAAGATATATAGTAATAATCTGAACTTATTTCACGAGTAAGTTTCAAGATATATAGTGATAATCTGAACATAGGATGTCTTATTAATGTATGCTAGTATAGCACGCATGCGCGATACGCCTGCCGTTGCGTTCAAAATAAAATCAATAGCTTTTCTAATAAAAATATCCATTTACACCAAAAACGTATCTGTATGCATTTTTTTTACATCTTAAAAACGTATTATGATATACTATACTTTTCTAGGACAGGTAGACTTCTTCATCCAGCTTTCTTTGGTTATCCCAAGAATTTGCCACTGCTGTAGCTGATTAGCTTTTGATGTGGTTCCAATTCATGGCGACATTATCCTTTCCTTTCATTTTTTTCATATCAAGATTATCCTGAATTCAAGCTTGCTTCTGCATTCTAGAACATCTACAGAGTTATGGTACTCTACTGTGCTCCTTTGATGTTTCTGTCGACCCTCGTACTCGAGCTTGCTCTGTAATTCTAGGGCTATGACTTTATTTCCTACCATTGCTGCGAAGAGGTACAGCCTCAATCAATCAAAAATCAGAAGAGAAAACTTCTACGTGACATCATAGAGTGTTTAGGTGAATAGAGAGGAAAATTTTGTTGGTCTGCCAAATTCGCAAACTCACCTTTAAAAAGTCACATTGTCAGCAAGGATTAATTCACACACCTTTCAAGGAACATACATCAGACAGTGCAGTGCAATGACTACCAGCAGCAGCTAATTTCCGTACCTCTCCAACGCAACTGCATGAATGCTAGTATGTCAATTTGAAACCAATTTAGAGAAGAAAGAAGATAGAGTGGATGTCAAGGAAGTAAAATTAAATCTTTTTAAAAATAAAATAAAATAGACTGGTCAGAAAGCATAAATTTAGCACGAAGCCATAAGGTGAACAAATAATTAAATGATGATGATCTAACAAATTGTTTAATGTGCACGTAACAGATTTGAAGACGCATCAATTGAAGAGCAATACAAATTATAAAAGTGTTTCCCAAAGCCAACTATTAGCATTGATAGATTTAATTAGTCGAAATCAAAGCATTCAGACCATTACCTGATGCATGGAGGGCCACTTAAATAAAAAATTGTCCAAGTATAGCGACTCCAAGAGACAGCCTGCTGCGAGTGTTGTTCGTTCTCATACCTGCAATATACAATGTTTACTGATTATTTGTTTAACCTTTTCACTGTAAGGTGTTAAACTTTTTTCTTATTTACCTAAGAAGACAAAAAAAATCCTAACTGGGGGTATGCCTTAAGGCCCATGTGATACGTTTTCCATCTTTTCAAATGCATATATACAGGGTAATCTAAAAACTTTGACATCAAAAGCAAGATGTAGCTGAAAATTTCTTTTATAATGTACTTCTAACAAACTGTACAGACGTGATCTCATATCTCATATCTTTTATAAGCAGGTAGTTGAAACTCTACATATCCGACTACGTACTTCAAACCCATTTTTCTAATGGCGATTGAAAATTAATCATTTTCTTGAGATTTTGAAAAATACACAGAACTACTATGGGATCTAATTTTTTTTTTTTATCAAAAGCAAGATGTAGTTGAAGTTCTCTTGTATCATGTTCTTCTAAGAAACTGTACTCTGTACAACTTTGGATTCGGAAGCAATGCTTGAAACAGAAAAGCTAACGCATACATATAAAAGATTAAAAAAAACGATAAATAATGGATTATACTTTCAACACTGAGTATAAATTGTTCTCGAAGCCGTACGTAATTTAGAAAAACAAATACTCCTTTTTTGACAGGTGCGTTCATTTAGTGCCTAGTCTAGTATAACAAACTATTCAGAAATTGTCTCCACATCATAAATCTACATAAGAAACTACCAAATACCATTTTCGTACAGGACAAACCCTTATAGAGAGAAAATTGTCATCCAATTTCAACGTACAGTCAAAATGTCATCCAATTTTATAGGTAGAAGATTCCTAAATGCAGCTAAAACACAAAATCCATGTCTCCATTTTTTGTTTCTTCCTCAATACATCTGATAGATAACCTAGAATGCAACTGGAGATGACCAAGTTTCTAATTATCTCAATGCATAAAAAACATTTCAATCTAAAACACAAAATCCATGTCTCCATTTTCTGTTTCTCCCTCAATGCATCTGATATGTAACCTAGAATGCAACTGGAGATGACCAAGTTTCTAATTATCTAAATTCATAAAAAAAATGACTTTACATGGAATGGTTTGTTAACAGTTAGCAGGAATATCATTTTAGAAAATGAGGAAGTAGCAAACACAAAGATGAGTACCCTTCCCAATTAGATGCGCACCGTACAGGCATTCAATTCCAAACTGAACTTGAATATGTCTATGAAAACAAATTTGCCCTAAATTCAGTATCAGAACTAAACCGAAGTGCCCTAAATTCAGTATCAGAACCTAACCAATCTGAATTTTAAACCTAACCCAATTTGAATTTTGACATTAATCTTCATAATCGTAACAATAGAACAAAAAATCAACACAAAAACCTAAAACCAAGTTAAACTTCAATTCGCCGTAGTTTGTCAAAGCGAACAAAAATTTGCCCAAACTGACAGATAGATTTCAAAGTTCTGATACTTACTTGAGAGTTTTCCTAGAGTTAATGGCTTGATCTTCAAACTTCTCCATCGTCTTTCATGGTCTCTCGTCTGTGGAAGGAAGTGAACAGAAAACAGACGAAGACGATGAGAAAAAAAAAAGAGGAAAAATTAATAAGAAAAATGTTCGTCAAAAAAAGAGTGCTACCAAAATTCGATGAGGGAACCTCCGTTTGTCTATTTGACAAATATACCCTTCGGAATTTCGAAATACTACGCACCATACCTGATGTCTAGACTTTTAAGTTGAGGGCTTTTATTGTAAAATCAGGGTGACACCAAATTTTGTGACCAACCAAAAAAGCCTATTTTCTTTATATTATTACTAGCCCTTAACCCGTGCCGTAATGGCACGGGCCATGATGTTGGTTCATTTTTTAATATATCATATAATTTGTGTCCCGAATACTTATCAACTTCTTATGATTTAATATGGGTTTGTCACAAAAATAGTCGGGATTTTCCTCTCTTTTCTTCTTGTTTTTTTCTTTTAATATTTTACCGCTGGAGATTTTCTCAAACGAAAGAAATATAATCTTAACTTCCAGACACTTTTTTATTTAGGTTCATTGCTTATAATGAGATAATGCTCTACATGAGCATGGAAGTTTAAATATTTTTTGGAAATATGTCGTCAGTAGCGCTCATCTCAGTGAAATCAACTAATCAATATCGTCCATAAAAGTCTCCCCATGCTCCTATTTCGCTCCAGCTGACTCATCTATCATGGTCATGTTGTCGATCCTCCAAATAGGCAGAGAAAAATATATTTTTGCATCGAACGGATGATACAAACTCTCCAATGTGACATGATTTTCCTGTAATTTTTCAACACCCAGTAGATGACAATGTTTAAAATGTGTACCAATTAGCATTTCAAAGGGATTATATATATGCAAACCTCAGCCATTAAATCTTCAACAAAGTATTGTGCCCAGCAGTTCGTCTTAACGAAGGTTTTGGTAACTTCAAAAGTCTTGGACATTTTGTCACTTCCATATGTTCCTACCTCACTTGGAATACAATCTGGTGACACATTACCTCAAAAAGAACCTTGAACACATATTGTACTCCCTGATCCTATTTCAAATTTATAGGTTGTCAATAGATCCTTTACCAAAAGTTCACATCTTCTACATTGAATATTTATAAAAAAAGTTATGGTATTGTGGATCGTTGCTTTCTAAGGTTATAGTTTTTAAAATTGGCCTCTTCAAGTCCTACGGCTTTCAAAGTTTATATATCCTGTTTGTTTTTAACATTTTAGTTAGCCATATTATGTTTGTTACTAACTTTAAACTTGATGTCATCTTCTACTGTGAACTTTATGTGATTTCATAATCGAAATAGTTATACATCTTTCCTTCGTATCAAGTAATCCGCCGTATATCCCAACAATTCTTCTACATCAATTCCTTTCTTTTGCCGTTTCCGGACCATCGGTAGCCATTATTATCAAACACAATCTGTCTACTTTTTGTTGATGTTATGTATTTGCAATGTTCATTTTTCTTAAATAAATAGATTGTGGAAAAAACTAAAAAAAAAAGAACATACGTATTACATCGGGTCTAAGTTACTATATCCAAAATACTCCGGACACTGCTTCTGGTGCCTTGTTTCCTCAAATTCATCGTTGAATTCTAGACAGTACATGCAACACCAATCAGTTGCGAAGTGAGCTATTTGTGCAAGTGTGGTCAATGTATCCCTTACCTGTAATAATAATAACAACACGTCAATTTTTTTCAAGGCGTCCAGTTGTAAATGGTATGAATCTAATAGATTTGAATTGTACCTCAATCTTAGATATCACCTTCTTCTCACATAACATAGCAATTGAGGAAGGACAAATCTTGACCATTCTTTACATAGGCAGAGTTAGCCAAACTATGTTTTGAAATTGTCTTACGTGGAAATTATTATTAATCCATATTTTAGTCGGCTCCTATCGAAGCCGATCTAATTAGTCCTATAGAAAGTTAATCTTAAATTTTTGACCTTATTTCTTGACCAAATTATTGAAGTATTCTCAGTCATGTTCTTCTTTGTGTGATCTACCCATCTGTATCTACGCTACCTTCTAACTCAGTGAATGAAACCTATACATATTGATCCGTAATTTGATATTGTTGATTTATAATCAAGAGGTCGCATGATTTGAGAATGTAAAATACAAAAAATATTCTATAAACATCGGAGGCGAAATTTAGATTTATGATTTAGAGTTTTTTATGATGATTTTGATGAACAAACATAATTTTCAAACAAATATTTTAGAATGCAAATACATTTTCCCGGTCAATAATGTTTTATATCGGGAATTGAGTGAAAGTTGTTGTCTTTGTAGGTAGTTGTCGCGAAACAACTTGATATTGATGGTCTTTCAGAAAAAATGTAATAGTACTTGAGAGAGCGATAATGTTCTCTTACGCGGGCATACCAATTGCCTTTATATAATACGGATACTGTTTCGGTGATCCAACAGTCATGATCATATTGTCTTATACGTTCTGGTATCATTCTCGACATATTTGATTTTTGTCCTTATCAATGGTGCTAAAAACAACCAATTACATCTTTTACAATACAATGTTGCATGTTCTGTGAATATTTTTTTTTAATCGGTCAATAAAACTCACTAAAAAGCAAAAACTATTATTATCCACTACTATTACCAACACCCACCACCATAAAACCATCCACCGCCACTATTTCTTCCACCAATAGTAATGTTACCGCCTCCACCATTCCCAAACACCCGCCACCGTTTCTTCTAACCCTACTTCCACGACCACCATTAGAATTAATATAGCTTTTAGTACAATTATTTATTAAAAATTTTATGTATTTATGTTAGATTATTAAAGGGACATTTATAATAGAAATTTAATTAATCATTATGAATAATCAATGAGACACTAATTAATAAAATATTTAAAAATGGTTAAGTTAAACAAATTTCATTGATAAATTTATCTTTTTCAAGGACAAATCCTGACCACTGTTTACATAGACAAATCGATAATAAGTAATTTCATATGTTCTGATCTTGATTCGTGTCATTCGTTTAGTTATTACATAACATGGAAATTGATTGGACCAATTATTTAAAATGGACACGTGTTTTATCGAGTTTATTTTAACATTAGAATGATCAACCATGTTTCATACTTTATAATATAACGTTACATATTTTGTGGCGTTACGAAATTAGCATAATATGTTTTTGTTCACCAGTACCCGCCACCACCATAAAACCATATGAATTCATTTTTTTTATCCACCACCACCTAGTGGCAGAGCCAAGGGTTGACTAACCTGGCTCTAACCCCTTAAATTTTTAATAATTACATAAATTTTTTAGTTTATTTTATAAATAGTACGTTGTCTATATATATTTATGGTTCAGTCCACCAAAGTTTACATTTTTTTTTTTTTTTAAAGTAGGCCTCCTCAATGTCAATTTTTGACTCCACCACTGCCACCATCACTGCCGCCCACCCCATGTAAGTTGTTGGACACAATTCTAATTTTCAATGACAAATGTCATGTATGAGGTTTAGATTGAACAAAATGTCGTCAATTGATTAGTTTCATTTTTTTCTTCCGTGTATATATTATTTTTGTATTGCAATCAATTTTTTTTAAACATTAAAAAATCATGATTTATACAATATAGTACCAAAGATAACAGGAGTACTATTTGGGTGATCCAACTACGATCATGAAAATATTATCTTATATGATATCATCCCTGAAATATATGGTACCTTCCTTTATCAAAAGTGTTAAAAACAACCAACCACATCTTCCACACTACGATGTTATCGATGTTGTAACGACAACATAAAATTAATATTTTCCATCACTACTCACCAGCACTCACTGTCACTACTTCTTCCACCATAAACCAGGGGTGGAGCCAGGATTTTGATGAAAGAAGGAGAAAAAACTCTTGGAAAGTTGGATACATGTGAAAAATGGACTTTGTATCCCATTTTATGATAAAAGAATATAATTGTGCTTGGTGCCGCCCTTAACCACCACTAATCTTTCGGCCTCCACCTCTTCTCTACTACTCA
This sequence comes from Papaver somniferum, assembly GCF_003573695.1. Taxonomy (NCBI): domain Eukaryota; kingdom Viridiplantae; phylum Streptophyta; class Magnoliopsida; order Ranunculales; family Papaveraceae; genus Papaver; species Papaver somniferum. Next base: position 112,959,935 of record NC_039361.1, on the reverse strand, counting down.
TTGTCGCCAAAAATGTCTATTGATATTATTTATCAAAATTACTTATCAATAGAAATAGATATTATAGTTAATTAAGAAAACATTATAATTAAAAAATGATTAGTCATTTATTATGAGCAATTAGTGAAACACTAATTAATACACTTTATAATGAATAGATTATTTATTATGTGCAACTAGTGAAACACTAATTAATAAAGCAATTATGATATTTAAGTTGAACAAACCACCACCGTTGATTTATCTTTTCTATTAATTCCAACCAAGGTGGAACACTGGTTAGAGGCCACTCTTATGACACAATAGGTCATGAGTTCGAACCTCCCCGTTTGACTTGAGTATTCATTTTTCATTCATAATATTGGAATTGGTGTCACACGTGCGAGAGAACCACAACCTCTGATTTATCTTTGTCTGGACAAATCCTGACCACCACTAATACATGCTAACTTAGCCTAGCTTTGTTTTGTACTAATGACTAGTATAACACGCACGGGCGATGCGCCTACCAACCTGTCGTTACAAAAGCTATAAAACACAGGAGTAACAAATTACAATATTTGTGGGGAAAATCTGCCTTAGAAAGAAGCACGCGCTATGCGCCTGCCACATAGAGCTAACCATCCAAAAATCCAAAATTACTCAGACTTTTCAATCTTATATAAACAACATAGAGACATGCAAAACAAACTTTTCATTGCATAACTCCACAAACTGGCACAATAATGGGAAACCCATTAAACTTCAAAGAATATATCTGTCGGAAGTAGCTTACCATCAAAGGTCCAAAGCTAATTTGTATAGGAGAATTTCTGCATACTTTATCTGCAATGATGTCAAGTGTCAGCCCATAATAACAATTCAATATACATATACAAAGCTGGGACAACATATAATAATGTTCTTTATATAGTTGGACTTGGGATCAAAATGAAAATGACTATACATTTCAATTTATACCTACTTAAAGAAAAAGACATTTCAACAAACACCTAATGTGCACCATGCTAATCTTTCCATGACAGACGATTCCTCTGCCTTACAAAATTAAGGAATTTCCAAAAATATTGAATGTGCACAATACTAAACTTTCAAGTATGCTTCAAAAGAAACAAAAAACTTTCAAGTTAAGATTAACTTGATCCAAGGCTTTTCTTCGGTGGAAGTATTTATTCTTGAATCAGCTACTGTAAAGTCTGTAATTGTTCAAAAACTCAAGGTAATCTATCAATTTCACGTTCTGGGTTTCAGTTCCTGAGTTCCCCTTTCGGTGATTACCACGAACGGTTTTTGCTGGAGGTTTGACATAGAAAACACAAAGCGATACATGTATCGTCATTTTGAGGGATTCCGCTGTTTTCATGGTTGAATGTATTACACAGACTCAAGAATTCGAGAGAGAGGAAAAGTAAAAATAAATAAAAATAAAATTTCCCATGTTTTTGTTTCGGTGAGTCATCGAAAAAACAAAGAAGAGGGAAACAAAAATGTCAACAGTGAGCGGAATTGGGTTCAGTAGGATTCGATGTTAAAATCTCTATACCTATTTTACAGAAATATCCTTTCACGGTACAACTATTACATACAACACCTAGATTTTATGTTGTTATAAATTGATATTTGAGGTTATAATGGTAATAAAGAAAAGGCTTCACCAAAAATGCCTCTTTTCTTTATATTAGTATAGTACTAGGTTACGACCCGTGTTGTAACGGCCCGAACTTTTATTTTTAGAAATTGTTGGGTTTTGTGTTATACATTTGGACGGAATATTGCGGTTTGTAGAAATTAACGATTAATCTCAAATTTGTTGGGCTTTAGATAGTTTAGTCCTTCCCTCTCAAGCCCGGTACAAGAAGGTCCAAATATACCAAATCTGAAACGATTCGGTCCTTTTATAAATGATTTAGTCCAAGACATTTTTATTTCATGACATAACTGCCCACGGGCTCAAATGTTTATCCGTGGTTCGGTTTTCATTTCTTCATTTCCTAGTCGAACAGAGCTTCCATCTAGCATTGTTGCAGGCGATACTATTAGCTTCCAAAATCAATTGATTTTTTCAGTGTTTTTCATTTAAGTGAAGTTCTTAGAATCTATTCTAGATCAATTAGTTTCACTTTAATTATTGAAGGTTGGTTGATTCGTTCTTCGTGATTATAACGATTTGGAGGGATATTTTGTTAATTTGCATCGGATTTTTGCATCCTATTTCTTAAAATGGTAAGATGAATCAATGATATTACTTTTTTGATTAATAGTCCATTTAATTTAGCTGAGTTTTACTTTTACAGATGCAAAAATAGGGATAAATTTTTTATTTAGATCCAGTTACCTAAAGATAGTTGAAGATTCATTTCTGTATATGTTAATTTCTCATCTAATGTTATCGTGATTAGCATTTTTACTTCAGTGACAGAGATGATGAACTTCAGTTGCAGTGCGATCCCTCCATCAACACCTCACATGCATGTCCACAAAGTAGTATTGTGGTTGATCTTAGGGTACTGTTTCAGTTCGGAACGGAGGAGAGGTGAGTTAGTTAAAGTATTATTACCATGTAGGATATATATTTTCATGAAATTACATGCATTAATTAACCATGTACTGCCTTTAATTCTTATATGTAGATAGTGAATTCAATTATTTCTTGTCCAATATATGTTCATCAATCCCTTGAAATGTTTTGCCTTTTTGGTTTATGGAATACATAGATGAATTGGTGCACCTGCTAATACATATTTCGGTAAATAGGGTACAAGTGATTACATCTTATTATTTCACAAATTATTTTGAGTTTGCCAATTGCAGTGTTACGTTTTCACTTACTGTGCTTATTTACTTTTAGCATCACAACCTTAACAAATTTCTAATCATCGCAAAAACAAAGACGCCCCGAGCTATTTTTATTCAGTTAACTCTCAATGTAAACAAAGTACCCATAACATTTAAAGTTAAATCTAAACTTACGCTTATGATTGCGTAAACAACAAGGGTATACATACTAGTGTACATATGAACAAAAATAACTCCATAAATATGTGCTTGCGTAAATAAGTAAGGTGTACAAACAGGTGCACATTTGTAAAAAATAATGTTGCTGGTGTTTTAGACTTGACAAATTGAGACTCTGTCACCATTCCTTTTGGACGATCCATAGGTATGCGCTCTCGGGTTCCAGTGTGTACATAGTTATACACATTGATTATTAGTGTGTACAGAGTTGTGCACATTCTTTTTGAAGTTGAACACCGTTATGAAACCTTTTCTTTTTTGTTTGTATTACAAGTCAATTAGCGTTGGTCTTGAGAATTGAAAATTTTGTGTAAAGTCTATAGAGTTGTTCTTGTGAATTGGTTAATGGGATTGCTTCAACCTGTTATTGATAATCTTAAGAAGTCGGATTAGGTTGGAAGATTTGAAATTAAGTAATTTTTATTAGGGGAAGACCCCCTTTCCGTCAGAAATGTCAAACACGGGACTTTTCATAGTACTAATAATTTGTTGTATGTTTGTATATTGATATTTATGATGTGCATGGAAGGAAATAAGCAAATATGGAAGTTGCGTGTACAATTCTGCTGTTAACCGTACTTTAGCTGTAAATGTCATCTTACATCGTAAAGGATAGGAAAAGGCTGTGAAGGTTTTTATCCTCTCTTAGAGACGGAAAATAATTACATTTCCATGTAGTCAATCTCTTGGGAAACTGAATATTGGTCATTCTAATGAACCATTTCATTTTAATCTTATAGTTTATAGTTTTTTTTCTTTTTTCCATCCACCAGGTACCAATCGGTGGTGGTACCCGTGTGTCATTGATGCTCACACTCAAGTTTGCGTTTTCCAATTAAAGTAGTTGGTATTCAAGATTTTGATATCACTCCATCCTTTATCTTTATCTGGGAACAGTTGTTAATTTAGTGTCTTAGGAGTTGTTAATTTAGTGTCTTAAGTTGTTAATAGGGATCTTTGCAAAATAATCGTTGGTTATCTTAGCTCTTTACATGTCATTGCAGTAAATCTTTTTCTCCTAGTTCTAACTTTTCTGCTTCAATTTATTAACCCATTTGTCATAGTTTACTTGAGTTAAAAATGTTGTCTTTTGATTTAAGTCATGATATAGTAGGTAATGGATTTTTCAACGTTAGATAGTTTATTATAAATGTTCAGTTCAAGTTTCTAGGATGGTTTAGTGGTTAGCTCGGTGATAACATGGGATAGTTGGGTATGTATGGATTTACGGTCCCTTTTATTTTCTTGTGGTCTGTAAGTGCAGTGACTTTACTGATTATTAGAGATGCATCAACGATACTTCTATAGTAATTTCATGTTTTTTGATAATGTGCACATAGTTGTACACCTACTATCGTTAGAGTGTACATAAATGTACACCTGCTATTGTTAACGTGTACATAAATGTACACCTGTTGATTTTAATGTGTATATAGTTGTACATTTGCTGAATTTTGAAACTTCCAAGTTTCAAAGATATTACTCATCTCGTTCTTGGTTGGTTTTGGGACAGGGTAACTCGGATAAAGGTTTTCTTGTTGGTTGATATTATATGTTGGTGCATTATTAAATTCCAGAATGTTTGGACAAACTTTAACGAACATTAATTCAATTACATCACACTTGAAATGCAAATATGATGCAGAATAATGTTGATTATGTGGTATACATAAATACAGTTCAAGAGTTTAATAGGAGTGATTCTGGAGCTAGTCTCGATGAGGTTGTATCATGGGTAAAAGTATGAGCATTTGATAAGACGGCTAAAGTATGTATCTACCCTAGTATTTCGATTTTTTTTCTTGTTCTGTTTACTTGGATGGTGAATCTTTAAATGTTTGTACCACAACAATTTGACATGGAAAACCTAATTTGTATTCAAAATTGTTTATAAAATTTATGATCCTGGAGTACGATGTGATACTCCAAACACTTTCCTTACCAATTTGTGCAGATTTTAATTTTGAATTGTTAACGTGCACACAGTGGTATACATGATTCTTAATGTGCACATAATTGTACATATGTTGATTGGTAATGTGCACATAACTGTACACATTCAAACTTGCAGGTGTGGTCATATTTGTACACATGTATTGGGTGTACAAAGTTGTACACGTTGATTGTTAAAGTGCACATAGGTGTACACGTCCTGATTACTAATGTGTACATAGTTGTACACCTATTGATTCTTAATATGTACATAGTTGTACATGTATGGATTTTTAGTGGTACATAACCATATTAGACATTGATACACCTTTGACATCAATCTTTTTTTGTAAAGTATCAAATTACGTAATATCGACATTCAGTAGTAACATGTAGCTGCAATTTCACAAATAGGCAATCAAGTGATGCTTTCAACTGTTATGACATTTTAACTCATTTTTTTGCGTATACATGGTTTCTTAGTTGTGTCTGAATACGTAATGAACAATTTTAACTGTAATTGCATTTGGAAGGAATTTATGTATATTTCATGTGGTACCTATACTTTCATTGAAACCCTTTGATTTTTTACTCATTTTTTTTAATTTTGATGATCATAAAGGTGCTAACTCTGGTGAATAAAGGAGGACTTCTAGTATTTATACAATGTCGGTAGGTGTGTACTTACTTGGTGTACCTGTGTAATTCCCATGAAATAGAATTGTTTGTAAGTGAATACTTTTGATTGGTTATACGTTTTGTAGGAGGTGTACTTGTTGGTGCACCAGTGTATTTTCCATGAAAATAAGTCTGTGTATGGGTATAAATGATCAATTTAATGCATGTTTTATAGGTGTGTATATATTGATGCATCAAAAAGAAAAAGTAGGTTTGTGGGGGTTATGAAGGATCAATTTTATGCATGTTTTCTAAGTGTACACATTGGTGCACCGGTATAATTCCCATGAAAAATTAGGTTTGTGCATTGTTATGAATGATCAGTTTGATACATGTTTTTCAGGGGTGTACATATTGGTGAACCAGTAGAATTTCCATGAAAAAGTAGGTTTGTGTGGTTATGTGTGGCTTAATTTTGCAGATATGAAAAAAGATGTATATGTATATTGAAGCCTAGAACTCAACAACAAAAGAGGTAGTGAAAAAGGAAACATGCAAGAATAGGTTGGTCTTTTTTTTTCTTTTTTTTTTTCATTTGGGATTTTCTGATTTTGAGCAAGGGTTGAACTTTTTTTTTGTAAGTTTGCGTTTCTGCTTAATTTATAGTAATCTAATGTTAGTGTACTAGATTTTATTAAACTAGCTTTTGTTTAAGATCCTATGTGTTCTATAGAATTCCGTAGTAGAGTTCTTGATTATTTCTTTGTTTAGGTTAGTGAAAGATATGTCAGAGCTTAAGAAAATCATCATATATTAGTACTCTATGACCCATATAAAAGAAAAAGGTGATTAAATGGTTACCGTATCTTATGAAATAAGAGTGACTTCTACTTTCTTAACATCTTGATAATACGTTTGTAATTGTAGTTTTTCTTTACTATCTGGTTTTTTGTTATTTGTACAAAGTGGTGCATATTTTTTTGTTTAATATTCGTATTTGACTGCAGACGTCCAGGTGGTGAAAACACAATCAACTTTCTGCAGCTCTGAAAAATTGAAATTTGATAAGAAACTCATGATGGAGAACGTGTGAAAGATAGTTACTGAAGCAAATTGTTACCAATCATATCTTATCGCCCCTGAACAAGTATATCGATGTCTCATTGAATTTTCGTTAATTGTTATTAGAGGTCATGCAAAGGTAGCAGTTGATGCAGTATGCATTACATTAACTCCCTGCCTATATTCCTGTCAAATATAGTTGTACACACTAGTGTAAATTAACATTTTTAAAAAATGAGAATTATATAGTCATACAGGTACTCTTTTTGTAGATATCGTAAATAGCTTTCCGAATATATAAAGTTTGTGAATTTTGGACGAGCGGTTCGAAGGATAAATTGTTTTTTAATAATTTATATATTATTTAAAATTGATGACATCAGCGTGACTCACTATGGACTAAACTGCAAATATTTTGACTAAACTGTAAATAATAAGGGTTATTAGTGTACTTTTTTATATTTTGGACTAATATGTACCTAGTTGGTTCGGGCGGGAGTAAACCGTCCTTTTGGACTGATTTTTGGACTAAACCGCATTTTTCCCTTATTTCCTCCAAGAAGAATGACAAGTTATATCTCGATTGGATGGTGGGGCAAATCTGCAACATTTTCCTCAATCACGTACTTGTAAGAGCTTCACCAAAAAAGTTTCCACCTTTATCCGAGTCCCTTCGCGATCAGGTCTAGGGGCATTTGACCTAGACGAATTTTTGATCAATTTCCAAACTTTGAGTTTCCAATGTCATCTAGTCCCAAAGGGTTATGAAGTTGTTCGAGTGCTTGCTCCTTTGCTTCTTGCATTCGTCGAAAAATATACGAGGGTTAGTCAGGTAATATGACTAGTTCGAACATGAGGACGAGAGGTTGATAAAGAACAATCATTGCGTAACTAAGGTAATTGATGTTCAAGTACTTCCTTAGTTGCAGATGAAAAGGTATGGTTGGTCTAGGGAGGGAAATAGAAAGAGATGATATTAGAATTTCTCAGTTGCAGACGAAGAGACTTTATGATAGAGTGTTGCTGAGAGCTTGTTGTTCTGTTCTAGTTATTTGTTGTTGTGTTTCGAATGACCGATTCTTGGTCTATTTATAGTTCTGCAAACCCTGATCTCTAGTCGGTAGAATATCAATAAGGAGATAGGAACAACACCTTCTACTAGATCCCAGGAATAGTTAAGGATAGATCGACAGTTGAGCCTATCCAATATAGTTGACTCCTCATGACCGATTATTCTCTTCCTATGTGGGTAGGATGATACCCACATGTTATCGTAGACCACCAGAACAAAAATCTATGTTTATCTCCCCCATTTGTGAGGTTACCAGCCTTTGTATGTGATGTGTCGTATGACGTGTTAGCAGTCTCTGAGTTGTCACAAATTTAAATGGAGGAATGCGCATGTTCGGGCTTGGAAACCATTCAGAGTCATGTCAAGAGCTCCAAAAGACTCTTTGTATCCGTGTGTGTCATATGGAGAGCACAAGCTTGGTTGAGTCCTATCATGACTTAGTCGTAGACATTCTCCTTTAGGTGAAGGAGTGTAGGGCCGACTCTATGAGGAGGCTTAAAGTAAGGTTAGGATCAAAGAGGCATTGTAGCCTGTAGGAGGTCAAAAGTTGACTTATTATAGATGTTTTACCTCTGCGCAGGCGAGCAGTACGACTAAGGTGTCATCTGTTAGAGCACTGCTCGGTCGAACTCGCAAGTTTTGATATCTCAAACTTGTTGTCAATGTTAGATGCACAAAAATATATCTTGATTTCTAGTATACTTAAGTCAAGTCTCGGACTAGGATTAGAGTAGTTGAGTATCAAACATCACTAAATAACCCTCGAAGGTTGAAGAATGAAGATCAAACAAAGACATTTGGAGAACATCATCAACAAAGAGGTATCTGACGAAGGAACCATTCTATTTACTCACAAGTATTACCATTATACCTATATGAGACTACGTCGTATGACTTCTAGTAGATATTGCAAAGAAGAAGTTTTGAGTCAAGCTTATATTATGAAACATCTCGAAATATGATTCAAGCAATGGATGTTCGTAGGTCCTTAGCAATCTTAGTTCAAAACAATTTATTATTCAAGAACTGTGTTGATCATTTGGAAATTTCCCAAGCAATGGGAACTCTTCGATCATCAAGAAGAGAGTTTTTAAAACTAATGAAATCTGGACTCAGGTTAGGTACGCATACCCAGTTCGTGTACCATGAATATATGAGTTTCTGGAATATAGGTAGGTATGCATACCCAGTACGTGTATCATGGTGTTCTGAATTCGTAAATGGGGGGAGGTACGCATACCCAGTACAGGTACCCCAAGAGCCTGAGTTCGTCAATGACCGTAGGGTACACATACCCGGTACACGTACCTTGGCTATCTGAATTCACGACCTGGTTCGTAGGTACGCGTACCCTCGCATACCTTCCCAGTGCTAAATAGCAGATGCTCATGAACTATTTCATAAATGCGTTTAGCATTGCTACAACTCTATTGGACACCTCTAAGACATCTTTGATCCTTAAAACACTTTTTGTATTTGTATCATGATTCAAGTCTTAAGTGTTTAAATGATCACGATATTGCTTATTAGTTTTTAAAGGAATATTTGTCCATGAAATATTATATGCACGGTTCCGGCACCCGAACCATAATATATATTCTTTTATGTAGTTTCAAGACAAACTTCTCACATGCTTGAGTAAGAATTGAATTCAGAAATTAAGATATAACTCCTTGATATACTTTTCTTAAGATTGAGTCTGACTGTCTAGTTGATTCTCTTGAAAGTATATTGGAGTTAGTTCATACAGATTTCTAAGAGAATTATTGGGTGGGGTTGTTATACCCCCACATTGTGAATTGGTATCAGAGTAGGAAAACACATTTAAGACCTCATAAGTCTGTGTTTGTAGCGATCTAACTCTATAGACAGTAAAGTCTCTATAAACGCTTCACCAGGGATAAATTCTGATCGTAGAGAAAGTTCTGAAAAACTAGTTATTCTCCATAAAAAGTTGGACGAACAAATCCGGATCAACTCTGATCTAGTTGCAGAAATTGCACTGTATAAGGATTTGAAATCTGTCAAAACTCCTTCAATGGATTTGAATAACTCTGTTTATTTTTCTTCTCTGAAGAATGGTCATAAGTCAGATGATAAACAAGGTCTATGCTTTGTGAAACCCGATACCACTCAGAACTACTCAAACGAGATTAAAGATGTTGGTCCATGTATGTTTTGTGACTCTTACAATTACTTTCAACATAATTGTATGTCCTTCCGGAAAATCCTAAACATTGCAAGTAATCTTTATAAGAAAGTTGAACAAATGTTTGCTTGCGTAAAAGGATGTACAAAACTAACAAGAAATCCTAATCAGGATAGTAGTGTTAGTACGGGAGCTTTTTCCTTAAGATCAACATCGCCCTTTCAATGGTTTCTTGATAGTGGATGTAGCTGACATATGACAGGTGATCTCAAGTGGTTTGTTTCTTCTAACGACTATGAAGGAGGTCCCGTGACATTTGGAGATGGGAGTTGTTGTTACATAAGCAAGAAGGGGACGATCAAACTTCCCGCGTACCTGAAATCCATGATGTAGTATACGTAAAAGTTATGACTGCAAACCTTCTTTCTATTTGTAAAATTTGTGACTAAGGCCATAAAGTTGTCTTCAATGCGAATGGATGTGACATTGTAGACAAAACTGGGAAAGTAATTTTTCAGGGAACTCGTGGTAAAACAACTATTATCTTATCGATATTCAGTTCAGTAACTGTTGCAATTTGACTAAGGTGGAATCTACACATCTTTGGAATGAGTGTTTTGGTCACATCAATTATCATCTTCTATCTAAGATCACTAATAAAGAACTTGTTAGAGGCGTTCCCAAAATCAATGCAAAGATTGATGGTTTATGTGGTGCTTGTCAAAAGGGTAAACAAACGAAAGTTCACCATAAATCATCTCGAGATATCCTCACTAAAGCTCCACTTGATTTAATTCATATGGACCTCTTCGGACCTATTCAACAACCCACGGTTGCTGGTAAGAAGTATGCTTTAGTTATGGTAGATGATTACACCATATTCACTTGGGTTGCATTTCTATCTCATAAGAATGAAACCCTTGATGAATTCAAGATTATTGTTAAGCGAATCCAGAATGAACAAGGTCGCAAACTAAAGAAAATTAGAAGTGATCGTGGAACTGAATCCAAGGACACTAAGGTGTTTGAATTTTGTGACGAACTAGGAATTATTCAACAATATTCACCACCTATTACTCCTCAAGCTAACGGAGTTGCAGAAATAAAAAACAGGAACATTCAGGAAATGGCCAGGGTAATGCTCCATAACAAAAACTTACCGTTAAGATTTTGGGGACAAGATGTCTTCACAACATGTTATTTGATTAACCGTGTCTACCTACGGTATAGAACCCTAAACACTCCTTATGAGTTGTGGTACGGTAGAGAACCCAACTTGCACTATCTCAGAGTGTTCGGAAGTAAGTGATATATTCTGAAAGATCAAGAACAGAGAGGGAAATTTGATACTAAAAGTGATGAAGGTATCTTCCTTGGCTATGCCTCTGATAGTCGTGATTTTCGAGTGTTTAATCTCAGAACCCAAGTTATAATGGAGTCTGCTAATGTTATTATCGAAGATATTAGTAATTTCCATCATGATAATCCTCCTGCTGAATTGCCTCCAACTGAGATTATTGAGAAAGTCAAAGAAATTCCAGAATCAGTTGAAGTCATCCTAACTGTTACTGATCCTGATATTCCTAGTGACAAAGAGAATAGCACTGATCAGTCTACTCCTGTTGAACAAGAGCGTGTCCCTCCTCGACACCTATGGGTTCAAAGGAATCATGATCCCAACAGTATTATTGGAGGTGGAGATTCTACTGCTAAGATAAGAGGACAACTTCAAAATATTTGCAATTTTGGTTGTTGTCTTTCACGAGTAGAACCGAGAAATATTGATGAAGATCTTAGGGATCCCTTTTGGGTGAATTCAATGCATGAAAAGTTAAATCAATTTCAAAGACAAGACGTATGGGAACTAGTACCTTGTCCCTCCAATATCAGTATTGTTGGTACCAAATTGGTATTCAAGAATAAGTATGATGAATTTGGCACAATTGTCAAAAATAAAGCCAGACTTGTCGCTCAGGGATATTCACAGATTGAAGATATTGACTTTGAAGAAACCTTTGCTCCTGTGGCACGCCTTGAGTCCATTCGGTTGTTATTAGCTCATGCTTGTTTTCTTAAGGTTAAGATGTTTCAAATGGACATAAAATCCACGTTCCTAAACGGAAATTTAAAGGAAGAGGTCTATGTCGCTCAACCTAAGTGTTTTGAAAACACTGATTTCCCAGATCATGTTCTTAAGCTTAAAAAGGCATTATATGGGTTAAAAAACGTGCCTCGTGCCTGGTTCGAAAAAATTACTACCTCTCTTCTTAGGAAAGGTTTTTCGAGATGCGGAGCTGATAAAACCTTGTTTACCAAATGGAGTGGGAAAGATGTTGTCATTGCTCAAGTCTATGCAGATGATATCATTTATGGTTCAACTTCTGAGAAACTTGCAAAAGATTTCCAAGTCTCTCTTGGCAAAGAATTTGAAATGATCAATGTTGATGAATTAAAGTTCTTCTTAGGATTAAAAAATCAGCAACATAATGATGGAATTTACTTATCTCAAGAAAAATATGCTAAGGATCTTGTCTCAAGGTTCGGTCTGGATAAGTTAACTCCAAAACTGACACCTATGCCCACCACTGGTAAACTACACAGAGATGAGAAAGGAGTAAATGTGGATCAAAAACTGTATCGATCTATTATTGGTAGCCTTTTATATCTTACATCTACTAGACCTAATATTGCTTTTAGTGTAGGTTGTTGTGCTAGATTTCAGGCTAACCCAAAGGAATCTCATCTTGCAGCTGCAAAAAGGATCATACGAAATGTGAACCACACGGTCGGGTATGGTCTATCTTACACTTTTGATACTAACACTGATCTTTCTGCTTATTCAGATGTTGATTGGGAAAGACGTGTAGAAAACAAAAAAAGTACATCAGGCGGTTTCTACTATGTAGGACTGAATCTTATGGCTTCGCATAGCAAGAAACAAAATTCACAATCCCCGTCCACATGTGAAGCAGAATATATTGCTGCCGTCTCATGTTGTACTCAACTTCTCTGGATGAAACAAATGTTGGTTGATTATGTAATTGATACTGGAATAATGAAGATCTTTTGTGATAACTCCAGCGCGATTCGAATCACTGAGAATCCCGTTGAGCAATCAAGAACAAATCACATTAATATAAGGTACCATTTTATTCGAGATCTCTATGAAAATGGTATCATAAATATGAAATTTGTGCCTTCCGAATAATAGTTGGATGATATTCTTACCAAACCATTAGACACTGCTACAATTCAACACTTAAGGCAGTCTATTGGGGTTGTTTTGGTTCATTAGTTATTCCTAAAACTCCTGCCCCTATGTGTATCTCGATCTTTTGGGCAATTGAGTTTGGAACTCCAATAAGTGTTTACTTCAAGTCTGCATTTGTTTTAGTAAGTTGATTTTCTGTCAAGTTTCTTAGTGTAATTTACAAAGAATCCTTCTTTTCTTGTGAAAGTAAGGTCGCTCTTGTTGTTCTTTCGGGAATGAAATTTTATGGGGGAGAGTTCTTAATTGAACTTATGCTTAATTGCCAAATCTTTGTGGGGAGTGCGGCTGTGGAATATCATAGGGGTTATCTTGTATCTTTATAAACTCCTTGATGAATGCATTTCGCTTCGGCTATATGATTGCATCTAAAAAGTTGATATGTGCTTTCTTTTGGTCATGAAATGTCTCTATGGAATTTTCATTAGGATCCCACTAGTTTTCGTACATTTGCCAATTTTATTGAAAAAAGGGGGAGAATTAATGTGTAGTTCACACTAAAAATACATATGGTTTTCGGATTATTATGTAAGGGGGAGTGGTTTTCATGTGAGATGGAGTATTGACTAAGGGGGTGTGATACATATCATCATAGTATTTTGTCGAAGATGTGATACAATTGAACTTTGATGTTGTGTAATGATACTATGACACTGTGTAACAATGATTGAGAGCTTTTGTTTTCTCATTGTTATGGATACGGATCTTCAACAAGGATGATGCTGCATTGAATATCTTTGGAATCATTGGAGTACTTGGAAGTGACGAATATTTCGAGTAAAGTTGAAGAACCAAGGAGGTCATGCATGTGGAAGAGAAGCTGCAAAGTTTATTTATTTTGTATTCCATATTTATTGATAATTTTGTCACTAAAATTGACAAAGGGGGAGATTGTTAGAGCACTGCTCGGTCGAACTCGCAAGCGTTGCTATCTCAAGCTTGTTTGTCAAGTTTAGTTGCCAAAACTATAAGTCTTGATTTCTAGTCTACTTATAGCTAAGTCTTGGAATAGGATAGAAAGTGTAGTTGAGCTCTAGACTCCACGACGTTCATCATACAAAGACGAAGAACTACTCAAGGAATTGGTGGAACTTCATTGACTAAAATCTATGTGGAGACTTGAACTTATCTATCACTCAAAAGTCTATCTACTCTATCTCATATCTTGAGACAAAATCGTATTTGCTATATAGACTTCGATTATATTATACACGTTTGCTATTTCGAGCCGAGTTTATCTCTCTTATCTATTTCTCGAAATATGTGTTGGTAAGCTTTTGCTTTGGCCAAGTTCATCTTTACAAGTGACAAAAGTCATGTTAATTGTTTCAATCTTTTGAAAATCGCTTTGATGAAAAATGCAATGTGAGTAACCTCTATATAACATCCTATAATAATGTTTCAATGATTGAAATAGAGAGTTTAGAATATGTAACCATCTTTTGATATAAGCATATAACGTGTTCGCACATTAGTGTATAAGTCCAAAACCGGGAACCAAGTGTATGCATACTTGTGTGTGTATTAAATGGTTGATGGAGACTGGGTAAGTATGCGTACCCGTACGCATACTGGCAGAAGTTCACGACCGTGAATTTCTGCTGAGTTTGGGAATCAAAACCAACTCAATCCGGTTACAAAATATGCGTATCCGTACGCATACTAGCGGAAAGTTCAAGTCCGTGAATTTCTGCTGAGTTTGAAAACCAAAACAAACTCAAATCCGGTTACTTAAATATGCATACCCGTACGCATACTTAAGTGTGTTACTTTCTAAAATTGGTTTGTTCATGAACTAAAACATTTATATATTAAGCAATGCAATTTTCAAACCGTGGTTATGATGTTCATGAATCGATTCGATTGAATCAAAACCGATTTTGCTTCGATTGTGTCTTGTATACTTCTATAAGATCTAAGCAATTGAACAACTCTCTAACTAGTTCTTTTGAGTCATTTGAACTAGTTATGGTGAATATGAATATGGTTGATATGAAAGTGCTCATATGGCTAACCACTTGGTTAACTACTGTTGAACCAACTAGGTGTAAACGTTTAGGTACGGTTACACAAACCTAAATGAACGTGCATTTTATATGTGTATCAAAAGATAAGATTCGATCTATCGATTCAAAGATATTAGATTGAATCTAATCAGGTTTTCATCTAATGGTGAATATTGAATGCTTTGTTACCAAGGTAGCATTGATTGCAAACCCTGATTTGAAGACTATTTAAAGGAGAACTCTAGAAACTGGGAAACCTAATCCACAAACCTCTTATGTGATACTAGTTGTATAAGCTAGAGTCAATTCTCCTTTAACCTTAGGTTTCTATAGAGACCCTGTATGTTAACGACTTGAATACTTCATTGAGATTGTGAAGCCAGACCCAACTATTTTCTCTGTAGTTGTGTGATATGATCTTGTTGTTTCCATCGTATTGAGCACAATTGCAAAATTGGCTCGAGATTAATTTTTCCGATAGGCAAGATAGAAAAGAAGTCACAAACATCTTCGTCTCATCGTTTGTGATTCCACAATATCTTGTTTCGCTAGTCGATTAAGATTATTGTGAGGTGATTGATAATTCTAGGTTGTTCTTTAGGAATATAAGTCCGGGTTATCGATTGGTTCCTGTTCACCTTGATTTATCAAAAGACGGAAAAAAACTCGTAGGTATTTCTGTGGGAGACAGATTTATCTATTCTTGTAGACTGTTCTGTGTGATACAGATTTGTTTATTAAAGTCTTCGACTTTGGGTTGTAGCAACTCTTAGTTGTGGGTGAGATCAGCTAAGGGAATCAAGTGTGTAGTATCCTGCTGGGATCAGAGATGTAAGAAGCGCAACTGTACCTTGGATCAGTGTGAGATTGATTGGGGTTTAACTACAGTCCAGACCGAAGTTAGTTTGTAGTAGGCTAGTGTCCGCAGCGGCTTAATACAGTGTGTGTTCAATCTGGACTAGGTCCCAGAGTTTTTCTGCATTTGCGGTTTCCTCGTTAACAAAACTTCTGGTGTTTGTGTTATTTCTTTTCTTCATTATATTTTGTTATATAATTGAAATATCATAGGCTGGGCGTTGAATCGATCAATTGGTAAATCCAACCTTTGGCTGTTGATTGAAATTGATTGATACTTGAACATTGGTCTTTGGTACCGTTCAAGCTAATTTCTCTTGTATTCAATTAGACTCGCAGGTTGCTATGTGCTTGAGTAAGAATTGAATTGAGAAATTGAGATATAACTCCTTGATATACTTTTTTTAAGATTGAGTCTGACTGTCTAGTTGATTCTCTTGAAAGTATATTGGAGTTAGTCCTTACAGATTGCTAAGCGAATTATTGGGTGAGGTTGTTAGACCCCCACTTTTTCGGTAATCCAATTATAAGGGATTTTTTAGAGCTTCGTAAAAGCCATATAAAGTGGGCATGTTGTTCAGTGATGTAGCAGATTGTTTGGCAAAACAGGCTAGAATTAGCAGTAATCCTATTTGTTGGACAAAATCCATCAGTGGCTTCGAACTCTCATTAGAGAGAAACTCATTATTATAGTTTGATTGATTGAATAAAATTTTCTTTCTTATTAAAAAAGAAAAAGAAAAACTGGCCGGCGTTATCTGAAGTCCGAAATCGAACAACTGAAAGTTAGAATCTATTTGTATAGATAGTTACAAATATAGAGAAAATTCAGTTAGAAAAATAAGCAAAACTAGATGTATGGTCAAAATGTCTAAAACAAGCCCCAAATGCCTAGTCTCTAGGAGTTCTTAAGGTATAGAAAAGTCGAATGATGTTAGAAAATTGTTTCATCTTTTTTCTCTCTTACTTACTCTGTCATTCTCATCATCTATAATTCTCATGTTTGAATTTTCCCCCACAAAACAAATACACTAAATATAAACATTCTCCCTCCTAAAACTTCTCTCAACCACAACACTCAAAATCCTCCACCTTCACCCTTCATTTTCCTCTCACCACCCCCTACATTTTCCTCAAACTTTCTCACAAAGACATCTGCTTCCTCTTGTCCCCCAACCTTTTTGCGAGGAAGCAGATCACAATCCCAATCTTTCTACCCATGGCTCTATCTTTACCACCTTTACAATTTTTCTTTGTCATATTCCTTGTCTCTTCCTCCTTACATTTTCTTCCTTCTGAATCCAAACTCAGCAAGGACTATTACGCAAAATCATGCCCAAAATTTGAATCCATAATTCAAGATGTCATCACAACCAAACAAATCAACAGCCCCACCAGCGCTGGCGCCACCTTACGTCTCTTCTTCCATGACTGCATGGTTGAAGGTTGTGACGGTTCTGTTCTTATAGCATCCAATGCCTTCAACAAAGCTGAACGTGACGCGGACATCAATCTTTCCCTCCCCGGAGACGCTTTTGATGTCGTTGTTCGTGCCAAAACTGCTCTCGAGCTTGCCTGTCCAGGTGTTGTTTCTTGTTCTGACATTCTTGCTCTGGCTGCTAGAGACCTTGTGATCATGGTTGGTGGACCATACTACAATGTTCGTCTGGGTCGTAAAGATGGATTTGTATCACAAGCTTCCCGTGTCCCAGCTAATTTGCCTAAATCTGAAATGTCAATGGATGAAATCATCAAACTGTTCCATGCAAAGGGATTCTCTGTCCAAGAAATGGTAGCTCTTACTGGTGCACACACAATTGGTTTCTCCCATTGTAAAGAATTTGCCGATAGACTCTTCAGCCACAGCAAGACATCTCAAGTTGATCCTGACTTGAACCCCAAATTCGCCGATGGATTGAAGAAAGTTTGTGGTTCTTACAAGACCGACCCAACCATGTCTGCTTTCAACGACGTGATTACGCCAAACAAATTCGATAACATGTATTATCAGAATCTACAAAGAGGTTTGGGATTATTAGCTTCTGATAATGCGTTGATTAAAGACCCAAGGACTAAAAACTTTGCTATATTGTATGCGACAAATCAGACTGCATTCTTTGAGGCGTTCTCTCATGCAATGGAGAAACTTAGTGTGTTGGGCATAAAGACTGGACACAAGGGAGAGGTTCGACACCGATGTGATGCCTTCAACTCTATTAAGGCTTAAACAAAGACCAAAACATAAATTACTGTTATTCAGATATGAGTCAGAATGTTGATTGCTTATATTCAGATATGGGATTAGTTAAGATGATAAAATGGGTGTGAATGATTTCTATTCAAACAAAATCAGAACCCCTTGTTCTTCTGTTCTTTTGGTTAAAATTTGAGTGGGAAGTTTTACCAGTGTAATTGTATAAGCATTCTTTTCAAGTTATTTGTTGCATGTAATTTGAGTAATTTACTAAAACAAAATTGAATAAATTGTATTGATCTTGTAATTTGATTTCAACTGTTTACACCTGTGGTGGAGATCCCCGGTGGAACATGCAGTGAGTTGATGACAGCCCCTTTTTCCATAATGAATTCATTTTTATTTTTTTTGCTCATGCATTCTGGAACCCAAGGAACAAAATATTAGTTTTCACTAAATAAAATCATACTGTTTTTCATTTGATTCTTTGGAAAAATTAACAAGAACTGAAACAGGAGGAAAAAGAATGACAGCAAGGTGTTGTCTTTGCAGTGCTAGAGTTACAAAAATAGGATCTATCCATCCATTAGCATCTTCGTTCTTCGTCTCCAAGTTAAAGAGAAAAGGAACAGATGGAAAACAAATGACCGTGGCATCTGAGCTGCGTAAATTTTTAGCAAGGTTTCCTCTTATCCAGCTTGATGTTGATATTATACCATTTCTTTTTCTTAATCCCCTCCTTTGTCGTGCTAGGTTTCTTCTCTCTAGATGGAGTGTCTTCTTCATCTTCCTCTTCTTCTTTCTCTTCTTCCTCGTCCTCTTCTCTTTCCTCCTCTTTCGCACTCTTGAAGGAATCCTTGAAGGAATGTCTCATCTTTCTACTACTTGAGCTCCGTTTTAGGGCTGGACCATTTGTATATGAAGCATGGATTGCATTCCTTTGCTTGAGAAGCTCATCTATCTGAAGGGAAGAAATACAGAAAGGTGTCAAATTTCTATAATTAGAAATCCTCCGTGCAAACCATGAAATTAGGTCACAAGAGCTATGAGGAATATGAACTCACGGACTGCATTTCTTGTGCATATCTACTTGTCATCTCGGTGAATTGAGCCAAGACCTGTTAATTCCGCGTATTAGTATATACCATATCCAATTATTTCAACAGGGAAAAATATGTTTGAAGGAAATTTCAAACCTCTCGGTACTCTTTCTCAAACTTTGAGAGTTCGACCCTCTTACTTAAGATTTGAGTTTCCACATCCCTAAGTTGTCCTTTTTCTTCTGAAAATGGTGCAGCACAAACAACTTCTATTGTATAGCTAGCACTTTTGAAAAAGTTGTCGCCTAGAAATACATTAATATCCATCAGAGGAAGTATGGGAAGGGAAATTTGGGCATATGAGATTTGCATGTTGAAGAAAAGTAACACGTTTTACTGAGTTAACAAGGCATAAGACTCACCGTAAACAGCAAATACATGGGTGCCTGCTTTTAGCTCAGTTAATTCACATGGCTGAAATCCATCCAATTTTCTGAAAAAGGTGGCGTCAGGATCTTTTGCAGATCCCACCTATTGTTACATTCAACAATCAAAAATCGAAGGATGGAACAGAGAAGAAATGCCCTTCTTGAAACTGAATTTCAAAATAATTTACAGTGTTGACTCACGGAGCTCGCAGTTTGTTCTAATCTGTACACAGGGAAGCCAAGAAAATACATCCCTGCAGATGTAACTTTTCCTGTTTTCGCACTGTCCTCCTAAACCAGAAAATTATGCAATTATTATTATATTAACCGAAAGATGCATTTTTCCAAGCAAGTTTCCCAAACAGCATAATCCAATTCCAAAGAATAAGAATCACCATAAAGTTTTTAAAGTACCTGAAGTACAAGGCTCAATCCACCATTCTGTTCCTGCTCAAAGTACAACAGCTGCATAAAACCAGTCAAAGGGATTATTACAGCATATACTGTAAAGAAATCAAAATACAAGCTAGCTGGCCTGAAAACCAAACTGCAGCAGGAAGACAAAAAAATTCTGGAGCACCTTACAAGAAGTTCTCCAACAAGACAAGATTTACACTTAACACAAACCTTGAATTTGCTTTTATCTGGTGATTGCACTCTACAAACTAACCCGGCTTGTGCTTCCCATTCTGTAACCGTTACAGAATAGAAGTGTGCACATTGTTTTTCTACCTGTAAATAGATGACAAAAGTTTAAGAACTAAAGCAAAAGATTTAAAAAGAAAAAGAAAAAAAAGTAAAAAAGAACGAGAAAACAGAAACCTAACCTTCTTGTTGAAAGGTTGCCCCAGCTCAAGTGGACGAACTGTAACCTCACCATTCAGTGCCTCTTCAAGGATAGTTGCAGAAACAGTAGTCTTGATAGGAACTCCAAGCTTACTATATTGCACAAATAAGAAGTGAGAATCAAATTCTTGTATCATTCATAGTCCAGGTCTCCATGAAAACAGTAATCTCTCCACATGTGTACTCTCTTCAGAAGTAACCTTACCTGAAAAGTGCGGCAAACATGGTGTTAACAGCTCCTAAACTTGAAAGATCGACCTCCAATTCTTGACTTTCTGATTCCACGGCCTATATAAAATCAATTATACATAAACCTTATAATCAACTCTGAATTCCTACTAAATGCATATGGGGTAAACGAATCAAGAACCATTACTGACTCGGACGAAGCCTCTATACAAATTCAGGACGCGGATATCATCAAAACTATACTTGGCACATACTATCTGTGCATGTAAATAACTTACTTCAAAACCAGCAGAATCATACTGCCGCCTTTTGTCTGGATCAGATAGAATGTTATAGGAAAACGTAACCTCCTTAAAAGTATCTGCTGCTTTAGGATCATTAGCGTTTTTGTCTGGATGATACCTAAATATTTCAATAAACAAGACATCCAACACAACACAAAACAATGAGGAAGCCGGACACTCATCAACCACACCGTAAAGACAACAACAAAACCCGAGTTCTAAAAGCCTAATGTTAAGAGTTAATTCTGAATCCCTAAAATTTTAAACCTAAAAATATGAAACCTTATTCACGCAAAACAAACAAACAAACAAAAAAAAACATACTTGAGAGCCATTTTTCGGTAAGCGGATTTAATTTCTTGATCTGTAGAGTTTCTAGAGATACCAAGAACTTCATAAGGATCTCTTCTTTGTTGTTGCTTTCCAACTTCATCTTTCTTTTCCCCACTCTTCTTAGAGTGAGTCGACATTCTTTTTATTTTTTGATTTTTCTTCACACCCCAAATCTCGAGTTTTCAAAAGCAAAAATCCAAACTTTATGTCTTTATAACAAATTTCTTCGCAAATCCTTCAAACCCTTTGATGAATTCTCATTCTTACTCCAAATTCAATCATTAATAATTAATTTGTAGAGAGATACCTTCAAAACCCAGTTTCCAAATTTCAAAAAAAATAGAGTGGAAATTTATGGATAGATTTAATTGGTAGTTTATATAGAAAAAAAGGGTTTGTAACTGTAAGAATCTATCTACTACACGCAAAAAAGGGCTTACCTTTTCTATTTAACTTATTCATTGATTCATACATTCCTTTGGAGTAGTCAGTGAGTGGTATAAGAACAGTCTCCATTTTTTGTTTCTTCTTGCTACCACTGTTTATACACTGTGTATTATGTATGTATAAAGTGAAGTGAAAACCTAAAAGAGAAACACAAATTTAAGTTTTTTACAAATAAAGAGAAGAATGGCGCATTTTTAGGCTTTATTTATTTGTTTTCTTTTTCCTTTCCATAGAGATTCTCTATAATCAATAGCTAGTCAACAGCTCATGCCCATAAACTCAGATCATGTGCACTTGTGTTTTTTCTCGTGGACTCAGTCTGAATCGGATTCATATGACTTGTTTGAGTTGACTCAGATCATCAGTGACTCGGTAAGAATTACAGTGTTCAATTTCATGTATACAATTTCATGATGAAATTTCATGTTTTCAAATTGTATACCTCTTAAAGAAAATCAAGTTTCTTACAACATTTCGATTTTTACAATGCTATCCCTAGACTTGTTAACTTGTCTCGGTCAAATCCTGTT
Source organism: Papaver somniferum (assembly GCF_003573695.1). Taxonomy (NCBI): domain Eukaryota; kingdom Viridiplantae; phylum Streptophyta; class Magnoliopsida; order Ranunculales; family Papaveraceae; genus Papaver; species Papaver somniferum. Next base: position 112,937,667 of record NC_039361.1, on the reverse strand, counting down.
TTTCAAGATTTAAGAGATTTTCCTCGGTAAAAGACCAAGATTGTAATCTAGACGAGATATCGGTCATCTCCGCCAAAATTGATCATACAAGTTGGATCAATAATATTTAGTAATTCCCGTAATGATCCATTTATTTAAATCGAAGAGAGTGGAGAGAAATGACAGTGAAGGGACAACGGTATCTTTTAGAAACTTTTTTCACCTTTCACACAAATAAAAAGAAATAACTAAGACAGGGTTTTTGTTATGGAAATGCTATGTTTCAAATAATATTAATTAATTAAAAGACAAATTATGAATGACAACATTTATTTTGGAATAACGTAGAAACTATTTGATAACGTTATTGCAAAAACATTATGATCAAATAGAGAAAGAATGAGTTATTATCTAATTAGTATAACACGCACGCGCGATGCGCCTGCCTCTTGAACCTTTCAGTTCCGCATGAAAATTTCAGAAAACGAAAATATGTATGCTTGACATTTCTCATTACAAAAGCACATAATGATATTGATACAAAAAAATTATGGTTATCATTGCTTTTAGGGAAAGATGTTCCAGTGCAAGCTTATTGGCCTCCTTACAACAACAAAACTGCCTTCAGTTCGTTAGCCATCATTGAATGGTTCAGCGGGAGATATATTTAAACCAACAAGAGGTTTAAGACAAGGGGATCCACTGTCCCCTTATCTTTTTATTTTGTGTATGGATGTTTTATCTAGATCTCTGACTGCTGCTCAGAACAGTAATAGCATATTTGGTCTCAAGGTAGCTCCTACTGCCCCTCTCATAACACACTTATTCTTTGTTGATGACATTCTAATTTTCTCTAAGGCTTGTCCTGCAGGTACTAGAACTCTTAATGACATTCTTGACAACTTTAGCAAGTCTTCTGGACAAGCAATTAACTTCGAAAAGTCCGGAGTTGCTTTCAGTCCAAAAACTGATAACAACCTTAAGACTGAAATCACTAATATTTTTAATATAAAGAGAATTGGTTTGCAGGAAAAGTATCTTGGCGTCCCCCTTCTTCTTCAGAGAAATAAGCAGGAATCCTTCAGCAACATGATGGATAATTTTGGCAGTAAGTTGGGCATATGGAAAGGTAAGTTCTTTAACCAAGCTGGTAGAACTATCTTGACCCAAACATCGTTAGGTAGTATGGCCACTCACACTATGTTTGTTTTCTCGATGCCAAATGATTCCATCTCTATGTCTTGTCAATCTGGAGATTGACAGAAACAATGTAATTGTTTAGTTGAGTCTTAATAAATTTATCCTTTTCTATAAATAAAAAAATCTATTAGTGGGACAAAATTTAAAAATAAATAGGTCATCTATTTAGGGACGAAGGGAGTAAGAAATGGTGTCATCTTCCTCTAGCCGGGAATAAAAATCATGCCAGTAGTATGTATTTTTTATAATTTTGTCCATATCTGGTTTCACATTATTGAATGTCATTTCATTTATGCTTTTCCATATAGCCAAGAATAAATTAGTTCCCTATCTAAAATAATCGAAACCAATCAGCTTTCCCTAGCCATCCACTGATGCAGGTTTTAATAGACAAGTTTGGGTTAAGATCAGGACTGAAATTTATAGGGGAAGCAAATAACACAAACTTTGTATTGGGTATAAAAGAACAAATGATCCAAATTTTGAAGAGCATTTTTATAGAGCCTGCAATCTTGGTTAGATCCACGGACAAATCTTCCATAGGGGTGGCAGTGGGCGGACCTTTTTGGAGCAATCTCCAGTAGAAATATCTGAATTCTAGGGAAGGGGGTATGCATTTGACATTCCAAAAACGTTTCCAAGGAGTATGCTCTTCAAGAGAGTTTGGCATAGATGGTTGACTAGTCTTCAGGATTTTTTGAAATGATTATGTTGAGAAATCCCGATTGGGGTGTTGAGTCCATATAACCATATCTTGGTTATCATCTTAAGCATCAGGATTATATATGTTCAGCACTTGCGCAGCTATGATATTCTGTATAACCAAGTCCTTCACATATCTAATGCCAACTCTGTGATGATTTTCTTCTTAAAAAAATGATCATGGTTTTATGGAATCCATGGTTCTTTCTAAACCTCAATTGTTTCATCATTTCCTACTGTCCAACAACATCTTTTTCTCATATCCTCCTGACAGTTGAGCATTAACATTCTATATAGAAGAACAAGAGGTTGGTGTTTTACACTCCTAGAAAGATTGATGTCTCCGATATTTAGCCTCTATTTTTTAGACACATAAGAAATTTCCAAATATTTTTGAAAGACTGATGTCTCCGATAAGCGCGCTTTGTTGGGATCCTTTAGTGATCTAAATCCCATCCCTCCCTGCGATTTCCCCCCTCAAACTTCTCCCATTTGATGTAATATGTCTTTTGGTATCCTTCGAATGGAACCACCATAAATTCCTTATAACTCTTGTCAACTTGTTGATGACTTTATTAAGAACAAGTTCATTTCCATGTAATATGATGAAACTAGGCCTAAAACATGCTTTATCGTAGTTGCTCTGCATGCATGAGTCATGAAATTCCTCCTACCCTGCTATATTTTTCTCTTCAAATCTAAGCATTAGAAAGTCATACGAGTTCGTTATATACGCTGGTTTCAAAAAATCTTTATCAAGATACTTGTCGTCATTTTTCATTTTCTGCACTCCGAGTTTTGTTGCTACTTCATCTTGTTTCTGAGTAAGGACACCTTTAATGAATATAATCGAAGATTTTTGAATATTAGCATGTTGACCACTCCACCTTTCCTACTTGTTGAGAATGTGTTGGAGAGAATTTATAGTTTGGTTAATGAGCATTCCGAACATTAGTAAATCATCAGCAAATGCCCATCTATTCAATTTGTATCCATTGTAGGGGATGTAGTTTTCTATACTTTTCATAACCTAAAACAAACTGCGTGCAGAGGATAAATAGATACATTGAGATAGGACAACCTTGTCTCAATGCTCTCTCACTCACAAAGAAGCCTTCAGCGCCGCCATTGACTATAATTTAAAAAGAAGCAGAGGTGATACATTGCATTATCAGATTGTGACTCTTACCTAATACGCCAAATATTTTTGAGCAATAAATAAAAAATCTCCAACATACACTATCATATGTTTTACTAATATCGATTTTAAAAGCAAATGAACCTTTTATAGAATTACACTGATTCATGGAATGAAATAATTCTTCTGTAGCAGTGATGTTGTCCAAAATTAATCTACCAAGGATAAAGGCAGACTGGACTTTACCAAAAAAACTATCCAAGTATGGTTTTATTCTTTGAGTCCTGATTACAATATAGTAAAGTTCAATAGGCTTATGATCCGCGGGCATAGTAGGACACTTAACTCTTGGAATTAAGACAAGATTAGTGTGGTTCATACCTCTTATAATATTTCCATTCCCAACACATACTTTGATTTCTTTAGGAGCATCTTCTCCAATCAGTTCCCAACACCTCTTATAAAGTAATCGTGGCATCCTGTCTGGTCCTGGTGATTTCAACGAGCGCATCTTCTTTATGACATTCCAAATGTCTTTGTAGACGTAACAACGACTAGACTTTTGGTCACTTTCGATCAGGATGATGGCGCTGAATTGAATAGGTTCGGAAGGGACATCCAGTTCTTTACTCAAAAGTTTTGAAAAATGATTAACAAGATAAGCAGCAATGCTATTTTGATCAGAAACCCATTTGTTATTTGGAAGCTACTGTCACGTACCCATGGTGCCAGCAATGGCTTGAGCCGGTTCTAAACTAGTTTTTCTTTTAAAGTAAGGGCAATTTTGAGATAATTTTATTAGATGATTTTAGGTCTTTATATCCTTGACTTTTGTGTTTAGAGATTGTTGTAATAATAATTGTGGGTGTTCAGTTATACAGGTGAAGTACTTATACCAAATCATTATAAGACTTATTTTCATCAATCAAATTGTATGTGCTTTCAATTGAAAGTCTTAAGGCTTTGTTTAACAAGAAAATGTAGCTCAGCTACTATCATCATCATCATCTCACTCTTTTCATACCAGGGTAAAATTTGGAATCAGATTCCTTTTATGGAACCTGTATCATGTTTATCCCCGAAAAACCCACGGTCGAAGACCTTGCCGTCATTGTTCAGTAATACACAAAGAGTTCGAAGGATTTAGAAAATCGTTTTCAAAAATTAGATTATCAATTCGAAAAGGTTGAGGATGATCATGGGATGGATACATCTCGAATGGACTTTAACTTTGTCGTCCTCTATAAATTGTTTGGATTAGATACACCGACCTTTTATCTTCGCCTTCATCAACTACTCTACTAAATCCGGGTTTAACTTATGAGTCTCACACCGGTCTTGGTAATTATTCAGTGGGTTCCGAGATCTCGTCAAGGATATTTCTCGCAAAGAACCAGGTAAACTATTTATTTCATGAGACACTTTATTCAGGATTTACGTGTTATATTTAAATATGTTGCTCTTGATAATCATGTTGGTAGTTTTAATAAGCTATCTTAAACAACTATTTTGACCATTATTATGATCAGTTTAAGTACTTTAAAAGTTTTATTATTGCTAAAAACCAAAATATTCCTGAGAGTTTCTATACACTCAGTTGTATCAATGGATTGAAAGAAGAAACTCGTACAACTATGCAAATGTTTAAACCAAAAACTATTTATAAAGCTTTCTAGTTGGATCGAATGCAGCAAGCTACTGTAAATCACACTCCTAAACTAATAAAATCCATCCTTAGGCCTTTTTACCCCACACATCAAGCTGTTTCTCACCCACCTTCTTGTGACAAACCTTTTCACACGTCCATTATTACTCACCTTTTCACACCCACTAAACCTGATACTTCAAACCCCACCTATTAAAAAACTCACTCCCATGCAAATGAGGGTAGAAAGGACAAATGCCTATATCATAACTGTGATTAATTTAATAAACCTGGACATATGTATAAGTTTCAACAATTTTTCATGTTAATTGATGATCAGGAAGAGACAAGTGATACTACTGACTTGTCTACCGAAAAAGTACCTACAGATTCCCCCTCTAGTAGTGATACCACTACCACATGGAATTTCCTTGCATTCCTTGACATGAAATGTGTCCCATGACACTATCCTCATCTCTTGACACATCAACAAATTTCTTATCATGGTTTTGATTGATGCTGGCAATACTTATAGTTTCATTGATTCTCACATAACTAATAAAATTGGTCTTCATGTTTTTCATACTGGTCAAATGGTGGTTACAGTAGCAAATGGTGATAACACAATTAGCAAAAGAATGTGTCAGAATCTTCACTGGGAAATGCAGGGTGACCAACTTTTTGATGATTTGAGAGCTATACCACTTGGTGGTTGTGACATGGTGCCAGGAGATGATGGTCTACTCCAACTTGGGGATGTGCTATCCAATTTTTCTCATCTCAGAATTTTTTTATTGCACCAAGGAAGTAAGATCGCATTTCAGGGAAGTTCTTCTAAACCTTCTCTTAGTATTATTAGTGGGTCTTCTATTAAAAAGTTTCTCAGAAGTAAAGTTCCTGCTCTAATTTGTGAGTTTTTTGCCATCAAAACTACCCATGTTAGTTTTATTCCCCTCAAATATCTGTTGTACTGGATTATTTTGCTGAACCAACTACACTTCCTCCCTCCAAAGCTTTGGACCATAAAATCTCTTTCAAACCTAATTTAACTTTCACTTCAAAAATATCATATAGGTAAACTTACATTCACAAATCATTATTTAAAAAAATTGTATAGGATATGCTATCTGCAGGACTTATTCAAAATAGTAATATCCCTTTTGCTTCTCCTATACTTCTCGTCAGGAAAAAGATGCTTCCTGGAAATTTTATGTTGATTATAGGAAGTTAAATGACTAGACTATTAAGGATAAATTTCCCATTAGTTTGGTTGATGAATTGCATGGTGCAATTTTTTTTATAAAGTGGATTTGAGGTATGTTTATCACCAAATCATAGTTTGTGAACGAGATATCCCCAAACAACATTCAGAACTCATCTTGGTCATTATGAGTTTAGGGTGATGTTGTTTGGCCATACTGATGCACATGCCACCTTCCAAGATCTAATGAATGAAGTGTTTCAACCCTTTCTCAAGAAATTTATTCTTGTCTTTTTTGGTGATATCTTGGTGTACAGTTCATTTATTGAGGTGCATGTTCATCATTTTTTTCAGACCTTATCCTTGCTGAGACAACATTCATTGTTTTCCAAGAGGTCCAGGTGCTCTTTTGCTTTGGGTCATTTGTTTACTGTTGAAGGAGTGGTTGCAAATCCTAAGATTGTTGGCATGCAGACTTGGCCATAACCAAAGACCCTGAAGCAACTAAGAGGTTTCTTGGGTTTAAATGGTTAATGTGAAGATTCATTAAAGGTTTTGGTACCATTTGTGACCTATCACGTATATGCTCAAAAAAAATTCATTCAAGTGGAGTGAAGATGCACACTAAGCCTTTTCTACCTTTAAGACTACAATGACATCAATACCAGTTTTGGCATTACCTTAATTCTCTAAACAGTTTACTAAAGAAACTGATGCATGCTCCAGAGGAGTAGGAGTTGTTCTTGTTAGAGCATTGCTCGGTCAAACTCGCATGCGTTGCTATCTCAAGCATGTTTGTCAATGTTAGTGATAAAAATTATAAGCCTTGATTTCTATCCTATTTGTAGATGTCTCGGACTAGGACATAGATAGTATAGTTGAGCTTAAATCTCTCGACGTTCATCTCTTGAAGACGAAGAACTACTAAAGGGAGCTTGTGGAAATTCTTCGACAAAAGGTATGTGGAGGCTTGAACTTATCTATCACTTGAAAAGTCTATTTCTACTATCTCCTATATTGAGACATAAGTCGTGTTACGATATAGTTTTCTCTATATACATTTGAGATTTCGAACTGAGTATATCTCGCATACATATTTCTCGAAATATGTGTTGGTAAGCTTTCGCTTCGACCAAGTTCATCTTATATCATGAGAAAATTTCCGAGTAACATCTTACATGGTTTGTGCGCTAAAATCATTTGGTGTAAGACTTGGAAGGTTTCAATAATGATTATTTCAATATCTTGAAAATTGCTTTGATGCTAATAGTGTGTGAAAGCGGCTATTGACATTATAGAAGAATGTTTCAATGATTGAATAAAGAGTTGATGATGTAACCATCTTTGGATATAAGCATATATAGTGTGTTCGCACATTAGTATATAAGTCCATAAACCGGAAGCCAAGAGTATACATATGTGTGTATAAGAAATTGGTGAAGGAGACATGTTAAGTATGCGTACCCGTACGCATACTGGCGGAAGTTCTCGAACCGAGAATTTCTGCTGAGTTTGGTTTTGGAAAAACTCTTAATTAGTCACCTTAAGTATGCGTACCCATACGCATACTGGCGGAAGTTTTTGAACCGAAAATTTCTGCTGAGTTTGGAAACTTTACAAACTCAAAAACCGGTTGCTTAAGTACGCATATCCGTATGCATACTTAAGATGGTTACTTTGTCAAATCGGTCAAGTCCATGAACTTAAACATTTAAATCATAAGGAATGCAATCTTTGCAAACCGTGGCTATAATGTTCATGATTGATTCAAGTGAATCAAACCGATTTGTTTTCAATTGTGTTTTCTAAACAATTGAACAACTCTGAACTAGTTTCATTTGAGTCATTTGAACTAGTTATGGTTAAGATGAATAAGGTTGATATGAGAGTAATCATATGGCTAACCTCGGTTAACTATTTGTGAACCAACATGGTGTACATGTTTTGGTACGATTACGTAAACCTAAATGAGGGTACATTTCATTTGTGTGTAACAAGCTAAGTTCGATCTAACGGTTGAAAGATATTAGCTTGGTTGAATCAGTTTTTTCATCTAACAGTGAATATTGAATGCTTTGTTACCAAGGTAAATTGGATTGCAAACCCTGATTTAAAAACTATATAAAGGAGAACTCTATCAACTGGGAAACCTAATGCCCACACCTCTTGTGTGTTACTAGTTGCATAACTAGAGTCGATTCTCCTTTAACCTTAGGTTTCTTCTCGATACCCTGTAGGTTAACGACTTGAAGACTACATTGGGATTGTGAAGAAGACCCAACTATTATCTTTGTAGTTGCATGATCTAATCTTGCTGTTTCTAGTACAATTGAAATAATTGGCTCGGGATTTTATTTCTCCGATAGGCAAGATATAAAAGCAATCACAAGCAAACTTCGTCTCATCGTTTGTGATTCCACAATAACTTGTTTCGTTAGTCGATTAAGTTTATTGTGAGGTGATTGATAATACTAGGCTATTCTTTGGGAATATAAGTCCGGTTTATCAATTGGTTCATGTTCACCTTGATTTATCAAAAGACATAACAAAAACTCTTAGGTATTTTTGTGGGAGACAGGTTTATTCAATCCTATAGATGTTTCCGTGTGAGACAGATTTGTCTATCAAGTCTTCGACTTTGGGTCGTAGCAACTCTTTTTTGTGGGTGAGATCAACTAAGGGAATCAAGTGCGTAGTATCCTGTTGGGATCAGAGACGTAAGGAGCGCAATTGTACCTTGAATCATTTGAGATTGATTAGGGTTCAACTACAGTCCAGTCCGAAGTTAATTGGTAGTAGTCTAGTGTCTGTAGCAGATTAATACAGTGTGGTGTTCAATCTGGACTAGGTCTCGGGGTTTTTCTGCATTTGCGGTTTCCTCGTTAACAAAATTCTGGTGTCTGTGTTATTGCTTTTCCGCATTATATTTTGTTATATAATTGAAATATCACAGGTTGTGCGTTAAGATCAATCAATTAGAATATCTAACCTTTGATTGTTGATTTACATTGATTGACACTTGAACATTGGTCTTTAGTACCGTTCAAGTAACTCCTCTTATATTCAATCAGGCTCATAGATTTTTATTTGCTGATTGCGGATTGAATTAAGAGTTAGAGATATTAAACTCTTTGATATACTTTATTCTAGATTGAGTCTGAGTGTCCAGTTGATTATCTATAAAGTGTATTGGAGTAAGTCCTCTCAGATTGCCAAACGAATTATTGGGTGTGGTTGTTAGACCCCCGCATTTTCATTTGGTATCAGAGCAGGCAAACACATTAAAGACCTCGTAAGTTTGTGTTTGTAGAAATCTGTGTTCTGAGGACCTAAAAAGTATCTCTCAAATTAACGCATATTGATATGTCTTCCAAAGTTTCTGATCACACCAAAAATCCTGTTTTTACCTTAAAGAATAACTCCTTAGAAGATTCTTTCGAATCTCGAGGAAAAAACAAGATTTATGAGATCATGTCAGGATCAGAAATGGAACTCACCAGAACGTTAAAAAAATCTGCTGAAATCATTGATGTTCAATCTTCTAAAATCAAGAATCTTGAAGAAAAGAATGATCAGCTTATTGATGAAATTGAGAAAACTCTTGAAAGGGAACGTGAACTCTATTGCTTCAATGAATCTCTCTCTAACAGCATTGAAAAACTGGCTCAAGAAACTACTCTACAACGTGAAAAGATTAGTATGCTTGAAAATACTGTTAAGGAAGACTCAACTAGAGAAGAACGTCTAATCAAGGCTCATTCATCAGAAATAAACAGTTATCGTGTTGGAAAAGAGAAACTTGTTGCATCTGTTCGTTATACCCAAGAACAGTGTAACACCTTGAAAAAATAAACTCTGTTTTGATGAGTAAGTCATCTTCTACACCTTCTTCTGATTTTCACAAAGCTTTACCTAGTGAGAAGAAAAGTTCTTCCAAAGAATTTTCCTCTGTGAATCACTTGCAAAATTTGCATGTGACGGAATAAGTTAAGGGTCAAGACAGGCATATTTCTAATCCACGATGTTGTTCCTTCTGTGGGAAAAGGAATCACTATGCTCTTCATTGCTTTTCTAGAAAGAAGCAAATCTCACATCTTCGAAAGTTGTTTCTCTCTATTGTCAATATAGTAAGTCATCCGACATTCTCATTAGTGAATTTCCTTCCTACAAAAAACCAGAACTCTTATAAGGATGATCGCTCTTCTAGAAATCATCGCAGGATGCATGTTCCTCTGTTTGGTATAAACTCATGTGCCACTAATGAACATAGTTCCTGCACTTATAAGAATGTGTCTGGTAAGTCTATATCAAGAAAATGGAAATCCTCCAAATTTCTGGAACCGATTTTTAAAGGTCCTAGACTCAGTCCTCAGAAAAATCCTTCAGATGGACTTTTGAAAAGGTTTATGAAAAATTCCTCTGGAATACGTTATAATCGATGGAAAGAAGGAAATATACAAGTAAAACAGTCAAACAACTTGTACAAACCTTCTCCCATGTTTAGTAGTCAGGTTACTCTTCACTCCGTTACCTAACTCTAGGTAATCCCATCCTTGAATCTATCTTGAGAGGTACAAGAATGATGACTATGGGAGTCTCAATATTTGTTGTATATCTGTTGTGAGATGTTGTCAATCAATCTGAGTCATGCAAGCCTACTTCATGATACATACTCTAATTTTAATAATTATTGAGCAATATTGGCAAACGTTTTGTTTTCTTCTTAATAGGTTTTCGCTAAAGTCCATCCCTCTCTTGTGAACGGTCCGTGAACGTCCGTGTCCCACTCCAAGCTCATAGGGTTTCCTTTTTGAGAAGTGTTTTCTCTCTATCCCTATCAAAATTTACATGGAGAACCTAGCAAAATCTCAAGAGATTGTGCAGCTTGATATGGAGGAAGACACTCAAGGACGTGATTCGATTCAAGAGCTGGTTCAAAAGAAGATGCTTGCAAGAAAGGACCACAACTCCTGGATTGATCGTTCCATTAAGGATTTAACTCGTTTTCCAAACGATTCAAAGGTCGAGTTTGCAAATCTCCAGCTCTTAGATGGTCAGACCAAAATCCTTGCAAATCAAAATATTCTGATACGGAACCAGAAGAAACTTATCATGGACTGTGTCAAAGGTAGACAACTTGCTCGGGTGGTTGATCATAAAGTTAGTGTTCTAACTCATGAACATGGTGTGTCTACGATCATGAGGATAAAGGAAATCAGTGACACCTTCTATGATGGATTCATTGAAAGGTATGAGGTTCTCAATGAACTTTGATTTTATTGTCTAGTAAATCTTCTTTTTAGTTTTTAGAAGAATAACTAAGGTTTGGAATATCCATTATTGTGAGTACACATAGCTATGTCCAACGTTTTTCATCTTCATTGTTTTAGATTTATGTATTTAAATTCTAAAGTATTTTCGGAAGATGATTTTTGTAATTTTAATCTTTATGATTTTATATATTACAAATTGTTATGGGATATGTTGTTTACTTCCGTGAACCTGTGACTGTCCGATGCTTGTTCAAAAGTTATCTCTATTATGTCGATATGAATGTATTGATGGAAGATAGAATGAACTTTTGACATTACAAAATTTAAAGCCTTTTATGTCATGTTTTCATAAAAAGAAAGGATAAAACTTTTGTTTACAAGGATTAAGTCTATTATATGTCATTGTGCAAATAGTGATGAAAGATAGAATGAATCCTTGTTTATTCCACAGTATTTGGTCGACTTTCGATCCATAATCTTTGTGCATATACTGTGTTGTTCCATAAGGTTTCTTATGTTGATCACAATCTACTGAGTTGTTCATTCTTATCATTAACTTAGTTGTTGCTCCGTAAGGTTTCCTATGTCGAACATGATAACCTAAATTAATCATTCTCTTTTGGTTATTTTAGTTGTTGCTCCGTAAGTTCGCTTATGTCGAGCATGACCAATTAAATTGATCGCTTTTTGTGGTTAATTTGGTTGTGTAGTCCAATTGAATTAATCATGGGTTTTCTTGTGATTAATTTGGTTGTTATTTTTCGATTGAACTAACTATGGGTTCTCTTGTAGTTATTTCAATTGAATTTTTTGGATACAAATTCATGTTTTCATGTGATTTGGTTGTCCAAAGAAATCCTTCTTTTCTTGTGAAAGAAAGGTCGCCTTTGTTGTTCCTTTGGGGATGACATTTTATGGGGGAGAGTTCTTTTGAACTTGTGCTTAATTGCCAAATCTTTGTGGGGAGTGCGGTTGTGGAATTTTTAGGGGTTATCTTGTATCTTCATTAACTCCTTGATGAATGCATTTAGCTTCAGATTTATGATTGCATCTAAATTTTTTGGTATGTTAATACACCTTTTGGTCATGATGTATCTCCGTGGAAATTTCATTAGGATACCACTAATTTTCATACATTTGCCAAAAAAATTTGACAAAAAGGGAGAGAATTAATGTGTAGTTCACACTACAAATACATATGGTTTACGGATCATTATGTAAGGGGGAGTGGTTTTCATGTTGAGATATGTATTGACTAAGGAGGAGTGATGCATATCACCATAGTGTTATTGTCAAAGTTGTGATACAATTGAACTTTTATGTTGTGTAATAATACTATGACACTGTATAACAATGATTGAGAGAATTTTGTTTTCTCATTGTTATAGCTATGTATCTTCAACAACTGTGATGCTGAACATACAACCTTTAGGATCATGGAGTACTTGGAAGTGACGAAGATTTCGAGTCGCATTGAAGATGCCAAGGAGATCAAGCATGTGGATAAGAAGCTACATTTTTTTTATCTTTTTTGTAAACCATATTGATGTGATTTGTAGATAGTGGTAAAAGTGGTTCGATTCTCAGACTTGTAAAGGATATTAATTAGACTTAAATTCTAATATTAAAATAGAAAACTCACTAAAAATTATAGCAAACTCAATCAAAGTTGATATCAATATTAAAAGAACACTGAGGCTAATATTCCACTATTTTCCAAATTCAAAGTGATTTAATCCAATATTTATATTCATGCAATTTTCTTGTTCAATTTGATTCTTACTATTGCAACAAGTAGATTTTCTAAAGCAATAATTGTAAATACCAAGCATGAAGCATCAAGAGTCTATAAAATAAGCATACTCCATCAAAATAGATCACAATCACTCAAATAAAAATCATATTCAATAATAGTCCAAGGCAAATAATCATAATAATAATTGCAATAAATTAAATTAAATAGATTGTACTGCTTTTTGTTGGAAAAATAGCTTCCTATATCGCCTCAGCAATGGGGTTTAGCTCCTCATATCAAAAACAGGTTCAAAATAATAAATCATGGCTCAAAAGGTGGTTTTATTGAAGAGAATATATAAAACAGCAGATCTGCAACGATGTATAGATGTTACAGAAGTCACGTTACAGTTGGTGTTGCAATACTGAAGATATACTTTAATAATCAACTGTTACAGGATCAGAAATTTAAGAACCTAGAATACGACTGTCCTGCACAGCTTAATGTTCTTCAGCTGTTAAACAACGACATTGTTCTGCGACTGTTTCCCGTGCGTCAATGTTCTTCGCGTTCTTCCTCTTCAGCAGCAGCAGCAGAAACAGAGTTTGGTAAAGCTCTGATTTCTTCTTCTCTGGCTCTCCTTAGGTCCCCAAACTCTCGACACCCCTTCTATATGACCCAAACAATCTATTTATATCAAAAATACCGATTAAATCTCTCCCAAATCTTCCAAAATCTCTTTCCTTCTCTTCACGGCCAAGTTGCGGCAATTTCTTGTTTTAGAATTTCTACGCGTTTCTGAGCTTTCCTTTTTATTATAAACTCTTCCTTAGATAGATACAAATCTTTGGGAATATTTACAGCACTTTAATCTCTCTAAAATTCCCTAAAACAGGTCACACACGTGAGTTTCCATATTTTTTGTTGTGATAAAAATCCGTCGATTGAGCCCAGTCTAATCGATTTCAACACCCATATCAGATTCCTAGACCCATAAGGAGTCTATCCTATGAAAATCAGAGGTTTAATCGACCTCAAACTCCTCCAAATCAGGAACCCTAAATTTGCCAGAACTGTATCTACTTTCCCGCCAAAACTTGGTTTTTGAAATGTTGAAGATGGTTGCCCCTTATCCAGGGTAGGGGTGCGATTAGCAGCTGCCTGGAAATGGGATGCCCCTTAGTAATTAGGTTACCCCTTATCCAAAGTGAGAGTCTGAATAGCAAATGTCCTCCGGGTGCTTTCCGACAAATTTTCGAGCCAATTTTTTCCAAAAATGTTTATTGGCCAAAAATACCTACAAATAAATAAAACACCATAATAAGTACAAAAATGAGCCCTAATAATATATAGAATCGAGGCAAATCGGACACAAAAATGTGTCTATCAAATACCCCCAAACCTATTATTGTTCTAGTCCTCGAGCAAAACTAAAATAAGCAATAAAATCCTAACTCACTGTCGCAGGCATCGTCGATTGCATTTAGCGTATGCAATAAGCCTTTAAACCCCTAGGTGTCCCTAGTGGCGGAGTGTTGTCTCCGGAGGGCTTACCAGAGGTATACCCACAAAACCTTTATACTCCAGAACCTAGCTATCTACACAGAACCTTGGAAGGCACTAAAGTATCTCCTTGGTTGGCATACTTATTGACTACAGGAGGAAGTACCCTGATGCGAAATTCCAATTGTTGTACACGAGTTTGCACTCAAGCATACTAAAATTCATATATAAGTGACAGAGCTCTACTCAGATAGTTGCATTATGGACATCAATATCCGGAGTCGAAACTAATCACATAGATAGATCAAGAAGATGGGTATAGAGAAAAACATAGATGGTTTTGATGTTTACTAGGTGAACGGTGTTTCTCATATCTGTCTGAAGGCCTCCGCAAAAATGAACCTATCCTAATGGATTGAGATACCGGTCTGACTAATATCAACACACTGGCATATACAAGGGTACCAGTGGTCGATAATCCTAACTCTAGGTCAACACAACTGGCATATACAAGGGTTCCAGTGGTCGACTTTATTGAATTTATTCCAGTGAGCCCCACCTAATCACTTAGAGAAACATAGTTTAAAAACAAAACAAAATAAAAACAGAAGTGAAAAGGACTCAACGAGATATGGTGAAACTATCATGTTATTTCTAACACCTGAGCTATGTGCTTTTATGAATAGACTCTTTAGATGTTGCCAACTAGTCAGATTGGTTCCTCAACTCCTACAACCAAAATGCTTCCATCCACTTAGATTGGTTAGTGCCATCCTTAATAGGGATAAATTTCTAGGCTCTGGACTTTATTTATTGCAACGAAAAGGTAACAAAAAGTTCTACCCCACCCCCAAACTTAAATCTAACATTGTCCTCAATGTTTCTAATCAAAGAACAACATCAACAATATAAGTAACATGAAGAAATATTAAAGAGAGAAGTCGGAAAGATAGTACCTGGGTGAAGTGTAACCAAAAACCTACAAAAATATTATACAACATACAAAATCGCCTCGATGGTCAATCAAGGTAAACAGGGTCCTCCAGAGGGACCTCCTCAACATCACCTGTAGGAAAAGGCTCTAAAAAGGGCTTCAATCTCTGACCGTTAACTTTCGAAGAACTACTACCATCTGGTGTCTCAATCTCAACAACGCCATGAGCAAAAACAATACGGACCACAAAAGGACCGGTCCACCGAGAACGTAACTTCACGGGGAACATATGCAAACGAGTGTCATACAGAAGAACTTTTTGACCTGGAGAAAATGACTTTCGTAAAATAGTCCTATCATGCACAAGTTTCATTTTGTTCTTATACTCCTTAGCACTATCGTATGCATCTCTACGAATCTCGTCCAACTCATTGAGATGGAGCTTTCTTTGAGCTCCTTCCTTGTCAAGTGAAAAGTGCTGTTCTTAATAGCCCAATAGGCTCGATGCTCTAACTCAACAGGCAGGTGACATGCCTTTCCAAACACTAAACGATAAGGTGACATTCCATTGGGTGTCTTAAACGCAGTACGGTAAGCCCATAAGGCATCAGTAAGTCTCGACGACCAGTCTTTCCTATTTGGATTAACTGTTTTCTCTAGAAAACGTTTAATTTCCCTATTGGAAACCTCTACCTGACCACTAGTCTGAGGGTGATATGGGGTTGCTACTTTATGGGTAATACCGTATTGTTTCATTAAAAGAGCAAACGGTCTATTACAAAAGTGTGAACCTCCATCACTAATTATAGCTCGCGGCGTACCAAAACGTGTAAGTATATTCTCTTTCAAAAACTGGACTACGACCCTGTGGTCATTCGTTTTACACGGAACCGCCTCAACCCACTTAGACACATAGTCTACAGCGACAAGTATGTAAAAATAACCAAACGAAATAGGAAATGGACCCATAAAATCAATGCCCCACACATCAAAGACCTCAATCACTAAAATAGGGTTCAAAGGCATCATATTTCTACGGGAAATGGTTCCTAACTTCTGGCAACGCTCACAAGAAACACAATGACTATGGGAATCTTTAAACAACGAAGGCCAGTAAAATCCATACTGCAAAATCTTAGTAGAAGTCTTCTTAGCACTAAAATGACCCCCACATGCATGTTCATGACAAAAGGAGATAATACTAGACTGGTCACTCTCAGATACACATCTCCTAATAATCTGTCCCGGACAATACTTAAACAGATAAGGATCGTCCCAAAAGAAATGCTTAACCTCGGCTAAAAACCTAGAACGATCTTGCTTACCCCAATGTTGAGGGGTATGACCAATAACAAGATAATTCACTATATTTGCATACCAAGGTGATTGGGAAACAGAGAACAATTGTTCATCAAGAAAGCTATCCCTTATAGGAAGGGAATCACTAGGGGAAATAATAACTAGCCTAGACAAGTGGTCTGCTACTACATTTTCTGCACCCTTTTTGTCTCTAATGTCTGGGTAAAATTCCTGTAACAATAGGATCCATCTAATCAATCTAGGTTTGGTATCCTTCTTAGATAAAAGGTATTTCAAAGCAGCACGATTTGTATGGATTATGATTTTACAACCTAATAGGTAGGACCTAAACTTATCCAAGGCAAACACGATGGCTAAAAGTTTCTTCTCGGTAGTTGTGTAGTTCATTTGAGCATCATTCAGAGTTTTGCTAGCATAATAAATTAATGAAGTAATTTGTTTTCTCGTTGTCCTAAAACGACGCCTATAGCATAATCTGAAGAATCACACATAATATCAAAGGGTAGGTCCCAGTTAGGTGCCTGGATTATCGGGGAAGTAGTGAGTAAAGTTTTAAGCTTCTCAAAAGCCTCTAAACAAGCATCATCAAAGACAAACTTAAGATCTTTTGCAAGCAAATTGCAAAGAGGTCTAGAAATCAAGCTAAAATCCTTAATGAATCGACGGTAAAAACCTGCATGCCCTAGGAATGACCTAATATCTTTTACGGTTTTTGGGACCTGTAAAGTCTTAATAAGATCAACTTTGGCTTTGTCTACCTCTATACCCTTTGAAGAGACGATGTGTCCTAACACAATTCCTGATTTAACCATGAAATGGCATTTTTCCCAATTAAGCACTAAACTTTTTTCCTTACACCTAGTCAACACTAATGTCAAATGATGCAAGCACTCATCGAAAGATGAACCAAACACTGAAAAATCATCCATAAAGACCTCTAAGAACCGTTCTACCATATCAGAAAATATGCTCATCATACAACACTGAAAAGTTGCAGGGGAATTACATAGCCTGAAAGGCATGCGTCTATACGCAAAGGTACCAAAGGGACAGGTAAAAGTGGTTTTCTCTTGGTCTTCTGGGGCAATAACGATCTGATTATAACCATAGTAGCCATCTAAGAAGCAATAGTGACTATGTCCAGCTAATCGCTCTAGCATTTGGTCGATAAAAGGAAGGGGAAAGTGATCCTTCCTTGTGACCTTGTTCAATTTCCTATAGTCAATACACACACGCCATCCCGTGGTCACTCGGGTTGGGATTAATTCATTATTATCATTCTGGACTACAGTGATACCTGATTTCTTGGGGACAACCTGAATAGGGCTGACCCACTTACTGTCTGAAATTGGGTAAATAATACCCACACCTAACAACTTAAGCACCTCTTTTCGAACTACCTCTTTCATGTTAGGGTTCAGTCGACGTTGCATCTCCCTAGAAGGTTTGGAGTCTTCCTCTAAATGAATCTGATGCATACACACAGTAGGACTTATACCCTTAATGTCTGCTATAGTCCACCCTAAAGCTTCCTTATTGTCTTGAAGTACATTTACTAGCCTACTTTCCTGATCACTATCCAAATTGGAAGCTACAATCACAGGTAAAGTCTCAGATGGGCCTAAAAACACATACTTTAGAGTATCGGGTAGTGGTAGTGGTTTAAGGTCCAACTTTGGGGGCTCTTCTAAAGAAGGAATTAGGGTAGTCTCAGAAACTGGTAACGGTTCGAACCTAGCTTTCCATCTATCAGTGTCTAACACAGGGGTAGAATCTAATAGAGCATTCACCTGTTCAATAGTGCTATCGTCGTCAAAATCTAAACCAAAATGGGATAGACAACTTTCTAATGGGTCTTCAGACAAGATGTTTGGTAATGACTCCTGAACTAAGGCTTCTATCATGTTCACCTCCTCAACACATGTGTCATCTAGCTCATGAGGTTGCTTACTGACATTAAAAATGTTCATCTCCATAGTCATATTACCAAAAGATAAACTCATCACACCATTTCGACAGTTAATGATCGCATTAGACGTAGCTAAAAATGGGCGACCTAAAATCACAGGTATCTGGTTCTCTGGGTCAGGGACAGGTTGGGTATCTAGGACCACGAAATCCACTGGATAAATAAACTTGTCGACCTCAATAAGAACATCCTCGATAACACCTCGAGGGATTTTAACAGACCTATCAGCTAACTGCAGTGTCATCTGAGTAGGTTTCATTTCACCAAGTCCTAGCTGTAAGTATACATGGAATGGCAGTAAGTTCACACTGGCTCCTAAGTCAAGTAAAGCTTTTTCTACCCGGAAGTTACCTATTGTGCAAGCAATGGTAGGAGAACCTGGGTCTTTGTACTTTGGAGTTGTGGTGTTCTGAATGATTGAACTTACGTGACTAGCTAAAAAGGCTTTCTTATGGACGCTAAGTTTTCGCTTTCGCGTACACATCCTTAAGGAACTTGGCATAAGCAGGAATTTGCCTAATTGCATCTAATAAGGGAAGGTTTATGGTAACTTGCTTAAAAACCTCCACTATGTCATTAAAGTTCGATTCCTTCTTTGTTGGTACTAATAGCTGAGGAAATGGGGCTCTAGGCCTAAAATCAGACCTTTCAGGAACCGAATTCACATCATCAGAAACTTTATCAGTCTCTTCAGCTACTGGTCCTGAGAGGTGAGATCCTGAGGGGTGAACTACAGTATGTTCACTATCGGGCATGGTTACCTTATTGTCTACAACTCTACCACTTCTAAGGGTTCTAAACATTCAATTGATTCGATGGTTTTGCACCTAATTCATGAACTCCTCTAGGGTTGGGTTGTGTTTGACTAGGAAACTTACCTTTTTCTCTCAAAGAATCACTTATCAGACCAACCTGGGTTTTTAACTCGGAAATAGCCTGACTATTTTCTTGTCCTATCCTGTTACTAGCTTGTAGACTTGTTCTACGGATAACTGGAATTTTGCAGTTTGCTGAGTTAACAAGGCGAGAGATTCCTCTAAACTTAGGATTTTCTTATCTGACTGATTCTGAAACTGAGCTAGTCCTGAAGGATTCTTAGTATAGCCAAAACCTGGGGGAGCATTAGAATTACTAAACTGACCTTGACTTTGGCCCTTAGACCACGAAAGGTTCGGATGGTTTCTCCAACCAGGATTATAGGTTTCTGAATATGGGTCAATCTTTTGACGGTTATCAAATCTAGTGTTATTATAAAGAGCATTGGCTGCTCTTCAATATTCTGGCCTTCCCAAAAAGGCTCCACTCTACCACTAGTCTGGCCCACTTCTAAGGCTTCTAACCTTTTTGCTATAGCAGCAATTTTGGCATCTGATTCATAGCCTCCTTCTACCCTATTAACGTTTCCTCTACTTAAAAGAATTGTTTTCTGGGGTGCCCTACTATTTTCCCATTGCTGGGTTTTTTCGGCGATTTCATTAAAAAATTCCATCGCCGCATCAACAGTTTGGTTTTCAAATCCACCAGTGCATAGAGACTCAACCATGGTCGTTGTGGAATAATCTAAACCCTCATAAAGGATCTGAACTAGCCTAACCTTTTCTAAACCATGATGAGGACACTGGGATAATAAATCATTGAACCTTTCCAAATACCTATATAAAGATTCTCCCTCTTGTTGTGAAAATGTGCATATTTGCGTCCTAATAGACGATGTTTTGTGCCTAGGGAAAAACTTATTGAAAAAGGCAGATGTAAGTTGTTCATATGTCTCAATTGACTCGGAGTCCAAACTATACAGCCACGACTTGGCCTTATCTTTCAGGGAAAATGGGAATAACCTAAGTTTCAAAGCATCATCATCTAAGCCTCTAATTCTTAGAGTACTACAAATTTCCTCAAAATCCCTAACATGGTAATAAGGGTTTTCATTTTCTTTCCCTAAAAAGATTGGGAGCATCTGTAAGGTCCCAGGTTTCAGTTCATAGGGTGCCTCCGTTTCAGCTAACTTAATACACGAAGGACGGGTAGTCCTAGTTGGATTCAACAAAGCTTTCAAAGTTGCCATTTCTGGCGCTATCGGAGCAATGGATTCTCTCCTCAGTCAAAGACGTTCAAAAACAGACTCTTCAAAAGTCGGACTTTCTAGATTAAGGTAATCGAGACGCTTCGAACTACTAGGTTTCTCTTTAACAAATCTACCTAGTGCGTCTCTTTTACGTTCAGGCATACAATAGAATTTTCTAAATTGGAAGGGTAAGCAAACACAGATCAAGGCCGACTCAACCAAATCAAACCTATTGATTTCTAGCAAACAAAAAAGCATGATGGCTCCACTTAGATTGTTTCTAGACCAGCTTCTAATCCTTCGAACGGGAATTCGTTACAATTTAAGGAAAAAAAATAAAATAAAAATATATCTAAAACCCTAAAAACAAGTCCGCGGTCGGCGGCGCCAAAAATTGATGTGATTTGTAGACAGTGGTTAAAAGTGGTTCGACTCTCAGACTTGTGAAGGATATTAATTAGACTTAAATTCTAATATTAAAATAGAAAACTCACTAAAAATTATAGCAAACTCAATCAAAGTTGATATCAATATTAAAAGAACACTGGGGATAAGATTCCACTATTTTCCAAATTCAAAGTGATTTAATCCATATTATATTCATGCAATTTCTTGTTCAATTTGATTCTTATATTGCAACAAGTAGATTTTCTAAAGCAATAATTGTAAATACAGCATGAAGCATCAGAGTCTATAACATAAGCATACTCCATCAAATAGATCACAATCACTCAAATAAAAATATATTCAATATAGTCCAAGGCAAATAATCATAATAATAATTGCAATAATTAAAATTAAATAGATTGTACTGCTTTTTGTTGGAAAAATAGCTTCCTATATCGCCTCAGCAATGGGGTTTAGCTCCTCATATCAAAAACAGGTTCAAAATAATAAATCATGGCTCAAAGGTGGTTTATTGAAGAGAATATATAAAACAGCAGATCTGCAACGATGTATAGATGTTACAGAAGTCACGTTACAGTTGGTGTTGCAATACTGAAGATATACTTTAATAATCACTGTTACAGGATCAGAAATTTAAGAACCTAGAATACGACTGTCCTGCACAGCTTAATGTTCTTCAGCTGTTAAACAACGACATTGTTCTGCGACTGTTTCCCCCGTGCGTCAATGTTCTTCGCGTTCTTCCTCTTCAGCACAGCAGCAAAACAGAGTTTGGTAAAGCTCTGATTTTTCTTCTCTGGCTCTCCTTAGGTCCCCAAACTCTCGACACCCCTTCTATATGACCCAAACAATCTATTTATATCAAAAATACCGATTAAATCTCTCCCAAATCTTCCAAAATCTCTTTCCTTCTCTTCACGGCCAAGTTGCGGCAATTTCTTGTTTTAGAATTTCTACGCGTTTCTGAGCTTTCCTTTTTATTATAAACTCTTCCTTAGATAGATACAAATCTTTGGGAATATTTACAGCACTTTAATCTCTCTAAAATTCCCTAAAACAGGTCACACACGTGAGTTTCCATATTTTTTGTTGTGATAAAAATCCGTCGATTGAGCCCAGTCTAATCGATTTCAACACCCATATCAGATTCCTAGACCCATAAGGAGTCTATCCTATGAAAATCAGAGGTTTAATCGACCTCAAACTCCTCCAAATCAGGAACCCTAAATTTGCCAGAACTGTATCTACTTTCCCGCCAAAACTTGGTTTTTGAAATGTTGAAGATGGTTGCCCCTTATCCAGGGTAGGGGTGCGATTAGCAGCTGCCTGGAAATGGGATGCCCCTTAGTAATTAGGTTACCCCTTATCCAAAGTGAGAGTCTGAATAGCAAATGTCCTCCGGTGCTTTCCGACAAATTTTCGAGCCAATTTTTCCAAAAATGTTTATTGGCCAAAAATACCTACAAATAAATAAAACACCATAATAAGTACAAAAATGAGCCCTAATAATATAGAATCGAGGCAAATCGGACACAAAAATGTGTCTATCAAATACCCCCAAACCTATTATTGTTCTAGTCCTCGAGCAAAACTAAAATAAGCAATAAAATCCTAACTCACTGTCGCAGGCATCGTCGATTGCATTTAGCGTATGCAATAAGCCTTTAAACCCCTAGGTGTCCCTAGTGGCGGAGTGTTGTCTCCGGAGGGCTTACCAGAGGTATACCCACAAAACCTTTATACTCCAGAACCTAGCTATCTACACAGAACCTTGGAAGGCACTAAAGTATCTCCTTGGTTGGCATACTTATTGACTACAGGAGGAAGTACCTGATGCGAAATTCCAATTGTTGTACACGAGTTTGCACTCAAGCATACTAAAATTCATAATAAGTGACAGAGCTCTACTCAGATAGTTGCATTATGGACATCAATATCCGGAGTCGAAACTAATCACATAGATAGATCAAGAAGATGGGTATAGAGAAAAACATAGATGGTTTTGATGTTTACTAGGTGAACGGTGTTTCTCATATCTGTCTGAAGGCCTCCGCAAAAATGAACCTATCCTAATGGATTGAGATACCGGTCTGACTAATATCAACACACTGGCATATACAAGGGTACCAGTGGTCGATAATCCTAACTCTAGGTCAACACAACTGGCATATACAAGGGTTCCAGTGGTCGACTTTATTGAATTTATTCCAGTGAGCCCCACCTAATCACTTAGAGAAACATAGTTTAAAAACAAAACAAAATAAAAACAGAAGTGAAAAGGACTCAACGAGATATGGTGAAACTATCATGTTATTTCTAACACCTGAGCTATGTGCTTTTATGAATAGACTCTTTAGATGTTGCCAACTAGTCAGATTGGTTCCTCAACTCCTACAACCAAAATGCTTCCATCCACTTAGATTGGTTAGTGCCATCCTTAATAGGGATAAATTTCTAGGCTCTGGACTTTATTTATTGCAACGAAAAGGTAACAAAAGTTCTACCCCACCCCCAAACTTAAATCTAACATTGTCCTCAATGTTTCTAATCAAAGAACAACATCAACAATATAAGTAACATGAAGAAATATTAAAGAGAGAAGTCGGAAAGATAGTACCTGGGTGAAGTGTAACCAAAAACCTACAAAAATATTATACAACATACAAATCGCCTCGATGGTCAATCAAGGTAAACAGGGTCCTCCAGAGGGACCTCCTCAACATCACCTGTAGGAAAAGGCTCTAAAAGGGCTTCAATCGCTGACCGTTAACTTTCGAAGAACTACTACCATCTGGTGTCTCAATCTCAACAACGCCATGAGCAAAAACAATACGGACCACAAAAGGACCGGTCCACCGAGAACGTAACTTCACGGGGAACATCAAACGAGTGTCATACAGAAGAACTTTTGACCTGGAGAAAATGACTTTCGTAAAATAGTCCTATCATGCACAAGTTTCATTTTGTTCTTATACTCCTTAGCACTATCGTATGCATCTCTACGAATCTCGTCCAACTCATTGAGATGGAGCTTTCTTTGAGCTCCTTCCTTGTCAAGTGAAAAGTGCTGTTCTTAATAGCCCAATAGGCTCGATGCTCTAACTCAACAGGCAGGTGACATGCCTTTCCAAACACTAACGATAAGGTGACATTCCATTGGGTGTCTTAAACGCAGTACGGTAAGCCCATAAGGCATCAGTAAGCCTCGACGACCAGTCTTTCCTATTTGGATTAACTGTTTTCTCTAGAATACGTTTAATTTCCCTATTGGAAACCTCTACCTGACCACTAGTCTGAGGGTGATATGGGGTTGCTACTTTATGGGTAATACCGTATTGTTTCATTAAAAGAGCAAACGGTCTATTACAAAAGTGTGAACCTCCATCACTAATTATAGCTCGCGGCGTACCAAAACGTGTAAGTATATTCTCTTTCAAAAACTGGACTACGACCCTGTGGTCATTCGTTTTACACGGAACCGCCTCAACCCACTTAGACACATAGTCTACAGCGACAAGTATGTAAAGATAACCAAACGAAATAGGAAATGGACCCATAAAATCAATGCCCCACACATCAAAGACCTCAATCACTAAAATAGGGTTCAAAGGCATCATATTTCTACGGGAAATGGTTCCTAACTTCTGGCAACGCTCACAAGAAACACAATGACTATGGGAATCTTTAAACAACGAAGGCCAGTAAAATCCACACTGCAAAATCTTAGCAGCAGTCTTCTTAGCACTAAAATGACCCCCACATGCATGTTCATGACAAAAGGAGATAATACTAGACTGGTCACTCTCAGATACACATCTCCTAATAATCTGGTCCGGACAATACTTAAACAGATAAGGATCGTCCCAAAAGAAATGCTTAACCTCGGCTAAAAACCTAGAACGATCTTGCTTACCCCAATGTTGAGGGGTTCGACCAGTAACAAGATAATTCACTATATTTGCATACCAAGGTGATTGGGAAACAGAGAACAATTGTTCATCAGGAAAGCTATCCCTTATAGGAAGGGAATCACTAGGGGAACTAACAACTAGCCTAGACAAGTGGTCTGCTACTACATTTTCTGCACCCTTTTTGTCTCTAATGTCTGGGGAAAATTCCTGTAACAATAGGATCCATCTAATCAATCTAGGTTTGGTATCCTTCTTAGATAAAAGGTATTTCAAAGCAGCATGATCTGTATAGATTATGATCTTAGAACCTAATAGGTAGGACCTAAACTTATCCAAGGCAAACACGATGGCTAAAAGTTCCTTCTCGGTAGTTGTGTAGTTCATTTGGGCATCATTCAGAGTTTTGCTAGCATAATAAATCACATGAAGTAATTTGTTTTCTCGTTGTCCTAAAACGACGCCTATAGCATAATCTGAAGAATCACACATAATCTCAAAGGGTAGGTTCCAGTTAGGTGCCTGGACTATCGGGGCAGTAGTGAGTAAAGTTTTAAGCTTCTCAAAAGCCTCTAAACAAGCATCAAAGACAAACTTAACATCTTTTGCAAGCAAATTGCAAAGAGGTCTAGAAATCAAGCTAAAATCCTTAATGAATCGACGGTAAAAACCTGCATGCCCTAGGAATGACCTAATATCTTTTACGGTTTTTGGGACCTGTAAAGTCTTAATAAGGTCAACTTTGGCTTTGTCTACCTCTATACCCTTTGAAGAGACGATGTGCCCTAAACAATTCCTGATTTAACCATGAAATGGCATTTTTCCCAATTAAGCACTAAATTTTTTTCCTTACACCTAGTCAACACTAATGTCAAATGATGCAAGCACTCATCGAAAGATGAACCAAACACTGAAAAATCATCCATAAAGACCTCTAAGAACCGTTCTACCATATCAGAAAATATGCTCATCATACAACGCTGAAAAGTTGCAGGGGCATTACATAGCCCGAAAGGCATGCGTCTATACGCAAAGGTACCAAAGGGACAGGTAAAAGTGGTTTTCTCTTGGTCTTCTGGGGCAATAACGATCTGATTATAACCGGAGTAGCCATCTAAGAAGCAATAGTGACTATGTCCAGCTAATCGCTCTAGCATTTGGTCGATAAAAGGAAGGGAAAGTGATCCTTCCTTGTGACCTTGTTCAATTTCCTATAGTCAATACACACACGCCATCCCGTGGTCACTCGGGTTGGGATTAATTCATTATTATCATTCTGGACTACAGTGATACCTGATTTCTTGGGGACAACCTGAACAGGGCTGACCCACTTACTGTCTGAAATTGGGTAAATAATACCCGCATCTAACAACTTAAGCACCTCTTTTCGAACTACCTCTTTCATGTTAGGGTTCAGTCGACGTTGCATCTCCCTAGAAGGTTTGGAGTCTTCCTCTAAATGAATCTGATGCATACACACAGTAGGACTTATACCCTTAATGTCTGCTATAGTCCACCCTAAAGCTTCCTTATTGTCTTGAAGTACATTTACTAGCCTACTTTCCTGATCACTATCCAAATTGGAAGCTACAATCACAGGTAAAGTCTCAGATGGGCCTAAAAACACATACTTTAGAGTATCGGGTAGTGGTTTAAGGTCCAACTTTGGGGGCTCTTCTAAAGAAGGAATTAGGGTAGTCTCAGAAACTGGTAACGGTTCGAACCTAGCTTTCCATCTATCAGTGTCTAACACAGGGGTAGAATCTAATAGAGCATTCACCTGTTCAATAGTGCTATCGTCGTCAAAATCTAAACCAAAATGGGATAGACAACTTTCTAATGGGTCTTCAGACAAGATGTTTGGTAATGACTCCTGAACTAAGGCTTCTATCATGTTCACCTCCTCAACACATGTGTCATCTAGCTCATGAGGTTGCTTACTGACATTAAAAATGTTCATCTCCATAGTCATATTACCAAAAGATAAACTCATCACACCATTTCGACAGTTAATGATCGCATTAGACGTAGCTAAAAATGGGCGACCTAAAATCACAGGTATCTGGTTCTCTGGGTCAGGGACAGGTTGGGTATCTAGGACCACGAAATCCACTGGATAAATAAACTTGTCGACCTCAATAAGAACATCCTCGATAACACCTCGAGGGATTTTAACAGACCTATCAGCTAACTGCAAGTGTCATCTGAGTAGGTTTCATTTCACCAAGTCTACTGTATACATGGAATGGCAGTAAGTTCACACTGGCTCCTAAGTCAAGTAAAGCTTTTTCTACCGGAAGTTACCTATTGTGCAAGCAATGGTAGGAGAACCTGGGTCTTTGTACTTTGGAGTTGTGGTGTTCTGAATGATTGAACTTACGTGACTAGCTAAAAAGGCTTTCTTATGGACGCTAAGTTTTCGCTTTCGCGTACACATATCCTTAAGGAACTTGGCATAAGCAGGAATTTGCCTAATTGCATCTAATAAGGGAAGGTTTATGGTAACTTGCTTAAAAACCTCCACTATGTCATTAAAGTTCGATTCCTTCTTTGTTGGTACTAATAGCTGAGGAAATGGGGCTCTAGGCCTAAAATCAGACCTTTCAGGAACCGAATTCACATCATCAGAAACTTTATCAGTCTCTTCAGCTACTGGTCCTGAGAGGTGAGATCCTGAGGGGTGAACTACAGTATGTTCACTATCGGGCATGGTTACCTTATTGTCTACAACTCTACCACTTCTAAGGGTTCTAACAGCATTCAATTGATTCGATGGTTTTGCACCTAATTCATGAACTCCTCTAGGGTTGGGTTGTGTTTGGCTAGGAAACTTACCTTTTTCTCTCAAAGAATCACTTATCAGACCAACCTGGGTTTTTAACTTGGAAATAGCCTGACTATTTTCTTGTCCTATCCTGTTACTAGCTTGTAGACTTTGTTCTACGGATAACTGAAATTTTGCAGTTTGCTGAGTTAACAAGGAGAGAGATTCCTCTAAATTCAGGATTTTCTTATCTGACTGATTCTGAAACTGAGCTAGTCCTAAAGGATTCTTAGTATAGCCAAAACCTGGGGGAGCATTAGAATTACTAAACTGACCTTGACTTTGGCCCTTCGACCACAAAAGGTTCGGATGGTTTCTCCAGCCAGGATTATAGGTTTCTGAATATGGGCTAATCTTTTGACGATTATAAAATCTAGTGTTATTATAAAGAGCATTGGCTTGCTCTTCAATATTCTGGCCTTCCCAAAAAGGCTCCACTCTACCACTAGTCTGGCCCACTTCTAAGGCTTCTAACCTTTTTGCTATAGCAGCAATTTTGGCATCTGATTCATAGCCTCCTTCTACCCTATTAACGTTTACTCTACTTAAAAGAATTGTTTTCTGGGGTACCCTACTATTTTCCCATTGCTGGATTTTTTCGGCGATTTCATTAAAAAATTCCATCACCGCATCAACAGTTTGGTTTTCAAATCCACCAGTGCATAGAGACTCAACCATGGTCGTTGTGGAATAATCTAAACCCTCATAAAGGATCTGAACTAGCGTAACCTTTTCTAAACCATGATGAGGACACTGGGATAATAAATCATTGAACCTTTCCAAATACCTATATAAAGATTCTTTCTCTTGTTGTGAAAATGTGCATATTTGCGTCCTAATAGACGATGTTTTGTGCCTAGGGAAAAACTTATTAAAAAAGGCAGATGTAAGTTGTTCATATGTCTCAATTGACTCAGAGTCCAAACTATACAACCACGACTTGGCCATATCTTTCAGGGAAAATGGGAATAACCTAAGTTTCAAAGCATCATCATCTAAGCCTCTAATTCTTAGAGTACTACAAATTTCCTCAAAATCCTTAACATGGTAATAAGGGTTTTCATTTTCTTACCCTAAAAAGATTGGGAGCATCTGTAAGGTCCCAGGTTTCAGTTCATAGGGTGCCTCCGTTTCAGCTAACTTAATACACGAAGGACGAGTAGTCCTAGTTGGATTCAACAAAGCTTTCAAAGTTGCCATTTCTGGCGCTATCAGAGCAACAGGGATTCTCTCCTCAGTCAAAGGACGTTCAAAAACAGACTCTTCAAAAGTCGGACTTTCTAGATTAAGGTAATCGAGACGCTTCGAACTACTAGGTTTCTCTTTACCAAATCTACCTAGTGCGTCACTTTTACGTTCAGGCATACAATAGAATTTTCTAAATTGGAAGGGTAAGCAAACACAGATCAAGGCCGACTCAACCAAATCAAGCCTATTGATTTCTAGGAAACAAAAAGCATGATGGCTCCCCTTAGATTGTTTCTAGACCAGCTTCTAATCCTTCGAACGGGAATTCGTTACAATTTAAGGACAAAAAAAATAAAAAAAAATAAAAAAAATAAAAAAAAAATTATATCTAAAACCCTAAAAACAAGTCCGCGTCGGCGGCGCCAAAAATTGATGTGATTTGTAGACAGTGGTAAAAGTGGTTCGACTCTCAGACTTGTGAAGGATATTAATTAGACTTAAATTCTAATATTAAAATAGAAAACTCACTAAAAATTATAGCAAACTCAATCAAAGTTGATATCAATATTAAAAGAACACTGAGGCTAAGATTCCACTATTTTCCAAATTCAAAGTGATTTAATCCAATATTTATATTCATGCAATTTTCTTGTTCAATTTGATTCTTACTATTGCAATAAGTAGATTTTCTAAAGCAATAACTGTAAATTCCAAGCATGAAGCATCAAGAGTCTATAAACTAAGCATACTCCATCAAAATAGATCACAATCACTCAAATAAAAATCATATACAATAATAGTCCAAGGCAAATAATCATAATAATAATTGCAATAAATTAAATTAAATAGATTGTACCGCTTTTTGTTAGAAAAATAGCTTCCACTATCGCCTCAACAATGGGGTTTAGCTCCTCATATCAAAAACAAGTTCAAAATAATAAATCATGGCTCAAAAGGTGGTTTTATTAAAGAGAATATATAAAACAACAGATCTGCAACGGTGTATAGATGTTACAGAAGTCACCGTTACAGTTGGTGTTGCAATACTGAAGATATACGTTACTAATCAACTGTTACAGGATCAGAAATTTAAGACCCTAGAATACGATTGTCCTGCACAGCTTAATGTTCTTCAGCTGTTAAACAACGACACTGTTCTGCGACTGTTTCCCGTGCGTCAATGTTCTTCGCGTTCTTCCTCTTCAGCAGCAGAAACATAGTTTGGTAAAGCTCTGATTTCTTCTTCTCTGGCTCTCCTTAGGTCCCCAAACTCTCGACACCCCTTCTCTATGACCCAAACAATCTATTTATGTCAAAAATACCGATTAAATCTCTCTCAAATCTTCCAAAATCTCTTTTCTTCTCTTCACGGCCAGGTTGCGGCAATTTCTTGTTTTAGAATTTCTACGCGTTTCTGAGCTTTCCTTTTTATTATAAACTCTTCTTTAGATAGATACGAATCTTTGGGAAGGTTTACATCACTTTAATCTCTCTAAAATTCCCTAAAACAGGTCACACACGTGACTTTCCATATTTTCTGTTGTGATAAAAATCCGTCGATTGAGCCCAGTCTAATCGATTTCAACACCCATATCAGATTCCTAGACCCATAAGGAGTTTATCCTATGAAAATCAGAGGTTTAATCGACCTCAAACCCCTCCAAATCAGGAACCCTAAATATGCCAGAAATGTATCTACTTTCCCGCCAAAACTTGGTTTTTGAAATATTGAAGATGGTTGCCCCTTATCCAGGGTAGGGGTGCGATTAGCAGCTGCCTGGAAATGGGATGCCCCTTAGTAATTAGGTTACCCCTTATCCAAAGTGAGAGTCCGAATAGCAAATGTCCTCCGGGTGCTTTACGACAACTTTTCGAGCCAATTTTTTCCAAAAATGTTTATTTGCCAAAAATACCTACAAATAAATAAAACACCATAAATGTTTATTGTCGGGTGCTTTCCGACAACTTTACGGATCATTATGTAAGGGGGAGTGGTTTTCATGTTGAGATATGTATTGACTAAGGAGGAGTGATACATATCACCATAATGTTATTGTCAAAGTTGTGATACAATTGAACTTTTATGTTGTGTAATAATACTATGACACTGTATAACAATGATTGAGAGAATTTTGTTTTCTCATTGTTATAGCTACGTATCTTCAGCAACTGTGATGCTGAACATACAACCTTTAGGATCATGGAGTACTTGGAAGTGACGAAGATTTCGAGTCGTGTTGAAGATCCCAAGGAGATCAACCATGTGGATAAGAAGCTACATTTTTATCTTTTTTGTAAACCATATGTATTGATAGTTTTGTCACTAAAATTGACAAAGGGGGAGATTGTTAGAGCATTGCTCGGTCAAACTCGCATGCGTTGCTATCTCAAGCATGTTTTTCAATGTCAGTGTTCAAAACTATAAGTCTTGATTTCTAGCCTATTTTTAGATGTCTCGGACTAGGACATAGATAGTGTAGTTGAGCTTAAATCTCTCGACGTTCATCTCTTGAAGACGAAGAACTGCTAAGGGGAGCTTGTGGAACTTCTTCGACAAAAGGTATGTGGAGACTTGAACTTATCTATCACTTGGAAAGTTTATTTCTACTATCTCCTATATTGAGACATAAGTCGTGTTATGATATAGTTTTCTCTATACACATTTGAGATTTCAAGCTGAGTATATCTCGCTTACATATTTCTCGAAATATGTGTTGGTAAGCTTTCGCTTCGACCAAGTTCATCTTATATCATGAGAAAATTTCCGAGTAACATCTTACATGGTTTGTGCGATAAAATCATTTGGTGTAAGACTTAGAAGGTTTCAATAATGATTATTTCAATATCTTTAAAATTGCTTTGATGCTAATAGTGTGTGAAAACGGCTATTGACATTATAGAAGAATGTTTCAATGATTGAAATAAAGAATTGATGATGTAACCATCTTTGGATATAAGCATATATAGTGTGTTCGCACATTAGTGTATAAGTCCATAAACCGGAAGCCAAGAGTATACATATGTGTGTATACGAAATTGGTGAAGGAGGTTCGAGAATTTCTTGTGAGTTTGGTTTTGGCAAAACTCTTAACTAGTCATCTTAAGTATGCGTACCCGTACGCATACTGACGGAAATTTTTGAACCGAAAATTTATGCTGAGTTTGGAAACTTTACAAACTCAAAAACCGGTTGCTTAAGTACGCATACTCGTATGCATACTTAAGCTGGTTACTTTGTCAAATCGGTCAAGTCCATGAACTTAAGCATTTAAATCATAAGGAATGCAATCTTTGCAAACAGTGGCTATAATGTTCATGATTGATTCAAGTGAATCAAACCGATTTGATTTCAATTGTGTTTTCTAAACAATTGAACAAATCTTGACTAGTTTCATTTGAGTCATTTGAACTAGTTATGGTTAAGATGAATAAGGTTGATATGAGAGTAATCATATGGCTAACCTCGGTTAGCTATTTGTGAACCAACATGGTGTACACGTTTAGGTACAGTTACGTAAACCTAAATGAGGGTACATTTCATTTGTGTGTAACAATCTAAGTTCGATCTAACGGTCGAAAGATATTAGCTTGGTTGAATCAGGTTTTTCATCTAACGGGGAATATTGAATGCTTTGTTACCAAGGTAACTTGGATTGCAAACCCTGATTTGAAAACTATATAAAGGAGAACTCTATAAACTGGGAAACCTAATGCCCACACCTCCTATGTGTTACTAGTTGCATAACTAGAGTCGATTCTCCTTTAACCTTAGGTTTCTTCTCGAGACCGTGTAGGCTAACGTCTTGAAGACTTCATTGGGATTGTGAAGCCAGACCCAATTATTATCTTTGTAGTTGCGTAATCTGATCTTGTTGTTTCTATCGTGTTGAGTACAATTGAAATAATTGGCTCGAGATTTTATATCTCCGATAGGCAAGATAAAAAAGTAATCACAAACAAACTTCGTCTCATCGTTTGTGATTCCACAATAACTTGTTTCGCTAGTCGATTAAGTTTATTGTGAGGTGATTGATAATACTAGGCTATTCTTCGGGAATATAAGTCCGGTTTATCAATTGGTTCATGTTCACCTTGATTTATCAGCAGACGGAACAAAAACTCTTGGGTATTTCCGTGGGAGACAGATTTATTCAATCCTATAGACGATTTTGTGTGAGACAGATTTGTCTATCAAGTCTTCGACTTTGGGTCGTAGAAACTCTTGGTTGTGGGTAAGATCAGCTAAGGGAATCAAGTACGCAGTATCCTGCTGGGATCAGAGATGTAAGAAGCGCAACTGTACCTTGAATCAGTGTGAGATTGATTAGGGTTCAACTACAGTCCAGTACGAAGTTAATTGGTAGTAGGCTAGTGCCTGTAGCGGCTTAATACAGTGTGGTGTTCAACCTGGACAAGGTCCCGGGTTTTTTCTGCATTTGCGGTTTTCTCGTTAACAAAATTCTGGTGTCTGTGTTATTTCTTTTCCGCATTATATTTTGTTATATAATTGAAATATCACAGGTTGTGCATTAATATCAATCAATTAGAATATCCAACCTTTGGTTGTTGATTTACATTGATTGACACTTGAACATTGGTCTTTGGTATCGTTCAAGTAACTCCTCTTATATTCAACCAGGCTCGCAGATTTCTATTTGTTGATTGCGGATTGATTTAAGAGTTAGAGATATTATACTCTTTGATATAGTTTATTCTAGATTGAGTTTGACTGTCTAGTTGATTCTCTAGAATGTGTATTGGAGTAAGTCCTCTCAGATTTCCAAACGAATTGTTGGGTGTGGTTGTTAGACCCCCGCATCTTATGCAGGAAGGTACACTATAAAAAATGGAATTCCTTTATACTTATAAAAATGAATTCCTTGCTATTGTTATGACTGTCAAAAAATGGAAGTACTATGTATCCAATATCTAATTCATCATCCTTACAGATTATCACAGTCTCAAATATTTGATGGAACAAAATTTCTACTGCTCTTCAACGGAAATGGCTTGTCAAGATGATGGGTTCTGACTATGTCATAAGATACAAGAAGGGTATGGGCAATAAGGCTGCTGGTGCTATATCAAGACTTCCAGCTGCTTCCACTGAGTGCCAAGACATTTCTACGAGTTACCCTCAATGGGTACAAGATGTTATCTTTGTATATAAGAATGAGAATGATACAACAGCTCACCAACACATTACTCAACTGCTTGTCTCTCATAATCAACCAAATTACTCTTATGAAAAAGGCATATTGGGATTCAAAGAAAGACTCTTCATTGGTTCAGGTAACAATATAAATCTTTCATCTTACATTCTCCATATTCTTCTGTTGTGGGGTCATTCAAGCATGTTCAATACATATATATATAACATGCATAAGTCTAATTTCTTTTGGAAAAATGTAAAGACTGATACATACTATCCCGTTTGTCTCCTTTTGTAAGGTATGTCAATACAACAAAGAGGACCATTCTTTTCCAGGAGTTATCCTCTAATCTCTACCCATACCTTGCACAACGCGATAATATATTTATATGAATTTTATTAAGCGGATACTAATATCAAATAAAATAAATGTCATTTTGATGGTTGTTGACAGACTTACCAAGTATAGTCATTTTATTTCCTTAAGTCATCCATTCACAACTATTATAGTATCTAAGGAGGTTCTTGATCATGTTTTCAAGTTAAGTGGCCTTCCAAGTTCTATTGTAAGTAACATGGATAAGATTTTTGTGAACATCTTTGGCATGCCTTGTTCAAATCATTGGGTACCTCTCTCAAACTCAGTACTTCTTACCATCTACAAACATATATTGGTCACACATAGAGAAGCAATGCTTATATTGAGCAGTATCTTAAGTGTGTGACTAGATATAATCCTAAACAATGGGCTATTTAGTCGACTCTTTCCGAATGGTGGTTCAACACCTGTTATCACATTAGCTTGAAGATATCTCATTTTATCCTTTATATAGGTATCAACATTTAATTTTTCCTATTACTGGAACCACTTTTGTAGCATCAATGGAGCCTTAATTACAAGAAATAGATACTATGCTTCTTCTTAAAGACACCTGGCTAAATCTCAAGAGAGAATGAAATTTTTTACAGATAAATAAAGAGTTGACAGAGAATATGAGGTGGGAGATATGGTTTTCCTGAAGCTGCAGCGTTATAGGCAGACATCAGTGGCCCATATGAGGAATTTCAAACTCTCATCCAAGTATTTTAGACCCTATGAGGTGTTGAAAATGATAGGGTTGTTGCTTACAAGTTGAAATTTCCAGTGGGCTCCAGAATTCACCCTATCTTTCATGTGTCACAATTGAAGAAACAAATTGGATTGCAGGCTTCTACGATCACACAACTTCCAGCGGTGGATGGTGATGGAAAATACGACAGATCCTATTGTTGTGCTAGAAAATTGTACCACGCGAAGAGGAGATGTTGCAGTTCCCCAGAACTGGTTCAATGTTCTAATTCAGCTCCCAAGGATGCTACTTGGGAAGATACCTCACACATCCATGCTCAATTTCCTGATTTAATCTTTGAGGTCAAGAATCCTTAAATAGAGGAGGCATTCTCATGTACTCATGATGCTAATAATGTCTTGAGCCGGTTCTAAACTAGTTTTTATTTTAAAGCAAGGCGATTTTGAGATAATTTGCTTAAATGATTTTAGATCTTTATTTCCTCGGGCTATGTGTTTAGAGATTGTTGTAATAATATATATGGATGTTTAGTTATTACAAGTGAAGTATTTATACCAAATAATTGTAAGACCTACTTCCATCAATCAAATTCTATTTTCTTTCAATCGAAAATCTCAAAACTCTGTTGACAAAGAAAATAACACTACCACCACTATCATCTCAATCATGCACATCACCTTTTTTTTTAGCTAGGTTAATATTTGTTAAAGCCAAAAATGTAATTACAAGTAATATCTGAATGATTTTGTGTAGGCCCCCACAGCTAAATACCTAAAAGTTAAATAACAATGGCCAAAGAACAGGCTAGGCCGTCATCTAAAAAAATCTGAAAAAAGCCCATAACCTTCAAAAACTTCTATCATCCTCAACACACGAGATTCAGCTACAGAAAATTACTAGCACAAATTGCTTTCTTCTTGTTGTAGTATTTCGATTGCGGTAAATAAGGATTCGTTGCTCGGACTTGAAAAGATTTTTAAAACAAAAATATATACAAAATTTGTCACAGGATCAAGAGATACTAGGACTCAGGATTCCACCAATTCTTATACTCATGCGAATCAACTATTAATTCTAGACAATTAAAGCTTATATTGATAACAAATATCGACTCTTACTTTGCCAAAAATAGATTTTGTAAAGTATTATATGTAAATCATAAGCATGATGCATCAAGAATCTCATGGATTAAGCATACATCATCAGACAAAATCACAAATAATCAATAAAAATCATAATTCCATTCATAATAGTGCAAATAGTCATAAAAGAATTAAATAAAAATTACTCATGCATAAAGAATGGTTTCTTCCATCATCACAGTATTGGGGTTTAGCTATTCATATTAATCATACACTCAAAATATTAATTCAAAGATCAAAGTTTGATCAAAAGAGTCAAAAGTTATAAAACAGTGGTTATGTGACCCACAAAATACGTCCAGAAAGAAACGATACCAGGGAACTGCAGTAAAGTAACGACACTCCGCTGCTGTTGTTTACGCTGCAGAAAATAAGACTGTTGTGCGCAGTCTGTACTTCGTGTTCTTCAAGGTTCTCTAATGGCAGCAGCAGCAGCAAGTGGGAATTGCTGTTAATCCTTCTTCTTCGCTCCTCTGCATCCCAAACCTTCCCCAAACTCTTGATAACCCCTATATGACTCGATACAATCTATATATACTTAAACAGGTCCACTAAATATTCCCCAAAATTCTCCTTTTCTCTCCACAGCAAGTTACGTATATTTCCTCTCTTTCTTCTTTTTACGCGTCTACTAAGCTATTCCCTTGCCACAAAACTCTCCAATGACTTGAAGAAGACCAAGTGAAAGTATAGTTAGCGTGAAAATCTCCCAGAAATTCCTCACAAAATCTTTGAACTCAATCAGCAGCGCACGTGTCCTGTTGAACTTCGATTCAATTTTTTCGGCATTCCAGCCCAATTGTTTGCGTCCAATAGATTGTACTAGGCCTGTTTAGTCATGAGAAATCCAACCCAATGGTTTCCAGCGTTTTAATCTCCCTAAAATTCCCAAAGAATCGAACTCTAAATCTGCCAGTGAAAATTCATTTTTTTCCCGCCAAAATTCTAAGTTTGAAATGTGAAGAAGAAAGGGGGCGCCCCTATCCAGAGTAGGGGTGCCTTTAGCATCTGACTTGGGTGCCCTGGGGTGTCCCTTATCCAAAACGCGGGTGCTAAAATCGCTCTCTCAGGGATGTTTTCAACACTTTTTCGGGGTTCCTACGGGGTATTTCTGGGGTGCTTCCGGTACACTTCTGGGGCGCTTCCGGGAAGTTATCTACGGAGGTCCAAATGCCGTGTTTATAGCCAATTTTGCCGCAAAACCTTATTTTTCCAAAAACACCTACAAATAAATAAAATAACCAAATAAGTACAAATTCGAGCACTAACAATATATACAATTAAGATATATTAGACACATAAATGCGTCTATCAAATACCCCCAAACTTATTATTTGCTAGTCCCGAGCAAATCAAAACTACAAAATAAAATCCTAACTCACTGTCGCAGGCATCGTCGATTGCATTTAGCATATGAAATAAGCCTTTAAACCCCTAGGTGTCCCTAGTGGCCGAGTTATAGTCTCGGGAGGGCTTACTAGAGATATACCCACAAAACCTGTACTCCAGACCTTAGCTATCTACGCAGAACCTTGGAAGGCACTAAAGAATCTCCTTGGTTGGCATACTTATTGACTACAGGAAGAAGTACCCTGATGCAAAATTCTAATTGTTGCACACGAGTTTGCACTCAAGCATACTAAAATTCATATAAAGTGACAGAGCTCTACTAAGATAGTCTCACTATGGACATCAATATTCGGAGTCAAAACTAATCACATGGATAGATCGAGAAGATGGATATAGAAAAACATAGATGGTTTTGATGTTTACTAAGTGAACGGTGTTTCCCATATCTGTCTGAAGGCCTCCGCCAAAATGAACCTATCCTAATGGATTGAGATACTAGTCTGACTAATATCAACACACTGGCATATACAAGGGTACTAGTGGTCGATAACCTAACTCTAGGTCAACACAACTGGCATATACAAGGGTACCAGTGGTCGACTTTATTGAATTTATTCCTTTTGGTCAAATGGTCTGGTCTCAATTTTTTTTTTTTATAATTTTTTTTTTCTTTTTTTTTCATAACTTTTTTTTTTCAATTTTTTTTTTCAATTTTTTTTCATGGTATCTCAATACTCTAATTCACCCTAGCATTGGTAACAACTTGAATCGTGAGCCCCACCAAATCACTTAGAAACATATTTAAAAAGAAAACAACATCAAAAAAGAAGTGAAAAGGACTGAACGAGATATGGTGAAACTATCATGTTATTCCTAACAACTGAGATCTGTGCTTTTATGAATAGACTCTTTAGATGTTGCCATCTAATCAGATTGGTTCCTCAACTCCTACAACCAAAATTCTTCCATCCACTTAGATTAGTTAGTGCAATCCTCAATAGGCATAAATTTCTAGGTTCTGGAGTTTATTTACTCATACTGCAACTAAAAAGTTTCTCCCATACCCCCAAACTTAAATCTAACATTGTCCTCAATGTTCTAAAGATAAAATTAAAAGCATGAACAAGGAGAAACTGTTACCATTTGAAGCAAAAGAGTTAAAGAAAGATATTACCGTGTTGCATGAGATTGGGTTACCTCCCAAGAAGTGCTAAGTTTAAAGTCCTCAGCCATACATTGGAAAGGATTAGTCAACTCGAACCGTATAACAGTAGCCGAAATAACTGTGGGTCTTCAAAACCAAATAGAGCTGACCAAAGGAAATCGCAGTAAACCAAGAAAATGAACAAGAATAGCATGCCCTTACCTAGTTTCCTGATTAAGAAATTTATATCTAATTGTGGTTCAGGTTCAGGTTCTATGAAAGAGTCTACATAGAAAATTTTCATTGGCTGCGTTTCTTCATAGGTGGGATCCGAATCATTAGGTCCTAGAGTCTGGAAAAACTCAAATATGATCTTAGAAGCGCACAATAATAACCTAAATAACTGAGGATCCTCTAAGTCAATAAGATTTGACTTACGTAATTGACCACAATGAGAGTAGTGGTCATTCTTAAGCAAATGTGTCGATTCTAATTTCCTAAAGCATTTAGGTTTAGTCTCACAACTTAATATTCGACACATTTGGAATATAAACGTTCCCACAGTTGGAAGAAAACTATTTGGTGGGAAAACAAAGTCAATCTGGGGATCATAGCCTGGGCAAACCACATCAACCAGAGGATGGGTTTCTAACGACTGAACTTCTTCCTGGACATCATTTGGTTCGGGAAAACGAGTATAAAGGTAATCTTGTAAAATTGTCGAGGTAGAGATATCAAGTCCTAAGTGAAGGGACTTTCTGAGATTTAAAGGTAAGGCACTAGGAAGGTGATAATCATCCCCAAACTTAGAGTTTTCAGTGTCTCTAGATAGACTAGTCATTATCTCCCTAATTTCTAGATCATCAGATTCTTGAAAATGGTCAATTGATTCTTCTAATTTATTATCAGGTAGTGCATCTTTACTCATCTCTACGGGTATATCTTCTTCATCTAATACTATTGTTTCTAAGTCGCTAGACTCTAAAACAGCATTTTCGGAATAAACCCGTTCCTCTAAACCACTATCGACTTCGTAATCAAGAGGAAATACTACATCGTCTAAAACGGTGGTATTCCTAATCAAATCCTCGTCCTCTTGACTAGGTGAATAATAAAAATTATTTGGATTTGAAGTAGAAATAATATAATCACTATAAAGCTCAATTGGATTACTAGATTCCTGATCACTATGCCTACATATTTCAGATTCTTCATCACTACTATCCTCATCATCATAATAGTACGAAGATGATTGAACCTTATCTAAATAAGTAGTGTTACCAATTATAACCTCGTTATCTTGATTATGTGAAAAACTATCTTCATTCTCAAGGGTATTATTGGATACACTATATTGACAATTCAAGTTATTTTGAGCAATACTTTCGTTCGTCTCTAACTCAAGTCTACGTGTCGACTCAGCTATCCTCTCAAGGGTCTCTTCCAAAGAAAGTTCCCTTAGTGTAGGATCTAAGTTTTGAGTTAATCTATTGAGGATATCTTCTACAGATTCAGTTGTTGTTGCAGTTCTTTCGTCCATAACTACGTTATTCACCTCATCTAATTTATACGTCGATTCAGCTAACTGATGTGATGACTCAGCTAAATTCCTGAGAGTCTCTTCTAGAGAAGGAATAGGAACTGAAGGATCATAATAAGGACTACTTTTCAATAGTTTGATTGTATCCTCTAGAGACGAAGAACTAGTACTATAATCTTCTTGCTCGTATGACTGATGCACGTGTGGATAGTAATTGGGCTCACCATGGTATGACCCATAACCTTCAAAAGGTTGGCGTTCCCAACCACTATTCACACTATGGTCATAATAATGTCCATATTTTTCAGTTGGATAATTATATTCATTCTGATGGCTATTATAATACCAGTTTGACATTTTAACTGCAAGGGAATTCTAAACAAGCACAAAGAAGGCTGACTCGACCACGACAAGCCTATTTTATCTAGCAAACAAAAAGCATGATGGCTCCCTTAGATTGTTTCTAGACTAGCTTCTATCTCTCGAAGGGGAATTCGTTACAGTTTGAGCAACCCCTCTAGATCAATCCGAGCTAATGTGAGATGAAACTGAGGCGAGGGAAGCTTAATGGAGATTTGATACCCAAGGCCTCACCGGCGTTACAAGGCGGCTTGTTTCAACTCCCAGAAGTCATCATGAACTTTGAAATTGCTTAAAAGGTAACCAATATCCTTCGAAAAAGTTTCCTAACAAGCTCGATACCCTATAGGTCTCTTTCTAATCAGATTTTAAAGCTTGGGTTCGCATTAGGTTTTGTTTTCCTAAAATGGGAAAGAAGGGAACGGTGATGAAATCCGAACCCTTATCTTGTTTAGGCCAGGCCTTGCCCTTTACTAGGAAAATAAAGACAGTCTGGTTCGTCCTCAAACAATTAGTACCTTAAGGAGTACAATAACTCGCTTGCAGGGGATTCGCGAGTGTTTCGATTGGACTTACCTCCCGTACCAGACGGGGGATGAACCGTTGTTGTTGACTCGGCCACGACTCCTATGCCGTGTGCGAACCCGAGGGGCCGAGGTGATATTGTAATCATCGTCCTTCTCTGCACACAATTTAATAATATATTTTTTTTATTAATAATAAGACCCTTCCGTAGGGTTAAAAAAATTAAAAAAAAATGTCCAAAAGTCCAGAATAAAGTCCAAATAAAAAGTCCAAAAATTACAAAAATTATGAAAAATAAATCCTATTTACAAATTCTAAAAAAAAT
The DNA here is from genome assembly GCF_003573695.1 of Papaver somniferum. Taxonomy (NCBI): domain Eukaryota; kingdom Viridiplantae; phylum Streptophyta; class Magnoliopsida; order Ranunculales; family Papaveraceae; genus Papaver; species Papaver somniferum. The sequence continues at coordinate 112,896,067 of NC_039361.1, read as the reverse complement.
AAATAAAAGCTATATACAAAAAAATAATAATAATAAAAATTAAATCCTAAAAAAAATATTATGTCTTTTTTTTTCTTCTCTTTTAGCTTTTAGCTTTAAGCTTTTTGTTCCCAAGTACTTAGTATTCCACTTCGAACCTGTAAATCAAAGACACAAAAAGAAACGTAAAAAGAAACAAATAATAGTAAAAAAAAATAAACCTAAAAACAAATCTATAAACAAGTCCGCGTCGGCGGCGCCATTTTGTTGTAGTATTTCGATTGCGGTAAATAAGGATTCGTTGCTCGGACTTGAAAAGATTTTTAAAACAAAAATATATACAAAATTTGTCACAGGATCAAGAGATAGTAGGACTCAGGATTCCGCCAATTCTTATACTCATGCGAATCAACTATTAATTCTAGACAATTAAAGCTTATATTGATAACAAATATCGACTCTTACTTTGCCAAAAATATATTTTGTAAAGTATTATGTGTAAATCATAAGCATGATGCATCAAGAATCTCATGGATTAAGCATACATCATCATACAAAATCACAAATAATCAATAAAAATCATAATTCTATTCATAATAGTGCAAATAGTCATAAAAGAATTAAATAAAAATTACTCATGCATAAAGAATGGTTTCTTCCATCATCCCAGTATTGGGGTTTAGCTATTCATATTAATCATACACTCAAGATATTAATTCAAAGATCAAAGTGTGATCAAAAGAGTCAAAAGTTATAAAACAGTGGTTCTGTGACCCACAAAATACGTCCAGAAAGAAACGATACCAGGGAACTGCAGTAAAGTAACGACACTCCGCTGCTGCTGTTGACGCTGCGGAAAATAAGACTGCTGTGCGCAGTCTGTTCTTCGTGTTCTTCAATGTCCTCTAATGGCAGCAGCAGCAGCAGGTGGGAATTGCTGTTAATCCTTCTTCTTCGCTCCTCTGCGTCCCAAACCTTCCCCAAACTCTTGATAACCCCTATATGACTCGAAACAATCTATATATACTTAAACAGGTCCACTAAATCTTCCCCAAAATTCTCCTTTTCTCTCCACAACAAGTTACGTATATTTCCTCTCTTTCTTCTTTTTACGCGTCTACTAAGCTATTCCCTTTCCACAAAACTCTCCAATGACTTGAAGAAGACCAAGTGAAAGTATAGTTAGCGTGAAAATCTCCCAGAAATTCCTCACAAAATCTTTGAACTCAATCAGCAGCGCACGTGTCCTGTAGAACTTCGATTCAATTTTTCCGGCATTCCAGCCCAATTGTTTGCGTCCAATAGATTGTACTAGGCCTGTTTAGTCATGAGAAATCCAGCCCAATGGTTTCCGGCGTTTTAATCTCCCTAAAATTCCCAAAGAATCGAACTCTAAATCTGCCAGTGAAACTTCATTTTTTCCCGCCAAAATTCTAAGTTTGAAATGTGAAGAAGAAAGGGGCCTCCCCTATCCAGAGTAGGGGTGCCTTTAGCATCTGACTTAGGTGCTCTGGGGCGTCCCTTATCCAAAACGCTGGTGCTAAAATCGCTTTCTCAGGGATGTTTTCAACACTTTTTCGGGGTTCCTCCGGGGTATTTCTGGGGTGCTTCCGGTACACTTCTGGGGCGCTTCCGGGATGTTATCTACGGAGGTCCAAATGCCGTATTTTTAGCCAATTTTGCCGCAAAGCCTTATTTTTCCAAAAACACCTACAAATAAATAAAATAACCAAATAAATACAAATTCAAGCACTAAAAATATATACAGTTAAGATATATTAGACACATAAATGCGTCTATCACTTCTCTATATACATCAAGAGCGTTTTCAAAACTTAGGGTCTAACTACCGATGAAAGGCAGTAGAGAACTTCATTCGAACACTCCTGTGTTTCACCCTCGTGTGTATACCTGAGTTTTTTTTTTTTGTTTACATTAGAAATCCATTGAATTTTATTTCGAGCAGTGCTATTCCGTACAACTTTACGGGATGCCTTCCTGCTCAAGCGGTTTCTAAACCGTTAGATCACTACACCTCATAACTGAACTCAGATCTAAAAGCCTTGAACATTTAGGGAAAGTGGTGGGTCTTAAATTGAGTGTGAATCTAACCGTTTATTTGACCATTCAAAATCTTAAAAGCCGCGGAGCGAGAAATTAGCCTGCAAAGTCATGCGGGATAACTGGATAACATTTCTCTTTTATTTCTTTGTTGCCAGAATTGCTTACCAACACAGATATACATACATAAATAAAATAACATGCGAGTTACAGCCCCAGGGATGTCAACATCGATGTAAGAAAGGCCCAATAAAATAAATGATATAAAAAAAACCCAAAATATCTGAACTGTCTGAAATACCCCTTGTTTTTTCCAGCCCAAAACTAACTGAACAAGTTTCCCTACCCATTTCATCGATTCCATCGTTATCTTCTTCTAGTTCTCTTTCCTAGTCTCTGAAACATAAGAAAAAAAAATCATATCTGTCTTCATCCGTAGCGAAAATCATCCTACGATATTTCGACTTTCCCTTATTCTCCTCTTCAATGCTTATTTACTTCAACCAATGAAACCAATTCTGACTTAAATCGTCTCAATTTTCTGACCTAAATCCTCTCAAAAAACAAAATGGTGAAGACGCAAACTCAACAGGAGAAAAAGAGAGATGAAAAGTTAAAGAAAACAGTGAAAAAAACTCCAAAAGGTAAGAATCATACTAACAGAACAAGTTTCCCTAATCATTTCATCGATTCCATCGTTATCTTCTTCTAGTTCTCTTTCCTAGTCTCTGAAACATAAGAAAAAAATTAGATCTGTCTTCATCTGTAGCGAAAATCATCCTCGGATTTTTCGACTTTCCCTTATTCTCTTCTTCAATGCTTATTTACTTCAACCAATGAAACCAATTCTGACCTAAATCGTCTCAATTTTCTCACCTAAATCCTCTCAAACAACAAAATGGTGAAGAAGCAAACTCAACAGGAGAAAAAGAGAGATGAAAAGTTAAAGAAAACAGTGAAAAAAACTCCAAAAGGTAAGAATCATACCAACTCTGTGGTGATGGTGTTAATTCTTTTGGGTTTTTTTTTATTTTGATGAAATAAACATGAGTGTAGCCATTAATTAGGTTGATGCTTCATTTTCTACAATTGAATGTGAAAAATATTATTAGGTTTAATCTTTCTTGATTGTTTGGGTTTTCTATTAGGTTTAGGTTTAGTCTGGTAAACTGATCAATGTCGCTCCATTAATTAGGCTTAGGTTTCATTTTTTTCAATTAAATGTGAAACCGTTCAATTTAAAAAAAATATGTTGGTGTGTTTTATTTCTTATTTTTCTGATGAAACCAGATTTGGTTTCATCATTTCCACTTGTGGTTTATATATGCTTAACCATTTCTGTTGGTGTGTTATATTTTCTTCAATTTTTTGATGAAACCATATTTGGTTTCACCATCTCCACTTATGGTTACATATTTCTTTTACGTGTGTTTTTTGTTGGGCGTGTTTACTTGATGTTTGCTTGATGTAACCAGATTTGGTTTCACTATTTTCAGTTATGGTTTCATCATTTTTCAGTTATGGTTCATCATTTTGTTGGTGCTTATGGTTTACTGTTGGTTTCACAAAAGGGAAGAAAAGATAAACATAGCCATATAGATGTTCGTTGCATCATTTGTGCGCGGATACATGTGCAATAAAGGCTTTGATACAAAATAAGGGACAACATATGCATGCTATTTATTCATCTCCATTTTGGCGCTTTGTCAAACCATTCTATGAAAATCTATTGAAAGAAGACGAGTTAAAGAAAAAGACGAAAGCCGTCAAGATGATCAAAAAGAAAAGGTGCAGAATATGAGACCAAAGCTGGCCTGTATGATCCTCCTTGAAAAAAGAGAATAATACTCGCATGTCGCTCCTAAAATAAAGTTCTTTTGGCAGTGTTAGAGCATAGCTCGGTTGAACCCACCAAGCGTTGGTATGTCAAGTTTGGTTGTCATATTTTAGTGAATCAAAACTCATGTTACGAGTCGTTTGATTATGTACTAGAGTCAACTTCGTATAGGTTAGCTTGAAAGTATTAGGATATGAGACATTACAAGTATTGCGAAGTTTTGAAGATGTGAAGAAGCAAGGAGCTACAAAGACAACAATCATCCTTCCACTTGAGGTTAGTGAAATTTTACTTGAAATGTTTCACTCCCTAACGTATCTTTTAAGTCGTACATATTGAAAACAAAACTGCGAAGCATATTTGAACTCTAGATAGACATAGTATTAAGGAATGCAATATGAGGTTTATTGCTTAACCATTAAACTTTGTAGACAATACATTGCCATAATCATTTGAATGCTATTGTGATTATGTATGGGTATGAGGTGAAGATTTCATCCTAGAGAACAATGTTTTACATGTGTTCTAAGGAAGTCAGTTCATAAACTTGTTTGTGAACCGAAAAGGAAATTTCCAGGTGTTATTGGTTTTGTTATTCATTGCTTATCTTATGAACAACCAGTATGTGTGATTGAGTATAACCGCTCACAACTTGTTTGTGTTCTTGGTAGAACTATTCTCAAAGGCCTGACTTATGTATTGGTATGACTTTTATTAGTGAAACCGATCTTAAGTAATCAGCTGAGATGGTACGATCGGGTTTGTGTTTTGTCTGACCAAATTTGGGAAAGGGGAACCGATCCTAGTAAGAGGTGAAATTACATCACAAAGGGGAACCGATCCTTGTATGGGGTGCATCAAGGTTTATAGCAGAAAGAGGAACCGATCCTATGAACATGTGCAACACGTTTTTAGGCAAAAGGGAATCGATCCTATGGACATGTGCAACACATATTAGTAAGATACCATAAATATGTGGGGAACCGATCCTAGTACCTAGTCAACCGAATTTTTGAAAGCTAGTGTGACTATGCACAGTACTCACATGGAGGTAGAACCGAAACTTGTTTTGGTAGAACCGTTAAACCCATGATTGTGATTGAATGTTTGTTTGATCAATCACATAGTTCTTGAAAGTCAGATGAACCAATTCTAAACTTGTTTGGAAGTGTGGAAAATCGGTTTCAAGGTTGTAAGTATGAAAGAGAACTTAAAAAGTAAGGATGTCGACATACTTTGAACACGTGCTATGAATGTTTATTTCTTTAATTGTTCAAAGTTATTCCTCAATAGCTAAAGGAAGAAAATCCGAGGATCGAAACATAAGTAAGTTAATAATATTTTAATTAAGGTTATTAATTTCATTTTGTAGGGAAATACAAGAATTAGTAATGTGCATTTACTAATTATATTTTCCGAGAGACTTCGATCATTATATTTGGATAGAGCATTTCATGGAATTATGGAAACCGAATTTGTGCTTTTAATGAATATCTTGAGAATATTTTCGGTTTTGGAAATTCCTTGGTGTCCAAACTTCCTTGTCTATAAATAATTGAAGTTTTCCTTTCTAGCAAACTAATCCTACGTAACTACAGACTTCCTCTTTGTTGTTGTTACTGGTGTAGCCGCCCACGTAATCTGATTGCACCTAGTCTGATTGAACCGAAAAGGAAATTGCCAGGTGTTATTAGTTTTGTTATTCATTGCTTATCTTATGAACAACCAATATGTGTGATTGAGTATAACCGCTCACAACTTTTTTGTGTTCTTGGTAGAACTATTCTCAAAGGCCTGACTTATGTATTGGTATGACTTTTATTAGTGAAACCGATCTTAAGTAATCACCTGAGATGGTATGATCGGGTTTGTCTTTTGCCTGACCAAATTTGGGAAGTGGGAACCGATCATAGTAAGAGGTGCAATACATCATAAAGAGGAACCGATCCTTGTATGAGGTGCAACAAGGTTTATAGCAGAAAGAGGAACCGATCCTATGAACATGTGCAACACCTTTTTAGGCAAAGGGGAACCAATCCTATGGACATGTGCAACACATATAAGTTAGATACCATATATATGTGGGGAACCGATCCTAGTACCTAGTCAACCGAATTTTGGAAAGCTAGTGTGACTATGCACAATACTCACATGGAGGTAGAACCGAAACTTGTTTTGGTAGAATCGTTAAACCCATGATTGTGATTGAATGTTTGTTTGATCAATCACATAGTTCTTGAAAGTCAGATGAACCAATTCTAAACTTTTTTGGAAGTGTGGAAAATCGGTTTCAAGGTTGTAAGTGTGAAAGAGAACTTACAAAGTAAGGATGTCGACATACTTTGAACACGTGTTGTGAATTTTTATTTATTTAATTGTTCAAAGTTATTCCTCAATAGCTAAAAGAAGAAAATCACAGGATCGAAACATAATTAAGTTAATAATCTTTTAATTAAGGTTATTAATTTCATTTTGTAGGGAAATACAAGAATTAGTAATGTACATTTACTAATTAGATTTTCCGAGAGATTTTGATCATTATTTTTGGACAGAGCATTTATAGGAATTATGAAAACCGAATTTGTGATTTAATGAATATCTTGAGAATATTTTCGGTTTTGGAAATTCCTTGGTGTCCAAACTTCCTTGTCTATAAATAATTGAAGTTTGCCTTTCTAGCAAACTAATCCTACGTAACAACAGACTTCCTCTTTGTTGTTGTTACTGGTGTAGCCGCCTATTCGGAGAGCAGAGCAACCTAATTAGGCAAAATCTCTTACAGCCGCTCAGTTTAAAGTCTTCTTTGGGATTGAGAAGCTCTAGCATGTACTTTTGATGGGAAACCAGATAATTTCGGTTTATCTTTTGTTTTTATTGATTTGATTGACTAACGGTGGTTGAAATCTGATTTCACCTAGTTTGTTTATGCTTGAGAATCTTCTCTTCTGATATAAGATTCACTCAAACTAGTTCAAGTTTCGACAGGGATCTTTAGACTGTTATTAGTTCTAAAGACGATCTTGTGATAATCCATTGTTAACAGACTCCGTTCTATGCGTGATTGATCACAAAATATTCAAGTGATTGTGTGAAGGTTATTATTGAAGATCTAAGAAGATTTGAAGACGAAGAAGATATTGAAGATTTCTGATTTGAGAGTTCATAATCTTTAGTGTGCACAATACTTGTTTCGGTAAAATAGGATCCAATTAATTATCGATTTATCCTTGTGGCAGATTGGATTGATTAATTGAGTAGATCAGCATCAACACAATTATTTGGATTAAGAGTGTTGTTGGCTTAAAGATTACTTCCGTAATTGAACATAAGATAGATCTAAGGACCCGACGAAGGAGTTTATGTTAAGATAAACGGAAGATTCTTTGTCCGACTCATATCACTTGGTTGAATAGATTTGATACCAAACAGATTTGTTGTTCCTTTACTGTTTGGATTACGAACCAAAGGAATTCATCCAAGTACGTGACTTATTTATAAGTTGGAGGCGTGGGAATACAGACAGAACTAGGTGAACTATAGGTTTAATTTCTTGGTCCCAACTATACGAAGTTGGTGTAATTTTGTGTAGCGGCTTAATCCTGAGAGTATTCAATTCTGGAAAAGGTCACGGTTTTTTTTTTTGCATTTGCGGTTTGCTCGTTAACAAAATCTTGCTGTGTCATTTACTTTATATTTCCTCATTATAATTGTTTTATTATAATTAAAGTAAATTACACAAACGTTAATTCCTATTTACTTGATAAGTAAATCCTATTATGTTTGGTTAAGTCCGAACCTTTTTATCAAGTAACATACTTCGTTGTTGTATTGTCTCGATCTCGTATCCATAGACGATCACGCGAAGTGTGAACCGATTAGTTGTATTGTCTCGACTCAGTCCATAGACAATCAATTTCGGAGAAAGGACTTATAGGTAGGAAAAGTTTTAGCTTGAGGTATATTTGGGTACCCTCGCCTTTTCAATTGGTATCAGAGCAGGCATATACAGATCTAATAATCTGTGTTTGGTGGGATCCAACCTATAAGAAATGAGTCAAAGTAAGATTAAGCGAAAGCGAAAATTATTGAAAGACTCAGTTAACGTATCGCAAGAGGTAGTTAAACCACCTTCATATCATAGGTTACAAACTCTAAGTTGGAAGAGATTCGTGAACACTTGTTGTCTAACGAAATTCTCTTAAGTGTGTCTAATGAGAAAATAAAGGAACTTCTGGTTACTTTACAATTAAATACTACTGGATGTGAAATGCATCTTCTAAACTACGAAAAATTGAGGGAAGATACTTCTCAACAAATTCAGGGTCTTGAAGAAAAAGAAAATGCTAGTCTCTCTCAAGCAGAACTGTTAAAAAGGGAGCGTGATGCTTCTCTTGAAAAATTTAAGTTGTTGGAAGAGAAACTTGTTGAATCTGATGCAAGGATTAACTCTCAACAAAATAGTTTTGAAGAGAAAGAAGGTGTATATCTCTCATGATAAAAAAACCTTGAGGCTGATCCAGCTAGTACTCTTGATAAAATCAAGATGTTGGAAGAAGAAAATTTGGAACTGAAAAAATCCAATGAAAGCTCAAACTAGTTAACCTCAATGTTAGAAGCAAGTATAACTCATCGTGATACACGAGGATTGGGCTATAAGGGAATAGATGCTTCAAATATTAGCAAAGAGGTAAAATTTGTTAAAGCTACAAATTCTTCTCAACCAGAGGCTTCCACTGATGACAAAGATGCTCATATTTCTTGTAAAGAAGAAAAGTCTGTCAAGCCTAAAAATAGTGTTCAACCAGTAGTAACCAAAGAAAGAATTTATACTAATGCGAAGAAAGCAACAACGTTGAACAAAGATAAGAAGCTCGTCGAGCTCCTATGGAAAAAGATCCACAAAAGGTAACATTAAAACTCATACTTTGTATATTTATATTAAGCATTGTTATTATTGTGGTAATAAAGGACACTTACAATGGGGATGCAAAGTTCGTAAGATGCAAGATGAAATTTCTTTTGTATCAAACGAATTGGCTAAGTTTTCTCCTCATAAGAACTCAGATCGATATTTTCCTAAGTTTAGGCAAAAGAATTATTTTAACAATAGCTCAAATTTTGCATATCACTCGACAAGGTCATCTCATAAAATACCCAATTATAGAAAGAGAGATGACGTTTTAAATGCAAAAACAAGATCTGATGTTCCAAATTGGAGAAAGGGTGTTTCGCAAAATATTTAAAAGGACAATGATCCTAATGGTATGAAGGAGAAATCTGCTCCTACGAAACCCAACTCTAAATGGGTCCTGAAGTCCTCCATAGCCAAGAAGGGACCAAAAGTTAGTCACAAGGATGACTCTCAGATGTTAATTGTTGGTGACAATAATTACAAGAGTCTTCTTGAAAGGCTAAAGAAAGACATTATGTATGAAATATCTTGTACTAGTAAAGGTTGTGATAGTGACACTCTTCATCACAAGTCAAAGAAGAAAAACAAGAGATGGAACAAGAGAAAACAAACCAAGCAAGAGGTCAAGAATGATGATTCGGTCTTAGTCACTCGTGACGAACAAGACAAGGATCAAATCAACACAACCTATTTGTGTTGGAATGTGCATGCTCACCTTGGTGCTCAATCTTTTGAAAGGTGAGGAAGCACATTAAAAACTGAGCACATGATCCTTCGGTTATTATATGACTAATTAACATCTTTAGGAGATTTCTTTTCTTATATACTCATACTTTCTCTATCTATATTTGAGGTTTTGATAGAACCGGTAATTGTGAGTTTATGATGTTGATATCTACTGATCATATATGTTTATCTCTTGTTTTTATGGTTAAAGCGGGCCAAAAATCACTGAATTCGTACATCGTATGCAAAAGTTATGTCGAAAACAGTTTAAGGATGTAATCCATCACAAGTAACTCTTGGGAACCGATCCTAGTACCCTGTCATAGTGAGGTAAGCGATCCTAGTACCATGTCATAGTGTGGGAACTGATCCTAGTGAGAGGTCCCCATACGAAGAAGTGTAAAACTGTTTTGCCCATAACTTCTTCGTCCGAACTCGGAATGACCTCATTCTTTTTGCGTTGGTTTCACAATTAAATTTACTACAAGATTTAGGTAATTACAATACTTGATTTCATGTTGAATATTTATGGTGTATTGCAAATTGGATTTATGGGATGTTTGATTTCGGTTTTCATAACCTTAATATTCGATCTCATATATTCTGAACCCTTGTGGTTTGGGTGACTTTTTGGTATAGCAGGATTAAGTTCTAGCCTATGTTGGTAGGATTTATCAAAGAATCATGAGGGGTTCTGGTAGAAACAATATGTGAAAAAGTCACAATATGTTGAATCGGTTTTGCTTTAGCATAAAAGCATATGTGTTTCAACGGTTTTCAACTTTTGCTTGCAATTGTTAAAACCGATTTTCAACCTTTCTATGGTAAATGTTGGTTGTTGTTATTCTTTTGTTTTTGCAATAGGATGACAACATGATGATATTTCGATATTAATTCTCCCTGTACGAAGACAATCATATTGGATAACTGGATGCGAAATTTGAGGTAACAATCTTGTTAGTTAATTGTTTTCATGTTTAAGAAAAGCCTGAGTTTATATTATATATATTTATTGCTTTTGATTAAAAAAATTTCGGTTCAATTGATGTTTATTCCATGATGTGTGTGTGGATGTGTGTGATTCAATTGGTTCCGGTTAAAAAAAACTATTGTTATCTTGCTTTATTGTGTGATATCAATTGTTTAGGCTTACAAAATTTCAGTGCAATTGCGATGCTTTTAATGTCTATGTTGTTTCAATTGCTTCCGGTTGAGGTGAATAATTATGCAAGTTGATTTATGTTGGTTTGTATGAATTATTTATGGCTTAACGAAATAAATGGATTACGGGATGAGTTGTTTAGTCCAATTCGATTCCGGATAAGATAAACTAAGTTAATTCTGATCTTAGTTAGACTTATCAAAGTGAGGTTTCAGTTACTCAAGTCTAATCGAATGCCTTAACAAGAAATGATAGTTAACTAACCTAGTACTTATCTTGTTTAAAATTGAAAGGTCTAAGTTTATGGACAATTAGAACCTGATGAGAAAAATATAGTTATTTTTATTTTGGTCTTATCGAATTAAGCGGTTGTTTTTAAACAATCGGTTTAGCAAGGGACTAAGGTGCTTAATTGATTTTTTGTTTTGCTAAACTAAATTAGAAAAATTGTTTCGGAATTTTTTTTCCTTGGTAACATATAAAAATAAAACTACTTATAGTTTCGGTTTTGATATTGGTTATCAGAACATGATGTGTGGAACCCTCGTGCCTAACTCTACAGATTGCAAGTCTATTTTGAGATTTGTAAAATTCTTTTCGTGTTGTCCTTTATTTTTTCGTTTCTTTGTCATTTGTGACAAAAAGGGGGAGAAATATATGGAGTAAACAAGTGATACTGGCATTGATTTTATATTGATTGGTATCGCTAAGGAAAAGAACATTTGTGCTTAAACGTTTTATCTAAACAAAAGAGTGAAAGTACAAACTAAGGGGGAGTAACATGTCATATGAATTGGTATAACAAAGACGTGCGGATTGAATATCTACCTATCTTCCTTAGGGGGGGTATTTTCTTTGTTATTATAATGTCCACAATGACATTTTCAAGGATTGAATTTAAGCAGTTTACTGTGGTGTTGAATTCGATAATCAAGCGTATGTGTAATGAATTCTTGTCATTTGTTTATCCATATGATGTAAGAGTTTTTTCACTAAAATTGGCACAGGAGGAGATTGTTATAGCATAGCTCGGTTGAACCCACCGAGCGTTGGTGTGTCAAGTTTGGTTGTCATATTTTAGTGAACCAAAACTCATGTTAAGAGTCGCTTGATTATGTATTAGAGTCAACTTCGTATAGGTTAGCTTGAAAGTATTAGGATATGAGCCATTACAAATATTGCAAAGTCTTGAAGATGTGAAGAAGCAAGGAGCTACAACGACAACAATCATCCTTCCACTTGAGGTTAGTGACATTTGACTTGAACTGTTTCATTCCCTAACGTATCTTTCAAGTCGTGCATATTGAAAACAAAACTGCAAAGTATATTTGAACTCTAGATAGACGTAGTATTAAAGAATACAATACGAGGCTTATTTCTTAACCATTAAACTTTGTAGATAAGACATCGCCATAATCATTTGAATGCTATTGTGATTATGTATGGGTATGAGGTGAGGATTTCATCCTAGGGAACAATGTTTTACATGTGTTCTAAGGAAGTAAGTTCATAAACTTGTTTGTGAACCGAAAAGGAAATTGCCAGGTGTTATTGGTTTTTTTATTCATTGCTTATCTTATGAACAACCAATATGTGTGATTAAGTATAACCGCTCACAACTGTTGATGGTGGATTTTCGACAAAGGCTGAAATCGTAAAACTATAATCTTACATGCTCCTGATCTAGCAATCAGATGAGTATTGAAGCTCATGTCTCTCATCGAAGCATGAAAACTCATGCCGCAAGAACTTCTGACTGAGCATACTATCTCTCAGAGCATACATGAATATGCAGTCTCTCAACTGAGGAAACGACACATTTCATGAATACTGAGCAATTTCAGTAATCACTTTTATATAGAATCGAACGATTGGACGGCTCCTAGATAACTCGCTTGCTAGTATAGAGCGATAACATCTTCAGGATGTAACAATATTTTCCCTGACTATATAAAAGACATGTGCATAGAATCTTAATGATTGGACGGCTCCTAGACAGCTTTCCTGGTAGTATAGAGCGATAACGTCTTCAGGATGCAACAACGTTTTCCCTTACTATACGTAATAAATAAATATGACGCTTCAACTAGCTCATATCACTCAATTCTTAAATAATTAATGCTCCTAGACAACTTTCCTGCTAGTATAGAGCCATCAATTAATTATTTCTAGTCGTTAGATTCATCAACTGGATCCTAGAAAATATTTTACGTTCTTCATAATATTTCATTACTTCAATTCATGGTTCTTCCCAGCAGAATTCCATGGGTTAGTAATAAATATTCGACGTACGAGCATCTGATCCACTATCGAGTAAGCCCCGACCAAAATAATGCAAGTGTATTCAACAGTGATGCACTAACGAGCACTTCAATGCACAAACGAGCATTCAAAAACACGAAGGAACGATAAACATATTCAAATAGGAATAATAATAATAAAATATCAGCTAAGGCGCTAGGGGACTGGGTCCACCGACTGGGCAATCATGTCGTGGCCAGTCCCACGCCTGATTCCATATTTTATTATTTTTCCTTGATCTCATGAAAATCTCTTCATTTGAACAAAACTCCTTCGTCTTAAGGAAACTCCTCAGTTTCATGGTGTTTCCTTCAAATAATGAAAATAATATAAAATTGAGAAAGGTCCACGAGACCGGGCTGGCCGGCCATGCCCTAGCCATGGCCCGGTCCCACACGCCCTTATTTTATATTATTGTTTCCGTGATCTCATGGAAACTTCTTAGTTTCAACAAACTCCTTAATTTCATGATATTTCTTTCAAATCATGAAAATAATATAAAATTGAGAAAGGTCCATGAGACCGGGCCACTAGCTGGCCCCCTAGCCGTAGCCGGTCCCACATGCCCCTTATTTTATATTATTATTATTTATTATTTCCATCATCTCATGGAAATTCTCTAATCTTATGAAACTCCTTAGTTTCATGATATTTCCTTCACATCAAGGAAATTACATAAAATTAGAAAAGGTGTCATGGGACCGTGGTAGCTAGCCAGCCGGTCATGCCCTAGCCGTGGCCGGTCCCACACCTTGTAACTCCTTATTTTATTAATTGTTTCCATCATTTCATAGAAATTCCTTCATCTTACGAAACTCCTTAGTTTCATGATATTTTCTTCACATTAAGGAAATTACATAAAATAGGGAAAGGTGTCATGGGACCGTGGTAGCTAGCCGACCGGTCATGCCCTAGCCGTGGCCGGTCCCACACCTTGTAACTCTTTGTTTTATTAATTATTTCCATCATCTCATGGAAATTCCTTCATCTTATGAAATTCCTTAGTTTCATGATATTTCCTTCACATCAAGGAAATTACCTAAAATTACATAAAATTAGGAAAGGTGTCATGGGACCGTAGTAGCTAGCCGGCCGGTCATGCCCTAGCCGTGGCCGGTCCCACACCTTGTAACTCCTTGTTTTATTAATTATTTCCATCATCTCATGGAAATTCCTTCATCTTATGAAACTCCTTAGTTTCATGATATTTCCTTCACATCAAGGAAATTACATAAAATTAGGAAAGGTGTCATGGGACCGTGGTAGCTAGCCGGACGGTCATGCCCTAGCGGTGGCCGGTCCTACACCTTGTAACTTCTTATTTTATTAATTATTTCCATCATCTCATGGAAATTCCTTCATCTTATGAAACTCCTTAGTTTCATGATATTTCCTTCACATCAAGGAAATTACATAAAATTAGGAAAGGTGTCATGGGACCGTGGTAGCTAGCTCGCCGGTCATGCCCTAGCCGTGGCCGGTCCCACACCTTGTAATTCCTTATTTTATTAATTATTTCCATCATCTCATGGAAATTCCTCACTTTCAGCAAAACCCTGATTTCTTCATATTTTCTCAAATGTTGCTCAAATGCACATCTGAAAATACCAAAATGCTTAGGACTAAGACATGGACACTTTGGCGGACATACTACGTTGACCGACCAAGGTTAGTCCTTTGCCCTGCAAGAGGACGGTCCCACATATTTTCATTATTTGACCTAATTTGTTCATATTAGGTTCAAAATCTTCCAAATAGCTTGGAATTTCATCAAACGATCGTCAGTCGGTCCCATGACTATTCAAAAAGGCCTGACTTATGTATTGGTATGACTTTTATTAGTGAAACCGATCTTAAGTAATCAGCTGAGATGGTACGATCGGGTTTGTGTTTTGTCTGACCAAATTTGGGAAAGGGGAACCGATCCTAGTAAGAGGTGAAAGTATATCACAAAGGGGAACCGATCCTTGTATGGGGTGCATCAAGGTTTATAGCAGAAAGAGGAACCGATCCTATGAACATGTGCAACACGTTTTTAGGCAAAAGGGAATCGATCCTATGGACATGTGCAACACATATTAGTTAGATACCATAAATATGTGGGGAACCGATCTTAGTACCTAGTCAACCAAATTTTAGAAAGCTAGTGTGACTATGCACAATACTCACATGGAGGTAGAACCGAAACTTGTTTTGGTAGAACCGTTAAACCCATGATTGTGATTGAATGTTTGTTTGATCAATCACATAGTTCTTGAAAGTCAGATGAACCAATTCTAAACTTGTTTGGAAGTGTGGCAAATCGGTTTCAAGGTTGTAAGTGTGAAAGAGAACTTAAAAAGTAAGGATGTCGACATACTTTGAACACGTGCTATGAATGTTTATTTCTTTAATTGTTCAAAGTTATTCCTCAATAGCTAAAGGAAGAAAATCCTAGGATCGAAACATAAGTAAGTTAAGAATCTTTTAATTAAGGTTATTAATTTCATTTTGTAGGGAAATACAAGAATTAGTAATGTGCATTTACTAATTATATTTTCCGAGAGACTTCGATCATTATATTTGGACAGGGCATTTCCAGGAATTATGGAAACCGAATTTGTGCTTTAATGAATATCTTGAGAATATTTTCGGTTTTGGAAATTTCTTGGTGTCCAAACTTCCTTGTCTATAAATACTTGAAGTTTTCCTTTCTAGCAAACTAATCCTTTGTAACAACAGACTTCTTCTTTGTTGTTGTTACTGGTATAGCCGCCTATTCGGAGAAGAGAGTAACCTAATTAGGCAAAATCTCTTACGACCTCTCAGTTTAAAGTCTTCTTTGGGATTGAGAAGCTTTAGCGTGTACCGTTGGTAGGAAACTAGATAATTACAGTTTATATTTTGTTTTCATTGATTTGATTGACTAACGGTGGTTGAAATCTGATTGCACCTAGTTTGTTTATGCTTGAGAATCTTCTCTTCTGATATAAGATTCACTCCAACTAGTTCAGAGTTTCGACAGGGATCTTTAGACTGTTGTTAGTTCTAAAGACGATGTTGTGATAATCCATTGTTAACAGACTCCGTTATGTGCGTGATTGATCACAAGAGATTCGAGTGATTGTGTGCAGGTTATTTTTGAAGATCTAAGAAGATTTGAAGAGGAAGAAGATATTGAAGATTTCTGATTTGTGAGTTCATAATCTTTGGTGTGCACAATACTTGTTTCAGTAAAAGAGGATCCAATTAAATTATCGGTTTATCCTTGTGGTAGATTGGAATGATTAATTGAGTAGATTGGTATCAACACAATTCTTTGGATTAAGAGTGTTGTTGGCTTAATCTTAAACGATTACTTCGGTAATTGAACATAAGATAGATTTAAGGACCTGATGAAGGAGTTTATGTTAAGATAAACGGAAGAGCCTTTGACCGACTCATATCACTTGGTTGAATAGAGTTGATACCAAACAGATTTGTTGTTCCTTTACTGTTTGGAATACGAACCAAAGGAATTGATCCAAGTACGTGACTTATTTATAAGTTGGAGGCGTGGGAATACAGACGGAACTAGGTGAACTATAGGTTTAGTTGCTTGGTCTCAACTATACGAAGTTGGTGTAATTTTTTATAGCGGCTTAATCCTGAGAGTATTCAATTCTGGACAAGGTCCCGGGATTTTTCTGCATTTGCAGTTTCCTCGTTAACAAAATCTTGTTGTGTCATTTACTTTATATTTTCGCATTATAATTGTTTTATTATAATTAAAGTAAATTACACAAACGTTAATTCCTATTTACTTGATAAGTGAATCCTATTATGTTTGGTTAAGTCCGAACCTTTTTATCAAGTAACATACTTCGTTGTTGTATTGTCTCGATCTCGTATCCATAGAAGATCATACGAAGTGTGAACCGGTTAGTTTTATTGTCTCGACTTAGTCCATATACAATCACTTTCGGAGAAAGGACTTATAAGTAGGAAAAGTTTTAGCTTGAGGTATATTTGGGTACCCTCGCCTTTTCAGGCAGTTTTTGTTGAAGTTTAAACTACTTGTAAAATGGTTATCGACCGATTGTAAAGTCGACAAATTACAGTTTCTGTAAAAAAAATTTTAATTGATTTCAGTTTGTAGTCCCTTACAGGCTTATGTCTACAAAATATGATGTCTAATTTTATTGGGAACATTGGTTGTCACTAAAAAGAAAACGGGACAAATTTTCACTAATTCACTATGTTGTAACACTTGATAAGCATGTAAGCAGGTCTTCAAAATTCAGAAATGGTGTATCATATATCTTCATCACCAAGAAAACACCACTTAGTAATTTTACTTTAGTAAACAGTAGACAACATTATCTTTTATGTAGTCAAGATGCGAAAGAAAAATAACAGTAAAAAATGATGAAACCAAAAAGGGTTTCAGCAAAAATATAATGAAACCAAAAAGGGTTCCAGCAAAAATATGATGATATTTTGGTTCCAACAGATTGTAAAAGCCCGCACGCTCTAGCAAACTTAATCTAAAAATGAAACAAACATGACACACCTACAACAAATTAACACGTTTAACTGTAGAAAGAATGGAAAAGAGAATAAATGAAAAATAACTCGAAAACAAACATCAAAATGAAATCTGAAAAGTATATTAAATACATATTGTATGTATTCTAAACTAAACCGAAACTGAAATTCGAAGAATTGTCATCAAAATGGCTTCACATCTGTCGAGCATGGCATGTCCTTCGGTTATGGGTAATCAAAACATGGCAGCTACCACAAGTTCTCATCTTCTTCTTAAGAAGTGAACATGTATTAAAAATTCTCTTATTCTTACTTGGAAGACCTGGTTGTGGCAAAGTATCGGGACTAATAACAAGGGAGTTTTGGAAATACTATAACTGGCCTTTCAACTGTGGGAACTAGATTAGTTGCTCTTGAATATGCTTCTCGGTAGAACTTCACTGTAAAGTAATATTCAACATAATTATACGAATCTTCTCCTTTCAACATGATACAATGGATAACATAAGCTAAAGGATAAATTTATGCAACATGAACACAAAAAGAACGGAAAAAAATGTTACAACAAAACCAGGAAAAAAACAGACCAACAGGAAAAAAGGTTTCACCAAAAAAAAAAAGATGAAACCAACAAAAAAAATGATGAAAACCAAACACACATTAAATACCCGATTAGTCAATATGTTTTCTCAAAACAACTAAGAATCGAATAATACTGAAATTATAACCTAAAATGAAAGATCGAGAAAAGTTAAACCTAACAATACGACAATTAAAATTAAAATTAAAATTAAAATTAAAATTAAAATTAACCAAAATTGAGATTTGGGGATGAAGATATTCAATCACAACGATGAAGAATTGGCGTAGGAATTATTACTTACAGGTATCCTGATTAATAATTCGTCGAATTGTTATTGTTTCACTGACGATCATCACATCATCATCCAATATCAACTTTTTAATCTTCTATTTCAAACAATTTCAAACCCTAGGTTCTACACAACAACTAAAATGAAAAAAGAAAATGATGTGCTGGTGGCGGTGGGGGAAGAAGAGAAGGTGACAGTGTTGGTGGAGGATCAGGAAATGATCGACTCGTTTTGGTGGTGGTGCAGGAGTAGGAGGAGGAGGTGCTGCTGATTCTAGAGGGAGAGGAGGAAATACGATACAAAGAAAGGAGAAATGTGGTATGTGAGGGAAGTTATGGATTTTTGAATAACGAAAATGATCTAATTTAAATTTTATTGAAAATATGGGATATTTATATCATTTTTATTGGAAATGGAGATTGTATAAATCCCAACATATAACTAGAGTTTTTGTAACTCAAAGAGTATCATCTTGGTTTTTAGAGCTTAATATGTAAATAAAACTCGAGTTATCGGAAATAATATGGGGTATATTATTTGTGTGTCCCTAGTTTTAACACCATATAAATACATCCTTATACAAAAATAAATATATTCCTACCTTAATAACCATATTTACTTAAAATTTGATTACCTTAATAGCCCCACTCAT
The DNA here is from genome assembly GCF_003573695.1 of Papaver somniferum. NCBI lineage: Eukaryota > Viridiplantae > Streptophyta > Magnoliopsida > Ranunculales > Papaveraceae > Papaver > Papaver somniferum. Next base: position 112,877,059 of record NC_039361.1, on the reverse strand, counting down.
ATAGTATTTTTCTTAATTTCAAAATGGAACAAATTTCTTTCACTACCACTTCACCCGCACCACCACCACCACTAGCACCACCACTACCACCATTCAACTACCATTACACCACCACTATTCAAGGACCACCACCTACCAACCGCCACCATCACTAGTACGCTGCCGCCACCACCACTAGTCCGCTGCCACCACCACCAGTCCACCACTACCACCACCGACGTCGCCATCAATCCACCGCCGTCGCCACCACCTCCACCGTCTCTGCCGCCTCCACAACCACTGGTTCAGATATTTTTCTATCACCAACAGTAGTTGATCCAAATAAATTAGAATCAACAGTAGAAATTGATCCAATTTAGGGGATCAACAACATTAGTTGTTCCAAAAAAAAGGATCAATGGTAGAAGTTTATCCAATTTAGAGGATCAACAACAGTAGTTGATCCCCTAAATTGGATCAACAATGAAAGTTGATCCATGTAAATGGAGTCAACAACCAAAATTTGACACAAAAAATTGACATATGAATGAGTGAATTTGGCGTGAGTCGAACACTCATCATCTGAGTCATGCTACCATTGCACCACAAATTCAAAATTTAAAGAATTTACATCTATAAAATTCAAGCATTTAAAGTACATGCATAATTATATTAATCCAAGGAAATGTGGTCAACAATAGGAGTTGATCCCATAAAAAATGGTGTCAAAAAACAGGAGTTGGTACTCGTAAATTAGACATACAACAGGCTATGAGAGAATTTCAAAAGATGCATACCTGGTGATAGTAAGAAGGGATCCCACCGAAAGGAAGCTACAAGTTTTGCTAACAACACCAGCAATACCAAAAAATTATTGTTCCAACCTATCACCACCACCACCAGCACACAAAATCTCCATAAATGGGATTAACAACAATAGTTGATCCAATAAAAAATTGCGTTAACAACATGACTTGATCCAACAAAAGGGATCAACAATAGTAGTTGATCCAATAAAAAATTGTATCAACAACATGAGTTGATCCACCTTCGCTACTTTATAATATTAACAATAAATTACAATGTTTTTTTTAGAACAACCTAATTTTCTATCTAAAATCACTAATTGCGAAAAAAAACTATTCCAAATCCCAAATCAGGTTAGCAAAACACAACAAAAACAAAAAGTAATCAATACGCCGAGATTGAGATATGAGTAAATAACGAACCTACCTCTCTAGAGTTTGTTCATCTTCAAGATTTGACCCTTGTAAATCAATAGTTGTTGTTCAGCTGAAACATCAGAATTTTGAGAGATAAGAATTTTGAACTCCAAATCAGTAGATTTAGGGATTGTCCTCACATAACTTAGGTACCTTTTGAATAACTAATACGAATAGTAATTTCTTCACATTATCAATACCTGAACCACTGTCCGATCATTTTTATTTTCTTATGTATAAAACAAGAATTTGAACGGAAAATACAAACAAAAAATCATTACGAAATTCTTATAAAATGAATAGAAATCAAAACTAAAATAGAACTTAATGTGAATTTGAGAGAGATCTGATAGACTGAGATTATTATTACGTCTTTGAATTGAAGAAGATGATGGAGACAGAAATGGTGGTGGAGGTGCTGGTGGTGGATAAAGGAGAACAGACGGAGCTAATGATGGAATCCATAGAAACAATGGACTAGGACGTGGTGCTGGAGATGATGATAGATTTGGTGGAGGAGCTGGTGAAGGTACAGACGCCGGTGATGGTGTAATAATAAGAAGAGATATATTTCTTTCTGGATCTTTTATTCAACTGAAACTTCCGGATCCAATAATATACTCGTACGAAATAGGAAGGATAAATTTGGTATGTAATAAAATTGATTTTATTTTAAAAATTGGAAGGACATAAATATTGTTGAAAAGGATATTTGTAAAGTCGCGAAAATATTCTTCCCAAATTACTCCAACATATAGAATTGTGGATCCAAAAACCCACCCCTGTAATTTCTTAGCGGGCCTAAGGGCTGGGTGTGTTCGGGAATTTTTCCGGGAGACAATTCTCGGTTAGTGTAGCATTCCCCTCTATGCCACGTGGTAATAGTCGAATGAGAGGGATACCGTACAGTCGTTTAACCTCGGTTCCATGATAGCAGGTTTACCATTTTCTCTTTAGTATCTTCTTCCTAACAGTAAGAGCGTGAAAGAAGAAAAAAAAATGGGAATGTAAAAATGACTGGGCAAACCCTAAGTTCCCAAATCAGAATTTTATTCATCCAATTCGATCAAATTGAATCCAATTTCGTTAGGGATCTTAAGTAGTTGATCGAATTTGTGGTTAAAACTGGTAAAAGAAGAAGAAGATGCCTGCAACGGGAGATCTAGACCGTCAGATAGAACATTTGATGGAATGTAAACCATTAACAGAAGCAGAAGTAAAAGGTTTAAGCTAGAAGATGAAGTTTGGGTGAAATTCTTCCACACTTAATGTGCAGATTTTAGAGTTTTATTTATACTCAAAAGATACTGCAATGCAGTTACAAACTCAATCAAAACAAAGACTTTTAACAAACTCAAGACTCTGATGTAACTGAGCATAATCCTAGCCTTAGGAGTCTTCCTTGTTACTCGGTCTTCTGACTCTCTGATGGTGCTTATCTTGTTTTTGTTAACAAGGTGCAGCTGAGTCATTGTGCTGACTAACACCCTCCCTCAAGTTGAGCTGGAGTTTACGGATGTTCAATTTGTCACGCAGAAGCTGAAACTTAACAGAAGACAGGCCCTTAGTAAATAAGTCAGCTATTTGATCCCTTGAACTAATGAACTTCACTTTGAGTTGTTTAGCTGCGACACGTTCACGGACAAAGTGATAGTCTATCTCAATATGCTTTGTCCTTGCATGGAAGATAGGATTCGCTGTCAGATAAGTTGCCCCCAGATTGTCACACCACAAGGAAGGCACATGCGTAAGAACTCTTAATTCACGTAACAGAGACTGAATCCAAATAAGTTCTGAAGTTGCAATAGCAATGCCACGATACTCAGATTCAGTGCTTGACTTTGAAACTGTTTTTTGTTTCTTGGCACTCCAAGAAATAAGATTACCCCCAGAGTAGATACAGTAGCCACTAGTGGAACGCCGATCATCCAAATTACCTGCCCAATCTGCATCCGAATAGGCATTGAGAGAATAGTTCAAGACTGGTGAGAAGAACAATCCGTAGTCAATTGTGTGCTTCAAATAGCGCAAGATTCGTTTAACAAGCTCCCAATGCTCCAAATAAGGCTCATGCATAAACTGACAGGCCTTGTTAACAGCCACTGCTATGTCAGGCCGTGTAATGTGTACATATTGCAAGGCCCCGACAACACTTCTATAAAGAGTGGGATCTGTAAACAATTCAGCACCTTGGCGACGAACTTGGAGGTTAGTAGCCAGTGGAGTGCAAACCGGCTTAACCCCATCTAGTTTGGTGCGATGTAGTAAGTCTGAGATGTATTTCCATTGAGAAAGCACCAATTTTCCACCTTGACGTAAAACTTCAACACCTAGGAAATAAGAAAGGAGGCCCATATCTTTTACAGCAAATGCAGTACCCAAATCAGTCACCAGTTGATCTATTAAGTCAGATGAAGAGCCTGTCACAATTATATCATCAACATATATCAACACATATGTTGTGGAATTACCAGAAATCCTGATGAAAAGAGATGAGTCCGCCACTGAAGCCTTGAAACCCAACAGGAGAAGATGACTGCTGAGACGAGAAAACCATGCACGCGGTGCCTGTTTGAGGCCATACAAGGATTTATGGAGCTTGCAGACGTGATCAGGGAAGTTAGGATCAACATAGCCAGCAGGCTGCTTCATGTAGACATCCTCCTCCAAGACACCATGCAAAAATGCATTTTCAACATCAAGCTGACGCAACTGCCAGCCATTCATCACTGCAAGCGATAATACTAGTCTGATAGTGCAAGGTTTGATCACCGGTGAGAAAGTTTCGCCATAATCCACCCCCTCTTGCTGTGTAAACCCTTTAGCAACCAAGCGTGCTTTATATCGCTGTATTGAACCATCTGGGTTTCGCTTTATCCGGTAGACCGACTTAGACCCCACTACATTCATGCCAGACTCAAACTTAACAAGTGAGTAAGTACCATTTCGGATCAGTGCATTTATCTGAGTGTCCATGGCGTCTCTCCATTCTGCTATTTTGCAAGCTTTAGAGTAGCAAGTCGGCTCCATAAAATCTTCGTCATGGAGAGGATATTTAGTTGCAGCAAGACACAATTTTTGAATTGGTTTGGTAATACCTGACTTTGCACGTGTGACCATTATGTGACCTTGTTGCACTTGCTGATCAACATGATCAGGAGACAAGGAATTAATTGCAGACTCGTTTGAAGCAGCCGGAGAAACATCTGGAGAATTAGGAGCATTTTCCTGAGTCTGCAGCTCTAACACTGGTGACAGCGGCTGCTGTAGCTGTAGCTGAGCAGGAGATGAAGGACTGAAAACTGCAGAGCTAAGAATATTTGTGCTTGATGCAGGAATCGGCTGACAAACGGCAAGAGCTTGCTGCTTCTGAGGAGAGAATGGGAATGTGCTTTCTTCAAATCTCACGTGACGTGATATATACTGCCTATTGGTTGGCAGATGAAGGCAAATATAGCCTTTATGCACTGCACTGTACCCTAAAAATACACAAGGAAGTGACCTGGGTTCTAACTTGTTTGCATTATAAGGCCTTAGACAGGGATAAGCCAAGCAACCAAACAATCTTAAAAAGGTATAATTTGGTTTCTTATTGTACAACAACTCAAGAGGTGTGAGGGAATTTGTTTTAGATTTAGGCACTCTATTGATAAGATAACAAGCGGTAGTAAAAGCATCTGACCAAAAATCTTTTGGCAAATGAGCGTGAAAAAGAAGTGTTATACCACTCTCTGTTACATGTCTTATACGACGCTCTGCAAGACCATTCTGAGCCGAGGTGTGAGGGCAGGAAAATCTATGTTGGATGCCTGAACTATTTAAATAGGAGGTAATTCTTTTGTACTCAAGAGCATTCTCAGATTGAAAAACTTTGATTTTGTAACCAGTTAAATTTTCCACTTGTTTGTGAAAATGAACAAAGATATTGTAAGCATCAGAACGATGAACCATTGGAAATACCCATGTGTAATGAGAGAAGACATCCATTAACAACAGGTAATAACGAAAACCATTCCTTGACAGTTGTGGAGAAACCCAAATATCAGAAACAATCGAACTTAAAGGAGTATCAAAGGTAGTAGTACTGAGAGAAAAGGGAAGTTTTCTACTCTTGCTAACATGACAAGAGTGACAAAAATCGAACTTCTTATGCAAAAAAGGAAGAGAGAAATTCCTAATTATTTTTGAAACAGTTCCAAGCATGGGGTGACCCATGCGCTGGTGCCAAACAGGTAAACTGGCTGAGAGAAAAGACTGAGGAATTTTGGATGTATGAAAATCACCTACGCCATCGAATACATACAACCCATTCTCATTCCTCCCCTGTAGCAGCACTGCCCCTGTGCATTTGTCCTTCACAAGAAAAAAGCTTGTGTGAAACTCAAAAATCACGTTGTTGTCCTTACAGAATTTAGAAACAGATAGAAGATTTGTTTTAATCTTAGGCACATGATAAATCTGATTTAATATAAAGCAGCGTGAATTATGAGTGAATGTTGCGTTACCAATATGTGCAATCTCCAGACCATTACCATTTCCTACTCTAACTTGATCCGTGCCCTCATACTCATGCGGTATACAGATGTTGTTCACATCAGGAGTTAGATGATGGGTTGCACCAGTATCAGTCACCCATTGTCCATTTGGTTGACCACCTGGTAAGGCTATATAAGCCTCAGGCGTTTTTGCAGGTTGTTGAGCATCTCTGTCATAGCGAAACCAGCATCGATCTGCAGTATGGTTACGCTTTTTGCAAATCTGACAATAGACTGTGCCATTACCAGAATTTCTAGGAGGCTGTTGAGGCCGACGATTATTGTTTGGCGGATTTGGTCCTCTCGGTGTATTTTGAACTCCTCTTGGTGCAGGTCTACTAGCAGATGAGGAAGAGCTGACATAGTTTGCAACTGGTTCTTGCAACTGAGACAGTTGATGTTCCAACCTCATCTCAAAAGTCAGAAGATGAGTTATGAAGGTTGATATGTCCATTGTTTCAGCAGTACTTAAACTAGTAACAATAGGGTCATATGTATGATTCAATCCATTGCAAATGGATTGCTTTTTCTCATGAGACGGTACAGTGTATCCTGTGGCTGCAAGTTGATCAAACAAACGCTTAGCATCATTTAAATACACCTTCAGAGACTTATTACCTTTGTGCAGATTATGGAGCTGTCTCTTTAAATTCATCTGGTGAGCAAATGTTTTTGGAGCAAACTCAGACTCCAAGGTGTCCCATATCTCTTGTGCAGTCTCAAGTTCTGCAACTACACTGAGAACCTCAGGAGTTAAGGTAGAATTCAGCCAGCCAACCAACGATCAAAGAATCTTGGTGCTCATATGCAGTGAACGCAGGATTAACAGCCTCACTTTCTGGTAGAGTTCTTGGTGGTTTTTCTTTTGATCCATCAATAAAACCTGTTAGGTCATAGCCTTTCAGTATAGGCTTGAATTGAGCCTTCCACAATACATGATTAGTACCAGTATGTTTCAAGGTAACAAGGTGATGGATTTGAACCTGGCGTAGAGTAGTTGTAACCTCTGCCATTGATTTGATTTGTGGTTGTATAGGTTTCAGAATAGGCGCGGAATCCGGTTTTTGGATCTTGAGCATGATACCAAGCTAGAAGATGAAGTTTGGGTGAAATTCTTCCACACTTAATGTGCAGATTTTAGAGTTTTATTTATACTCAAAAGATACTGCAATGCAGTTACAGACTCAATCAAAACAAAGACTTTTAACAAACTCAAGACTCTGATGTAACTGAGCGTAATCCTAGCCTTAGGAGTCTTCCTTGTTACTCGGTCTTCTGACTCTCTGATGGTGCTTATCTTGTTTTTGTTAACAAGGTGCAGCTGAGTCATTGTGCTGACTAACAGTTTATGTGAACAAGCTAGAGCTGTACTTGTCGAAGAATGGAATGTGCAACCTGTTAAATGCCCAGTTACTGTTTGTGGTGATATACATGGTCAATTTCATGATCTTATTGAATTGTTTCGTATTGGTGGTAAATTTCCTGGTACTAATTATCTTTTCATGGGCGATTATGTAGGTAAGGGCTTCTTATTTTTGTGTAGAGGTTTAGGCTTTTTGATGTTCTTTTATTCGTTTTGAAAAAAGGAAATGTTTTGATTATTTGAGTTAGGTTTAGGTTTTAGTGTGCGTATTGATCATCAGGGGTTTGAAATTCATGTAGCTCATGCAACATGAATGGGTTTCAAATGTTTTTGTTTCCTTGTATATCCGTTCTGATTGTGAAATTGGAGCACCTGTTTTTATTTCTTAGCTGCCTGTTTTGCATCGTTAAGGCTTCTAGAGTTTGGAAGTTGAGCATCAAAGTAGCTTGCTCTCTAAGTAGTATAATTTGAATAGACAATTTTTTATCTGTAAGGTGAATTTGGAGCATATTTTGAAGAGCCGGAGTGGTTGAGGTTGATTGTGTTTTCAAGATTGTAATTGATGTTGGCGGCTTACTGCATGCCTTCTTTCTCTGGTTCTTGTAGATATCCAGCAGTATCAATCTTGATTATATTAAAAAAAAATGTTGCTTGCGTGCTGCATTTTGTAGATTGTTTTGCCAAAGAACTGTTGGCATTTTACAAATTTGGTAGAAGTGCGATAGTGGTTCAGAATGATGTTTATGTGCAAGATAGTAATAGATGTTGGCATGGCTTACTGTCTGCATTTCTTTTCTTTTTTCTTTCTTTTCGTGTAGCTGTTGCTTGCATGCTTTATTTTGTGGATTTTATTGCCATAGAAATGTTTGAGCATTTACAAACGCGATGCTTGTTTTTTGTTTTTATGCAGACCGTGGATACTATTCAGTGGAGACAGTCACACTTTTAGTGGCCTTAAAAGTCCGTTATAGAGATAGAATTACACTTTTAAGAGGAAACCATGAAAGCCGGCAAATAACTCAAGTGTAAGATTTTTATTCTTTTCAGTACTTACTCATCTAGTTATTGCACCGAAAGAAGAGTTATTGCACCGAAAGAAGAGAAGTGATACCTGACTCATGCATTTTGACTTCTCTGAGTATTCTGGCTGTCTCTTCTAGCTTCTACTGTTCTGTACTTCTGTTGATTAGATAATGGTGATGATTGGCTGAAATAAAGTTGTGGAGTTATTTTTTAATTAATAATCCTAATTATCTGGTTTCAGGTATGGTTTTTATGATGAGTGCTTGAGAAAATATGGAAATGCAAATGTTTGGAAGTATTTTACTTTGACTATCTACCCCTCACAGCTCTTATTGAGAGTCAGGTTTGAACTCTGTAATCACGCATGAATCTTCATTGCACTAATACCACTTTTTTTTTTCATTTTCTTTTCGCTTTTATGGATTTCCTTAATTAGTTTTTGTATTTTTAGGTGTTTTGTTTGCATGGTGGACTCTCCCCATCCTTGGATACATTAGACAATATTCGGGCTTTAGACCGTATACAAGAGGTATGCACATTAATAATCAAGAAATTCTAAATTAATATTCTCAGGAGATTCATTTCCTTGTTTACTTCATACTTCATTGTTCATATAGAGCTCTGTTAGATTTTCCACTTTGTTCTTAGTTGATGACTGTTCTCTTTCATGTAATGGCCTTGTCTGGGGTGAATAGGTTCCGCATGAAGGACCTATGTGTGATCTTTTATGGTCTGATCCGGATGATCGATGTGGGTGGGGAATTTCTCCTAGGGGAGCTGGCTATACATTCGGGCAGGACATCGCAGCTCAGTTCAACCACACCAATGGACTGTCGTTAGTCGCAAGAGCCCATCAACTTGTGATGGATGGTTATAACTGGTGTCAGGTGGCTAAATATAGAGAACACCCTACTTGTTTTTGGAAGTTCCCAACTTTGTCTATTTTTCAATCCAAGGCTAGCATCTAATGTTGAAGGTTGTGATTTAAATTGTTGCAGGAGAAGAATGTGGTTACGGTGTTCAGTGCACCGAATTATTGTTACCGGTGTGGGAATATGGCAGCAATACTTGAGATTGGGGAAAACATGGATCGAACTTCCTTCAGTTTGACCCGGCTCCTCGACAAGTTGAACCAGACACCACTCGCAAGACTCCAGATTACTTTTTGTAATCAGAACTGACTTAAGGTGTCACCATCTCTAATGATTCTAATGATTCTATTACACTAATTGCAAAACTTTTTGGCTGACATATTGCAATTACAATCAATCTAACATGCCGCGTCCACGTTAACCAAAATTTGGATCCACAGAAGAATCTTTTTTGGTTCTAAAAAGTTATGGGATGTGTTATATCGGATGATAGCCATTTCCCGAAAGATTTTGACAGCTTCATTGACTGAGAAAAAGAACAGCAAGAGAAATTTGTAAATAGGTTATATGCATATGAATGGAGAAACATGTATGGAGCCTGATGTATTGTAGTGTCTTCACCTTTTAAAACCCCTAGAGTCACACCAGCAAGTTAGTAACTCTTTCTCCACTGATGTTGGAACATGTATTACTTTTCAAGTCTCAATGCCCAAAGTCCCGAAAGCAACTTATATGTCATCAATCGCCTCACGGCATTAAACCGCCCTATGATTAGCTGGTTTTGCAAACAGAAGACAACTAACTTAAATCAGCTCAGCTTGGCAAACACATCTAAATTGTAGTTGTGGTAAACTGGTGATTGTTCAACATCTTCAAGCAGGATTAATTGTTACTTCCTATTTCCTTTAAATGTACAGTCTGCAGAACTCCGTACTACTTAAATTTAAAAGAGTATTTGTTTATAATTTATGTATGTATCCAGCACCCAAATGGCTTCTGCCATTTCATGGATGCTGCTGGACATTGCACCATCTTGGTACTTCTGGAAATTCCTTTATGAATAAAGGGGAAATCACTTCCATGCACACCTCTTTTAAAGAACAAAACCCTTGTGGTTACTGCTTCTTTGTGTGAAATTTTTTGCAGCCTTGCCATCTTATTCATATGTCTAAAGTGTAAAACTGCTGGTTATTCATTAAATTTTTTTTGGAACAACTCATTTGATGAGAAAGGAGGTTTATTAAATTTGAATATCACTGCAATAAGAATGTGCTTCCACCCATGTCTAAACGGACTGGTTTACTGAACAACAAAAATTGTGTCAACTACTTGTATATTAGTAATTCACAGTTGCTTTGATTGCATCCAAGATCTGCAGTCAATGAGAAGAATAGACAGTGTTATTATGAGTGTGGAGGACTCTCCTAAGTCCTAACATCCAATTTTATTTGAACTACAAAAATTTCGAGAAAAAGTAAATAACCAACCTTGTTCTTGGTGGGCATAAAGAAAGGTTCAAACACGAGAGGGAAAGGAGTGTCCAAGCCGCATGTTCTTGCTACAGGAGCTTCTAGCTGCACATAATAAATTTTATTAAATTCTTGTGAGCTTAGATCGATGTTGGCATTAATGAGGAACGGCCATTGCTCTTTGCAAAACATTTAAGGGTTCAAGTGTTTACCCTTGAGAAGCAGCGTTCCATAATAGATGCAGAAATCTCAGCACCAAATCCTCCCGTCACTGGAGCTTCATGACTAACCTAAAAGTTTATATCAAATAGAGAAAACCAGCTTAGAAATTGTAAGGTTTAGAAACACTAAGCACATTCTATGAGTGTATGCAGAGGGTTTACTCACAAGTAGCCTTCCAGTTTTCCTGACAGAGGCTTCTACTGTTTCCTTGTCCCATGGAATCAAAGTTTTAAGGTCTATCAGTTCACAAGATATTCCCTCCTGTAAATTTCATGGATCAAGTGTGAAATTGGTAAGCAAAAACTATGTTTATAATAATATGATAACTGAAGAACAGGTTAATGTCGAATCCTCTCCTTTCAGATCAAGGATTTACCTTTTCAGCATCCACACACGCTTGCTCCATAACTGCAAGCTGAGATCCCCATCCTACAAGTGTTATGTCGCTGCCATGACGAATAACCTGAGAGAACGCAGAATGTGGTAAGGGGATCACATGATTTAAATGAATGCAGGATTAAGTTCTCTCTAATGTTATAATTTCGCAAGTGCATGTACCTCAGCCTCAGATAAGGGAAACATATAATCATCTTCAGGAACTTCTTCTACTGCCAAACGGTAAAGCCACTGGAGTTCGAGAAAACAGTTAAAAATCATTTGATGTTTTGTATACACTGCTGCCTCAAAGCAAAACTTAATAACAATGACTAACCTTTGGCTCAAAAAATATGACAGGATTAGGGTCCCGTATTGAAGCCAATAATAAACCTTTCTCTTGTTTTGGACTTCGCGGAATGACAACCTAGACGAAAAGTTAGGAGCATAAGAATCAATGTTGACAAAAATTAAGATACCATCAATATTAAGTTTCCTTTATGCACTACTTTAATTTTCATGGAAACATGGTTCTGTTACAGCCACATTGATTTCTAGGCCACTGTAGATGCCACTTAAAAGTTGAGAGACCTATATTTCAGCAACACTTTCACCTTAACTTTAGCTTGAGCGGGAGACTGTAAATACAGAATAAAGACCTCAACATGCAAAGCGCCAATGCTAGCTGAATGAAAAGTTACCTTGAGTCCGGGAACTTGACAAAAAAATGATTCCGGCGATTGGGAATGATAATGGCCGCCATGGCCCACAGCACCATAAGGTGTTCTTATTGTTAAACCTAGATCACATTCACTTTGAATATCAGCAAGGGAGCACAAACGTCAACTTGGAATTGCAACTCATACGAAAATTAATTGTACCTCCACAATTAAATTGATTCCCACTTCGGTATCTAAACTTGGCCGCTTCATTTACAATCTAAGCATATCAATTATGTCAAACGAGACTAAGATACATGTTTCAGTCCGGGAGATATCCTATATAGAGAGTGAAAGTATATTGTATACCTGATCGAAAGCCGGGAAAATATAATCTGCAAATTGTACTTCAGCAATAGCTCTATTCCCCTATGATAGTAAAAACCAAAAAATTAAAACAAGCAAAACACAAATATCACATCGTTTAGAGATTAAGGCTCTATATGTAAATGCCTACTAGCATGTATAATCATCATACATACCATTGCCGCGAGACCAATACCGAATCCAACGATACCCTGCATTACGGCTATATGTCAGTCTACAAATTAACCTCAAATCTTTGCAAGAAAACTAAAATGAAATAATCAAATGCTTTTTTTGGTGCAAGTCCTTGTTTGCAGAATGAGCCAATTTTCAACAAAACAAGAAACAAGAGCCACCCAAGACTGAAAATTGAAGGTGCTGACCTGTTCACAAAGAGGGGTATTAAAAACCCTTTTACTACCAAATTGATCAGCTAATCCTGTTGAGCAACGAAAAACTCCACCGAAACTCACATCTTCTCCAAACAAGTATGCACTGCGGACAAGTAAAACCAAACCCAAAACCTTAAAACCCTTTTTCTTTTTCATTTTCATTCAGTAAGTCAGAACAATAACTATGAATTAAAAGAGGAAATCACACTCTGGGTTTATTAACTTACTTGGGGTCAGTCTCCAGAGCAATATAAAGTGCTTGATTAACAGCAGTAAAAAGATTCACAGATTTTCCACTCTGTTTTTCCATGGTAGAACTAGAAGATGAAGAAGATTTTAAAGTCGAACAAGCTGTTGAGAACCCCCTTTTGCTGAAACTTGAGATCATCCATTGTTTTCCCAATTCTTTCACAGATTTCGCCATTAGAGAGTTAGTAGTAGATGGGGGAGATGGATATTCAGAAAATGATCAAAAATTTGGCACAAGAAGAGAAGTAGGTGAGTTTTACAAGTTTCTCTCTTTATTATGGTACATGTATAAGTAGCAGTAGTGACAGGTAAGCGGAGGAGTAGGCTTTTTATTCATTAGCTTGATTCTTGAACCGTTAATTCCAGGCAAATTTTGGTACGTGAGTGAGTGTCATGGGATAGACATTATCTTGTCACATTGTATATATATTTTAAACCCAATTTAGAGAGTTGTGGTCGACAGCCGAACAAAACTTGAATTTTAGAGCTTCTGGTCCCACTTGAGAGAATATAAACCAGTAAGAATTGTGGGTTTTAAGATTTTTTGGGTGTTTTTTGCAGCACACGAAGTAGGGTTGGTGATGAATACCTTCCCAAAAGTCGTACAAAAGTCTAATTTAATTTTCGATCGCACCTTTCCGTCTCTCTATTCTCCTTACTCGCTTTTTCTCTCATGAAACCCTACAAAGCGACGCAAATCTTTCTTCTTCTTCCTCATGTTGTCTTCCCTTCCGGAAAGCAAACTAATATGACAAGGGTTTTGCTAGGTTTTTTATTACAATCGTGATACGATCGATTACAGGTAAGATCATTTAGTTTGTTCCATCGTTTTGTTCTTTTGTTTTGGAAAGGCTTAAAAATCTTAGGGTTTAAGAAGGCTTTAGAAAATCAATCCTATAGGTGACAAGGATTAGGTTAATAAACTCCAAAACTTCTATTTTCTCTGCGAGCCTTTACAGGATATTGGCACCAGTTTGGTGAATTTTTTATTTGCTGATGTGTGCATATGACATCGTGTTTACCAACAACATACTCAGTTATAATAAGTAGAAGAGAAGGCTTGGAATCAAGTAGTCCCACCTGCCTCAAGGTAATATGGACCAAAGTTTCATTCGTTTGTTTGTGTACCAGGTTCGCTCATCATATCTATGCATTATTTTAGATTATGGTACAGTTATTGCTTTTTTTAGCATTGTTTTAGAGTTGGATATATTCTGAACTAAAGGGATATACTAATGTTAGCTAAGAACTTGCATGCCAAAGAGCTATTTCTACATAAAATTTTATTTTGTACTTAAATCTCCTTCTATATAGTCTGTGATAGACATATTATCGATGCTCAAATTTGTGATTGCCTATTTAGAATCATTCAGTTTGGAACATCGGATTTTTTGATCATCCTAGCAAATTATACACATTGATTATTTATTCAAACCTGCATACCAAAGAGCTATTTCTGCATAAAATTTATTGTGTACTTAAATCTCTTTCTATATAGTTTGTGGTTAACATGTTTCTGCTTATTTTTGTGGTCGCGTATTTAGAATCATTCCGTTTGGAACATGTCTGGCTTTTGATCATCTTGGCAACTAACACACATGCATTATATATTCAGCCGTAGCGTTATGAGTGATGGTTGTTGCAGCTAAACTTTTGGATATCTATAGGTCAATGTATATTGTTACCGCACCAAGAAACATATTTATCGGTTAAAAATATTCTGAAAATTACATTCTAAAATTTCTGTTTGCAGATATTAAATATAACGGTTTTTGGTGTCTGCCATGATCACCGGTCTGTTCTCATATATATTGTATTGCATGGTTGTCCTTCAAACAATCTCACTCCAATGGTTGTTCTCATATATAACTATATCCAGGAAGCGCGAATTATACACGTCCCTGGACCAATCTATGGTTTATATTGTCATTAAACTCTTCATGGTTTATGACGTAAGGCGATACTCACAGTGGCTTAAGGGAATGAAACAACATAATCACAGTGGCCTAGTGTGCGATGACGAAAATGCCACCATTTATTGAAATGGAGGAAGATGATTTTTAATGGAACTTTAAACATTTTGCAGTTTTTCTGAATTTTAATGAACACAATTTTTTTCTTGCATTTAGGATATGAAGAGAGATTATATTGGAAAATTGATATTAAAGCATATTGAAAAGACAACCTAACCTACTTAACTAAATCAAACTTTTCCATGTTCATTTTCAATGGCATATGAAGATCTCACTATGGTTTGAAGATTAATCATTCTGTTTTATTTTTGACTAACCGCACATATAATGGGATGCCATAAGTTTAACTACTTCATATATATATACACAGGTGATAGGTGTCAACTTGGAATAAACGACTTCAGCCCGTGCGGAGCACGGGCGCAACACTAGTGTAATAAAATAATGGCTTTACAAAGGATGCTGCTTTTGTTCCCAAATTTCACTCATGGTTCCCATGGAATATTCAATGGGGATAGCTATAAAAAAATGTCGTACGTATCTTATTATCTGACGCGTGTGTCCCATGTCACATATCTATCTCTGAGTCTTTTACTTTGCTTTGTTTTTCTGACTGTGACATTTGTGAGTCTGTGACTTTCAAACTGAATACCAACCATAATGAACCATTTTATTGGTGGGAGACTGGGAGTTAACTTTTCACAATTCTTTTGTGGTTCAACATTTTAGCTGCAACTCACGGTCACTCCAGATAAAACTTAAATGTGGGAATATATTTCCAGTTTAGTTTTGGACATTTCCCCGTTAGCCTAGCTAAAAGTTGGAACTTAAATTTTTTTTGAAAAACACAAAATGATCAAAATCAATATTTTTCGGGTGAAAAAGATATCTAGGTTTTGATAATGTTTAAATGGACAAAAATGTAAAAATAGCCAGGATGTAAACAGTTTCATCCTGCCCATTTTCAAATACTTTTTCTTATTTTTAACTTACACAGGATGCATCCAGTTTCATCCTCGCTATTTTTTAAGTTTAAGCCAGGATGAATCCAGTTTCATCCTTACTATTTTTTTGTGTCCATTTCACCCATACTAATTTTTACTCGTCCATTAGAACCGTGTTTTAAAAGTATTTGGACAAATGACCCATTTTCCGTTTAAAAAAACATCTTAACAATTTCATTTTAGCACCGATGAAGGAGATCGGCTGAACCCAAAATTAGGGAGAGAGCTTAAATGCCTCACAAATCACTAAAATAGTAGTTGGTGTGCAAGACTTGCGTTTAAGATACATTTCCATAACTGAGAATTGATATGTTCTCATAGTATTGAAAAACAAGAATTCCAGAGAGAGATGACGAAGAAGAAGGTTTATTATTACACAGTTATTGTGTCTGAAAAACAGATAAATTGAATACAATAGAAAAGACACATATTTAATGGGTCTGAAAATAAGGACCATTGACTTCTATTGTCAAAGTCAATTGACTTGACTTTAAAAATTCTACTATTCCTAATAGCCCCCCTCAAACTGATAATGGCAGACACTTATCAGTTTGAAGAACATAACATAACCAGTGTATTTTACAAAAAAGAAATAAATCTGTCAGACACAGCAAGCTGACACTTTGCAGAGGAATTATCCTTATCAATAACAGCAGAAGAAAAAGTAGAAGTAATGGCAGCAGTTGTTGAAGTAGAAACATTTTTTGAAGCATCAGCAGTTGTTGAAGTAGAAACATTGTTTGTAGTAGAAGCATCACAGTGTATAGAAGCATCCAGAGAAGAACTCAGTAACTGTTGAAGAAGTAAAGTGAACACAGGAGCACACAAACTTTTTGTAAACAAATCTGCTAACTGCTTCTCAGATGCTATATGTTGAACTTTAAGAAAACCACTTTCTATCAATTCTCTTACTGCATGATAATGAAATTTTATATGTTTGGTCATGTAATGAGAAACAGGATTAGCTGAAAGATATATAGAACTTGTATTATCACAACACAAGGAAATAGGCAATGTCAGTGAAATATGCATCTCACTAAAAAGAGATGACAACCATTCTAACTCAGCAGTAGCAACAGACAAGCTTTTATATTCTGCTTCAGTTGTATATCTTGAAACAGTATGTTGTTTCTTACTAGACCAAGATATTAAAGAGTTACCCAAAAAGTTAGCATATCCACATGTAGACCTTGCAGTTTCTGGGCAATTACCCCAATCAGAATCACTATAAGTAAGCTGAGTAATATCACCTTTTCTGAGAGATATACCATATCCAATAGTGCCCTTTAGATATCTTAAAATCCTTTTAACTAACAACATGTGCACATCTGTTGGAGCATGCATGAACTGACTAACATAGTTGACCCCAAAACAAATATCTGGTCTTGTAAGACATAAATATTGTAACATCCCAACAATAGTTCTATACTGAGTTGCATCTGTCAATAAAGTTCCTTCATGAATAGAAATTCTTGGCCCTTTAGCTACTGGAGTAGTATAAGGATGACATTATATCATCTTAGCTTTTTCTAACAGCTCAACTGTATATTTATTTTGAGTAAGCATAATTTTAGTTGATGTTCTCACAGCTTCTATGCCTAAGAAGTAATGTAAATCTCCTAATTGTTTCATGGAAAAAACTAAACTCAAGTACTGAACCAAATGATCAAGTAAAATATTTGAAGAACCAGTTAAAATGATGTCATCAACATAAAGTAAAAGAATCATCATATCTGAACCTTTATGATAAACAAACGTAGAAAAGTCTGAAACTGTTCTAAGAAAACCATAAGAGATTAAAGTTGAGCTAAACTTCTGAAACCAAGCCCTTGGTACTTGTTTTAATCCATACAAACTTTTCTTTAAATGGAAAACTTTGTGAGGAAACTCTTCACTGACAAACCCTGGTGGTTGTTTCAAGTACACATTTTCAGTTAAATCACCATGCAAGAATGCGTTTGATACATCTAATTGTCTCACTGGCCAATCCTTAGTGACAACAATGCATAACACAACCATAACAGTAGTTGATTTAACTACAGGACTAAAAGTCTCACCATAGTCTATACCATCTTGTTGGTTGTAACCCTGAGCAACTAACCTTCACTTCAACTTATCCACTGAACCATCTGATTTCAATTTCACTATGTATACCCACTTACAGCCTAGTATATTCATATGAGGTTCAGGGTCAACTAAATCCCTTGTACCATTTTTTTGTAATGCATCATTCTCATATGTCATAGAAACTTTCCAATCTGAATTTTGCATAGCAAGTTTAAAACTTTTTGGCACAGAAGGAGTATTTAGTAAAGAAGTATAAGCAACAGAGAGGATGCTTAACAGAGAGGATGCTTAACATGATCAGGAAAAGATTTTGCTTTTGAAATACCAGTTTTAGACCTTGTAATAATATTAGAAGAAGAAGCAATGGTATAAGAGTCAGGAAGCTCGGTTATAACAGGAGAATGAGGAATGTCAGATACAATTGAAGAAGAGGATGTTGGTTGAAAATAAAACTCATTCTCAGAGAAAATAACATGCCTAGAAATGTAAGTTCTTTTAAAAGAAGGATCATAACACTTATATCCTTTATGTAAATTGCTATATCCAATAAAAATTCATTTTACTGACTTTGGAGACAATTTTTCGGTTCTAGAATGTCCTAAAAAAGGATAACAAAGACAACCAAAAACTCTCAAAAAGAAATAATCTGGAGAAGCATTATATGAAACTTGATAAGGTGACTGATTGTTAAGAACAGGAGTTGGAGTTCTATTTATAAGATAAGTTGCAGCTAAAAAGGAATCATACCAAAACTCCTTTGGACAAAAAGCATTAAAAAGCATAGTATTACTCATTTATGTGATATGCCTATATTTTCTTTCAGCAATACCATTTTGCTCCGGGGTTTTAGGACAAGAAATCCTAATTTGAATACCAGAAGATTCCAAAAAAGATTTAAAAAGACCTTTGACAAGTTCACTAGCACCATCAGTTTGAACTGCTACAATTTTTGTTTTGAAAAGATTTTCAGTTAAGTTTTTAAAATGCTGAAAACATTGTAATGCATCAGTCTTGAGTTCCATTGGATAAATCCAATGAAACCTACTAAAATCATCAACAAAAATAATATAATATTTATGTCATGCCAATGAGGTGACATGAGAAGGACCTCACTCATCACAATGTACTAAAGCAAGTGGAGAAGAAACATGAGAAGTGGATAACTGAAAGGTGGTCTTTTACTTTTTGCTAGTTGACAAGGATGACATAAAGAAGAAGAACTTGATGATTTAAAGAATAATATTTTTATTAGTATGAAGATGTTGGACAATTTTTAAAGATGGATGACCTAATCTACAATGCCAAATATCAGGAGAAGCCACAAGATATGAGAAAGCAAATTGCAGTATAGTTGAGGTAATGAGATATAGATTATTAACCATTTTCCTGTAGCTAACAGAACATGATCTTTTAAACTCCTTATCTCATACCCAAAAGGATCAAATGTAATGTAGCAGGCATTATCCTTTGTGAACTTAGCTACTGATAAAAGATTATGTCTAATGTCTGGCACATGCAAAACATCATCTAATCTGAACCAAGTTCTGGAAGTATTAAGTACATAATTACCAGTAAGAGTTATATCAAGTTGCTTACCATTTCTAATCATTACATTGTCCTTGCCTTTGTATGTAGAAGTATTTTGAAGTAAAGTCTGGTCACCAGTCATATGTTGTGAAGCTCCACTATCAGTGATCCAAACAGTATTTGATGAAGATGGATCATCATTAATACCAGCATTGGCAACATTTATACTTGAAAAATCTTGCTGAGTAGAACCAGAAGTATGATTTGATCCATTTGAAAAACTTGCTCCGTTGTCAGAATTAGCATAATGTGCTTGAGAATTATTTGTTGAAGAACCAGTAGATGGTGGATGATATCTGAAGAAGCACCTGGTAGCCACATGACCCTTTTTCTTGCATATTTGACAGAACATTTTTGAGTACTCTATATAAGGTCTTCTAGTAGAGTTTAAGTGCGAACTAGTAGAGTTTTGAGAACCTGAACCAGAACTTGAACCAGACTGATATTGACTGTTTCTAAAATTTCCAGCATTTCCATTTCTATCATTATTTATTCTATTATTGTTATACCCATTTGAATTTCCCCTTGCATACATAGCATTATTATTTTGTTCATCATAGACATTAGAGTGTTGATGTTGTCTTTCAGCCAAAAATTGCTCATGAGATAGAAATTTGGCCTTCAACTCACCCAAAGTATAAGGGTTCTCCCTATTCTGAGAAGAAACGATAAAAATATCATAACCATTACTAAGCCCATTCATAACAAACATCATTAAGTCTGAATCACTGAATTTCTCACCAATGGCTGCTAAAAAATCAGCTATAGTTTTGATTTTCTGAAGATAAACAACAATAGATTGGTTACCCTTTCTAATCCCATGTAATTGGGTTCTTAGCATACTCTTCCTAGCCAGAAATTGAGTTCTAAAACTTCTTTCAAGAAATTCCCAAATCTGTCTGGATGTAGATCAACCAAAAACATCACCACTTATGGTTGCAGTAAAAGTTGCTTTTAAACAGGTTGAAACAAATCTATCTAGTTTCCTCTAAGAAATCCATTCTGGGTTTACAATTTCAACCCCATCAACAATTACTTTCTGTGGTGGTTCTACCAACTCACCATTAACATAACCAAATAGATCAATAGAGATCAAAACACCCTCAAATTGATCACGCCATAACAGGTAATTTGACCCATCTAATTTCATTGAAAAAAATTTGGTGATATTTGTAAACGGTAGAGAACAAGAAGTATCATATCCAGTGGAAGTCGACATTTCTACAGATTCTTGAGTTACAATTTTATGAATTGTGTTGTTGTTGTTGTTGATATTATGATTCTTGTTGTGATTATTATTTCGATTCCTTTGATAAGAACCCTTTCTTGTGGTTACCATAAAACTGCAGAAGATGAACCCTAAAAACTGAGATGGGAAAAGTTACTGAATCTTTATTGCCCAAGAAGCTGAAAGTTATTGTAAAAATTGTTAAGCTTTTGCTGATTAAGATTATAGGATCGTTACTATATATGATACCATGAGAATTGATATGTTCTCATAGTATTGAAAAACAAGAATTACAGAGAGATATGATGAAGAAGAAGGTTTATTATTACACAGTTATTGTGTCTGAAAAACAGATAAATTGAATACAAAATAAAACACACATATTTAATGTCTCTGAAAATAAGGACCATTGACTTCTATTGTCAAAGTCAGTTGACTTGGCTTTGATAATTCTACTATTCCTAATAAAACAACTTACATATAGATCGCGGAAATAATTGTAATTCTACCTAGCTAAATTTTTTTTCCTAAAAGAAGTACATAGGTCAAAGAAGTAAGCAAAAAAAAAAAAAAAGAGAGAGGCAAACTCAAGCATATTACAGCCGATTATGAAAATCAGAAATATTTACATGAGTTCTCAAGATCATTAGAGAGTCATCGAATCCGTAATATCTCCACCAATTATTGACTAATCATCCTAAATTTTCACACTTAAAAACCTTCTCGAAATCGTGGTTGGATCAAATCCGACCACATGGTTCAAGAACATATAAGCCTAGCTTAAATGAACTAAGGTTTTCATAATACAAGGGTGTTAAGTAACAAAAAAAGTAACATAGTTTTAAGTAACATGAGCATGAGTAACAATGGTTTTTTGAGTCGTCCTTTTATGGTCTGGCTCGGGATGATTCGGTCTGAATCGGCGTTGGAGTCTTTGTAAAAATTAATAAAATTGATGAACTTGTTGATGATTTTTTTTAATCCAAAAGGAAATATATTACTTAGATGAAATTACATATCACCAGGCGATCTTCTTCATCCCTTACAACATCTACTAACCAACCAGGGATGGTATTCCAAAAATCAAAAGAAGCTCTTTCAATTCTAGCTTTGTTAGCTCAGATTATGAGCTATATTGTTGCTTGTTCTCTTAACATGACTGACCTGACTCATACTAATACTAGACAAGAGATGCTTTATTTTTTCTACAATCCCCTGACTCCACTAATTTACAAAAAGGGTAGCATCTGTGATAGTTTTAAGTAGATTAAGACAATCCGATTCACTTATTACATAGTTAAGATTTAAAGACTTGCCAATAACACTGCCTCTTTGAAAGACAAGCACTCTACTAGTTCAACACCTAGTCCTCCATACCAGAATATCCCCCTGATGCCCTGGAAACTTCCTGCACAATTACGAGCTATTATGCCAACACCATATTTGCAGTCATCATAAGAAGCATCTATATTAATGTTTATGTAGTTTCTTGGTGGAGGAATCCACTTAGTGTTCATATTTATATCAGAAGAAGTATTATCATGTGTTTCTGATGTAGTAAGGGAATGAACCACACTACGAATTTTCTTTACTGTCCCAAAGTTACAATCTTGAATATTTGTTTCTAAAGATTTTGTCACATCTATTCTTCCTTAGGTACCAAGTTGTTGTCATCAAGAGTATGGTGTAATCATTATTCCCTGTGTCCTGAGAGAACCATATGTTTATCCAAGATTGTACTGTAGTTTGACTTATTTGCACATTGTTAGTGTTAACATCCAAGAGAAGCCAGACCGATCTTGCATTATCACAGTTGATAATCGGGTGTTCCAGGGTTCTTGCTGTGAGTGACAGTGAGGAAAAGTAGTTTCTATGTCTCTTTTGTATCTACTGAGTTGCACTCTTGTCGGGACAATGTCTTTTAGGCATTTCCAGATAAAGAGCTTTATTTTATGAGGAACTCTAATTTTCCACAGGCGCTTCCAAGTTTGTTTTTGGACTATCTGATGCTGTTGAAATTGCTGATGGGAATGAGATGTTAAGACCTTGTATGCCGATTTAACCTAAAATTTACCTGTATTATTTGGTTCCCAAACTAGAGTGTCACTACATTGTTGGCTGAGATACATGTTACAGATCAGAGTTGCAGTATGCTGAGGAAATATTGCTTTTATGAGTTGGATGTTCCACCTTCTTGGATTGTGTAGCATCAAATCATAGACATATACAAATCTCACTGGTTCTTTGAAATCATCTTTTGGAGCAGGAGGATGGACTAAACCTATTACCCATTTGGCATACGATACCAAGACTTTTGTACCACATTTTACATTCCATCTATGATACTTCCTAACTTGCTGAAGACCTTCCTCAATTCATTTCTAAATTCAAGAGGAATTTTGATGTTCTTCTTGCAAATGAATAAATTCACAATGGTGAGAATATTTTGGTTTAAGAATTTTAACCCACAGTTGGTCAGACTCAGTGCAGAGTCTCCAAGCTAATTTAGTGATTAGAGTCATATTGTATTGCTCTAAATCCCTAAATCCTAAACCTCCATCACACTTAGAATATGATAGTGAGTTCCGGGCAATGAAATTTAATCCTTTGTTACTTTTGTATCCCCACCAAAACTTTCTATGAATGACATTCAGTTTATTTATTGTGTGTTTTGGAAGTTTAAAGTTGCCCATGTAGTGAGTAGGGATTGTGTTCAAAACTTCTTTTACCATGGTGGATCTTGATGTTAGGTTTAGAATTTTAGAATTCCAACCTTGAAGTTTGTTTTCAAAGGCTTCATTGATGGAGTGAAAAGACTTAACCTTGTTCTTCCCCAATAATATTGGAACCCCCAAATATTTATCTGAAGAACATAGCTGCTTCACACCTAGAGTTTTGACAATGCTCTATTTTTCTTCCATTGAGACATCTCCTGTATAAAAGCTACCGACTTTGTGAAATTTATAGACTGTCCTGAGAGTGCTCCAAATTCTTGAAGAATGTGCAGGATATGATCTATGTTTCTCTGATCTGCCTGGAAAAATAACAGACAATCATCTACGAATAACAGATGATTAACTGAAGGAGCATTTTTAACAAACTTAATGCCCTGAATTTGTAGGTTTTGCTAAACTCTATTAAGACTTCTAGTAAGGAACTCCATTGCAATGATAAAAATATAAGGGGACAGAGGGTCCCCTTGTTTCATTCCTCTAGTAGGAATGTATTCTTTACAAAACCACCACTCAGCTTAATTGAAATGGAAGTAGTACTTACACATTGTTGAATAAGTAGCCTCCAATCTTCAGAGAAACCAAGGCAGTCCAACATTTTATTTATAAAGCTCCACTCGAGTCGGTCAAACTCTTTCGACATATCTAACTTAAGAGCAATTTGAGATGATCTCTTATTACATTTCTTCATTGAATGGATTAATTCATGATCTATTATAATGTTATCATTAATTAGTCTTTTTGGAACATAAGTAGCCTGTGTTGGAGAGATTATTTTATGCATGAGAGGTTTCATTCTAGTTACCAATAATTTGGAGATAATCTTGTATGAAATGTTGCAGAGACCAATTGGTCTGAAGTCCAAAGGAGTGACTGGGTGTTTTGTTTTTGGAATCAAACAAACGGAAGTTTGGTTCAAACCTTAGGGCATCTTCTTTTTTGAGAAAAAATATTGAACCATTTCTGTAATGTCATCTCCAACAGTTGACCACTGAGTTTGGAAAAAACTAGCTGGGAAACCATCCGGTCCCGAAGAATTCCAACTCTTTAAACTTTTAACCACATTGTAGATTTCATATTTAGATGGCATTTTCAGTAGGTTATCATTATCCATATGAGAAATGACAGCCTGAATGTGATCAAAAGAAGAGTTCTGAATTATTGGTTTAGTTGTGGAGGCAATATGAGAAAAAATGATTAATAAGTAGGCTTGCTAGTTAACTTGTTGATGATATTGATTTTAGTCTTTTTCCCTTTGTTTCCTTAATTGTTGATGTTCTTATTGCTTGCACAAAGTCTTCAGTAGCCGAAAAAGTTGAAACTTATTAGAGTTTATGTTTTTGCCAGAAAGTTGCGTTGGATCATCATTAAACTTGTGATGAGAATCAAAGAAAGAGACCCCAAAATTCTCATCTTGAATAACATCTACTTCAACTGGGAAAACTAATTTTTTCCAGAGAACACAAAAAAACTTCTTTATCCACCAGAGAGGGCGAAAATTAACACCAATATTTAGGCAAAAAAACATAAGATCCATGATAACATGAACAAAATAAGGGAAGATAAAAACTAGTACAAGCCCCTTAATACTGAAAGCAAAAATAACTAAAATTAAAACAAATACATGTATATCCAAATCTAGATCAAACCCAACAACAGATAAAACAACAGATTTACCCATGGCTATTAGAGAAAATTCTGAAATTAAAGTTGAAAAAGCTTCTGCTTGTCCGGGGATCAAAGGTGAAAACGATGATATGATTTGGTTTCTTCTCAACAAATCACAAAAAAACTTCATTCACAGTGAGAGATCCAAAATCAAAATCTGAAAGATTTTAGTCGAAAACAAAAAATATAGCTAAGAAGTGCCGGGAATAAAAAAAACAAATAGGTTAGAGTTGATTTGTTGATTCTTCTGCTCAGATCCGCTCCAACGGAGCCGATATGATCATGGAAAGTTTCAGGCGGCTAGAGTTTCCGTTGCCTATCCAATAAAACTTTTGAAGAAGAATGTCTCGCCGACATATAAGTATACCAGCAGAGCATACCACAAGGTCATGTAGCTTGATTTAGCCATAAAAGCTATATGGATCTCGAGTGACCGCATAAAATTTAACGTCAAATGTGGTAACAAAACATGTAAAAAACACTAAATAACCTGCACAACCATTAATTTGAACCCAAAATATATATAACCATCCTCGATAGGCTAGGATAGCAGCGCAAACCAACTGCTGCCAGTGTTAGTGAAAAGTGATGATAAGACATAATGATAGACATAATTTTATCTTCGCAATGCCAGATCCAGTAAAGAAGATAAAAACACTTCTACCAACTAAGGAAAAACTACTACAACAATGCAGTGAGTTTAAGATCAAAATAATAGAATACAAAGAAGCATACCGTAAAAGTATAATTCTGAGAAATCCGACAAGAGAAAGAGAAGAATTACATTGTATGAAAAATACAAGTATGAATGAGAACCGAATAAACTGGAGGAGTGATAGTTTTTTCTCGGAAATTAAATTCCAACCATTAAGATTGTTTTTCTTCTTAGAAAGATGTGCTCTCAAAATAGAAGTAATTTTGATTACACCTATTAAAACTAATAATGAAGCTTCCTTCGTCAAAAGAAACATTGACGAAAATTCCATCGTCGGATAATTCAAAGATGAAGATTATGCCACCAGAGACAACAAAGATGATATCATTGTTGGCGCTAATAATCTAAAAACCCAATAAAGTTACCGAGAACAGCCATTAAAGGACAAATCTTTAGAAGGGGAGAGAAAACCAGCATAGTAGTATAGATAAGAAACATAATAAAACTAACATAAAACAAAAGATAAACTAACGTAAAACAAAAGATAAACTAATAAAACAATAAGGATTGAAAACCCCTGCTCAGATCCAGCCCTTAACGGACTAAATCTGAGCAGCAATATTTTGCCTACGGTGGGATTTTTTTTTCCAGTTAGAAGAGGTGATAGGTAAGTTATGCATTTAGCTGTTCATTATTTGAAGGTTAATTAGCATCCACAATCTTTATGACCCAGAATTTTCACTGAACTCAAAACTGTTATTACAACCAAATACATATTTCGGCCAGTAACGCAAAATCTAGTGTATGACCTAATAGTTTGCATCATGACCCAAAATCTTCTCATGTGACAAAAAATTTAGCATATAACCTAAAATGTGCCTCGTGGTTCAAAAGTTGACTTGTGGATCAAATGTGACCTAAACTCTGATTGCTAGATCACTGCTAGGTTGACCCCAATATGCATTGGCAAGTCAAGTTTAGATGTCAAAACTCACTGTTTGAATTCCTTACTAAATTCAATTTCATTAGGTCAACTTGGGAATTAAAAGTGTAGAAATAGAATGCTAGTTACTCTTGAAGATTTGACGATAAAATATTGAAGAACAAACAAAGACATCATTATTCAAGCTGAGGTTATTGTTCCATTTCTGTCTAGTTTTTACAGTCTTATTCATTGAAAGGTAAAGCATATAAAGTTTGTTTACATATATTTAATGTATATATGGTGACTTGATCATGATATATGATCAAAGTGTCGAAGGAATAATATTTACTAGTTGTATTCTACAACTTCTTGTACAGAGTTACAAAGCATAGTTCTCCATACTTTTGATGATTTCAGCATAACACTAATATTATATTTTTTACTACTTAGTGTTGAAATTTAATAACTAGATAGTTTGGGTTCGTGCTTTGAAAATATGTTAGAAAACAGTTTCGTGCTTAAAAGCATATTTGAACTCGAATTAAGTTTCGTATTATAATGACAATTCATATCCGACTTGAGAAACGAATTTAGACTAATTTGTTTCCCGAATCCAATCTATAACCGGTTCAATATCCAAATCTGACTTGCATATTTTCGAAATGTTTGTTTTATCATTCTTGATTTATTTTTATTTTTATATAATTCACAATAAGTGAAAGTTGAATCTAAATGCTCAAATATATATATATATATATATATATATATATATATATATATATTCTGTTTTGAAGTTTTATGCAAAAAAGATGAAAATATGCAGCTAAGGAAGTATTGGTAAAGGATGTTAAAAATTTATCCTCTCGGCAAATTTTTGCAAGATGGCAAGCCATTTTATCAGCGTTTGATTTTAAAATTGAATATATAAACGGTGAAACTAATTCTCTACCTAATATTAACAATACGGGCATTGAAGCCCTCATTCAGGGACATAAAATATTATTTGAATTTGTCTCTGAACCTAGGCAAAAATTTATTAACCAGGTTCAAGAAAAAATCAAGCACAAAGAAAATTTTTTGTTCTTCTTAAAAGAGGAGATTCAATATGAGCAAATAGAAGAGAAACTAAATTGCCCAAAACTCCAAAAACAAATCAATGATTTTAATGATCTTCTAGTGAAAGAAGTTTGTGCTGAAATCACAAATGCATTCTGGGAAAGAAAACAACATATAGTAGAATTACCTTATGAACCAGATTTTTCTGAAAAAATGATTCCAACAAAAGCCAGACCAATTCAAATGAACAATAGATTATTAGAAATATGTAAATCTGAAATTCAAGATTTACTAGATAAAGGTTCGATTAGAAAAAGTTACTCTCCTTGGAGTTGTCCTGCATTTTATGTAGAAAAAGCAGCTGAATTAGAAAGAGGAGTTCCGAGATTAGTCATCAACTATAAGCCTTTGAACAAAGCATTAAGATGGATTAGGTATTCAATTCTATAAAAAAAGATTTTAGATAGATTACATAATGCTGTCATATTTTCAAAATTTGACTTAAAGTCAGGATATTGGCAAATTCAAATCGCAGAAAAAGACAAGTATAAAACTGCATTTACGGTTCCCTTTGGACATTATGAATGGAATGTTATGCCATTTGGTTTAGAAAATGCTCCATCAGAATTTCAACATATTATGAATAACATATTTAATTCTTATTCAACTTTTACAATTGTATACATTGATGATGTATTAATATATTCTGAATCAATTGAGCAACATTTTAACACTTATCAATATTCCTCAAAATAGTAAAACAGGCCGGATTAGTGGTATCTGCAAAAAAGATGAAAATATTTCAAACCCAGGTTAGATTCCTTGGTCACAATATTAATAAAGGTACTATACCTATAGAACGGGCTATATCCTTTGCTGATAAATTTCCTGATGAAATCAAGGATAAAAAACGATTACAAAGATTCTTAGGAAGCTTAAATTATATAGCAGATTTTTATAAGGATTTAGCTAAGGATAGCAAACCTCTATATGCAAGATTACGGGAAAAACCCTGCTAATTGGAGCAGTGAGCATACAACTGCTGTTATAAAAATCAAAGCTAAAGCTAAAGAATTGCCATGCCTAACTATAGCGAATCCAACAGCCTACAAAATAGTTGAGACTGATGCTTCAGATGTCGGATATGGAGGAATCCTTAAACAAAGGATTCATAATAAAGAGCAATTAGTAAGATATACCTCAGGTGTATGGAAATCGGCACAACAAAATTACTCAACCATTAAAAAAGAAATATTGGCAATAATTCATTGTGTTACTAAATTTGAAAGTGATTTGTTAAACCAGGAATTTCTTATTAGAGTGGATTGTCAGGCAGCTAAGGAAGTATTGGTAAAGGATGTTAAAAATTTAGCCTCTCGGCAAATTTTTGCAAGATGGCAAGCCATTTTATCAGCGTTTGATTTAAAATTGAATATATAAAAGGTGAAACTAATTCTTACCTGATTTCTTGACTCGTGAATTTTTGCAGGGGAAGCATGGACTGCCAGATAACTAGGGGAAAGGCTCCTCAATTTTCTTACCCATCTCCTAATAAAAGGAACAAAAGTAATCCTATTATGATTAAAGGAAACCCAAATAAGGGAAACAATATTCTTCTTCAGAAGAAAAGTCGGCATTTATAATGTCCACATCAATACCGCTTTTAGCGGTGGAAACAGAACATGCTAACAGAGATCCTGCAGAAGTTGCAAGCATGTACTTAAAAGAGCATATTTTACCACATTATGGTAAAACTAGAGAGTTTTATGAAACAATACTCATAGAGACAGGATCTATCCTTTTAACACATAACACGGCCAACAGTAATGGTAATGGTCCTCCTGCGTTCTCCAAGCTTGTTATTCTTAAGGTATTATCATACCGAGATTGGGGAATGAACCCTCATGGGTTAAAAAAATTCAATGATCACCCCCATATCAAACCGAGATCATATTCTTATACTGATTATATTAAAGCATGGACACATATTTTTTGCTATCAAACTCAGAGATTCTCTCATTCCTGGTATATTGGTTTTAAACTCAATACAATCAAAGAGCTACCAAATTGGTTCAGAGCATGGCTAAGTAGCTGGGGCCATGCCCGGAGATTTTACCTGCATATATTGTAGATATGTTAAATAAGTTTATCAAGGCTAATAGCCAATCTTATGATATAAGAAGATTAATGCAGTGGTTCTTTATACTGTATGAAATCCCATGGATTCTAAGATGGAATTATTCGATTCCACAAGATAATGATCCTGATTGGGATTATATCCCTTATTTAGAAAGGCAATTATATATCAAATGGTGGGATAGATATAATGCAGCACATCTACAACCATCTACATTTAACATGCAGTTTGTTGCAGCTCAGCTTATGGTATCGGCATCAACCACCTCAATGCCGATGGAATTCTCAACCCACATACTCGCACTAAAGCATAGGCACGGGGACTTGTCAAAGGAAGAATTTAAGAAGCATTTTGGAGGCACTTGATAACGAAGATTTGGGTTCCCAACCGTCCTCGTCAAAAACCTTTGAGGAAGAAGAGATAAAATCGGAAAATACAGAAGACCTAAATGCAAATGGTGATGATTGCTTTGGAATGATTTAGGGTTTAAATGGTTCGAAGAAGATAGAAAATTCTAATTATTTTCCGGCAAAAAATTGGTCAACTTTTCATCAACAGGAAGCAGGATCGACTCCACTATTCACCAAGGACACGTATTTGCTTCAAAATAGTAAAAGTGAAAAGGTTTAATATTTTCCAAAAAAGAAAAAAGGTAAATCTTATCTAAGATTTCCACCTTAGATATGTCTTCCACTTGTCTACCACTTATAGGTTGTTGTAATTATAGATAGGATTCTCAAAAAAGAAAATCTTATCTCTTTTGTTTCTTGCAAACTTTCCCCTATATAAATACCCGTTAAGGGAAAGGGAAAGAGCAAGTTTTTAGTTCTCAAGAGTCATTGTCTATAAGTTTGAGAGTGAAAGTTTCTGAGTGTTTCCTGCTTTGAGAGTGATAGTTTGTGAGTGTTTTCATGTTCTAAGTGTGAGTTTGAAGTTGTTTGGTGTGCTATCTATTAAGGAATAAAAGACTACTTTGTAAGTATCTCTACCCGTTATCTATGTTTTAAATTTCTTTTAATTATGAAGATTCCTTTTAATTTTCTATTAATCATTTTCTAAATTATCTTTCAATCACTATTTCTATTTATTAGTTTTAATAATATATTCTGTTTTGAAGTTTTATATATATATATTCTGTTTCAAATAAAGATTATATAAAACCTGGGAACGTTTTGGTATCAGAGCCATTTAAAAGGGGAGATAAAGTGCTAAATATTAGTCGCAGTGAGCTCGTAAAATAAAACCTCTTTAAAAAATTAGAGCATTGATTCCTGTTGACCGTTTACAGCTTTATAAACCCTAATTATGGCTAGCTTTGTCAGATCGTTTTCAAAGAAAAATAGTTTGAAAAATAAAATAACCCTTAATTCAGAAGAGGTCATAATGCATGACATTGAAAAAAATTACAAAATTGGAATATTCCTAAAGTTCCAGTTAATGAAGTATATAAGAAAGGATCTTTTCAATTCAGAAGCGATTACGCAATTAAAACTGTAGAAAAGACCATATCTATAATTGATTCGAATGATAATTTTGAGCTTTTCTCTCCTAGAATGATAGAAGATCATAAACAAAAAAGATTTAATTATCTTCATATAGGCTTAATCCAAATAGCCGTAAAACCATTGACAAGGACAGGATTAAATAATTTGTACTCTTATGTGTCAGGGATTGTAGACACAATAAATTCACTGATTCATTATTAGGAATTATTGAGTCCACCTTATGTGAAGGTCCAATTTATTTTAATTGTTTCCCAAATTTTTCGGTGTCTCTGTCTGATCCAGGACTCCTTAAAACTCTAACTTTAAATGTTAGAACTCAGGGGTTTGATATGGTCGCAGGGTCGCAGAACTTAGCCGTTGTGTATAGAATATATTATAAGGTTATGAATACCTTATGTCCTAATGCTCAAGTTTATGACACAAAAGGTCAGACTACTCTTTTTCATACCAATATTGGTAAAGCCCATACAGTTATTCCCAGAACCATAAAGTGGGATCAGGTTACCCTCCCTGAAAAGTGGACTTTACAGGTAGAAGTTCCAGCAAAGCCTTGCCAAAACCAAAATCTCCAACAAATAATTGAATATGAAGATGGAGATGTGGAAATACAGTTTACATCTTTCAGGAAAACTAGGCTTAAGATATCAGAAGGCGAGGGAAGTGCACCAAGGCCATCTGTAGCATCTTCTTCTTATACAGATCCTATTCATAATTTTATAAATGACCCAAATGATATTATTATAGAAGGAGTTAAAAAACCGCGCATCAGGTTAATAAACCTTATTATAAAGTAGAAACGCCAAAATCTACGGTTAGAAATATTCCTGAACAAGTAGAACCGACATTCTCCGATCTAGAATTTGAGATAAATGTGATCCAAAAACCATCATTGGATTTACAAGAACTTCGAAAAGAGTATCATAGTTTAGAAAATACAAATAAAAGGGCTTGGTTTGAATCCAACTTTAGTTCTAATAGAAGAACAAGAATATATAAAACTTATGCTCTATACTTAAGTCATAATAGAAATCCAAACCCATTTTTCACCTGGTTTGAAGATTTTACCAAAACTTACAATTTAAATAAATATAAGAGATCGCTTAATATGTTGGAAACCCAGTTTCAATCTTATACGACAAAAGATGGAAATGTTATTCAGTCAATCCATCCACCAGAAGTAGTCCTTGATATCAAAGGTGCTATAGCAGCCCCATACAAATTAGAACATAAGGGAACTGATTCAGTAGCTAACCATAAAGATATTGGTCAGTTAATACAACAAAATAACTACACCAATTTATATTTACATTCAATAGGAAAACAAACGACAAGAATTGAAGGCTTGTTAAACAAGGATAAAATCCAACATATACAACCTAATGAGCTTAAACTTAATCCGGCACCATCTAGTGGATTATTATTTAAACCAAACCCAATAATAGATCCAAATGTCTTCAGGTTGTCCAACCCAGATAATAGCTTTGTAGATGCACTAGTAGAAAAGCTAGGAAAATTAAGCTTATCTGCTTCAGGCCCATCTAAAGCATCCAAACAATCAAAAGAAGGAATAAATGTTCTATCCAAACACGAAGAATACAGTGATATAGATATAGAAGAACTGGAAGAAATTTTTCATTCATCAAATTCTGGTAATATTAACAACAATTCTGATGACATTAATAAAATATCTTTTGGAAAAAATAAATATACACCGACAGTTCCTACTAGAAATTATTACCCTAGACCAACACCGGTAGATTTACAACTGGAAGAGGATTATAATTGGAATCAGACTTCGTTTGATGGAAGATCCATAGTTGAGTGGAACATAGATGGTATGACAGAATACCAAATAGTAAATATCATAAGACAAATGTCGATGTATGCTTCTGCTTCTAGACTCATTAAAAACCCAGAAAACAAATTGCTGAATCCATAGTTACTGGCTTTACTGGCCAACTTAAAGGATGGTGGGATTTCCATATGTCCGACCAGGCAAAATATAGCATTTATATGGCAAAGAAACCAATCAATCTAGAAGATGGTACTGAATACTCTCAGGAAGATATTGTTAGTACCCTACTTTATACCATTGGCCTGCACTTTGTAGGAAGTAATAGCCAACAAATGGAAAGATCTAGGGAATTACTTATTAATCTTAAATGTCCTACCCTCTCCCATTATAGATGGTACAAGGATGTATTCTTCTCAAAATTGTTTAGCAGAGAAGATTGTTCCTCTAATTCTGATTTTTGGAAAGAGAAATTCGTCTCAGGGTTACCCCCTCTGTTTGCTGAAAGGGTTAGAAATAGACTAAAATCAAAAAATATTCAACAACGTATTGAGTATGGCGAATATACTTTTGGCCAACTATCTTCCGAAATTGTATGTGAAGGTTTAGCTTTATGCTCAGACATAAAGCTACGTAGACAAATACAAAAGAATAAATTATCTAACAAGCAAGAGTTAGGTGATTTTTGTGAGCAATTTGGATACACTAATACACCATCCGCGTTATTATCTAGGAAGAAAGGTACTCGACCACCTTCCCATAACAATCCTAAAACTACTAGTTATCCTAATAGGTATCCATTGAAATCTAAACGACCCAATTTTAGGAAAAACAACAATAAGACACAACAATTAAATAAAAAGACTAATAAGTCACTTCCGGTCTGTTACAAGTGTGGAAAAATTGGGCATTATAGTAATAAGTGTCGTACAAAACAAAAAATAAATGAGCTTAATCTAGACGAAGGTCTCAAATGTCAATTAGAACAAGTCCTCTTAATGGACTCCGATCTATCTGAAGAGGATGAATCATCCTCCTCAGAAAATGATTCAGGGACAATTTCAGGATTGGAGGATGATGAATGTACAGATGGTTGTTCTTGTAAAAATTGTTTTCATAAACAAATATCTAGTCTAGGAATTAATGTCCTCACCAATGAAGAAAATTTTATATTAGAGTTAATTGATAAAATTGAAAATCCAGAATCAAAGCGAATGGCTTTAGAAAAATATATTGAAGTAGCTAAAAGAGCACCAAAACAAGAGAAAATCGAAACTTCTTACAAACCTTATAGTTTTAAGGAAATAATGGCAAGAGTAGAAAATCATCACATTAAAAAAGAACCATCAGTCAATGATCTTAGGGAAGAAGTTAATCAGGTTAAAGAAGAATTAAGAAGTCTTAAGCAAAGAGTCCAGATATTGGAACTTCATAAACCAGTAGACTGTGAGTATGACTCACAAGAAGAAAACTCTTTTGATGAAATTTTACAAAACTACCAGGCTCATATTACTACACATATAGATAAACCAGAATCACCTACTAATAACCAGGATATCGAAAACATGCAATTCATTAATATAATAGATAAAGTAATCACTCAAAAGTGGTACACCTTAGTCATTAATATGCAATTCATATTCATTCCTTCGAAACTCAAGGCTAGATCTCACATCCATCCAAAGAGATGTTCATCTTTATTACTTCATGTTGAAATCCTGTTTACATCTTGATTATGTCAAGTATGTAACTTTTGAAAGTTACTGACAACAAATTAAAGTTATTGTTATCATTTGCTAACCTTGGAAGAGATTAATATTTGAGATTGATTTCACTTGCTATACTTAGGATTTATATTTATGTGCCTTCCTTTCCCAGAAGATTGTACATAAGTATTTTACTTATTCAGCATAGTACATCAATTTCAGATGGATAAATGTGGTAGTAATTCTAGTAGGATATCTCAAGTATTAATGTGGAATATATTCTAAATTATATTTTTGAATAGCAATACACTCGTCTTAATTGGAATGAGTTACTTGAGATAATATAATCCAAGAATATCAAGATAATATTAATTTAGTAATGCGCATTAATGAGCATCTTTTATTCGGGAAACAAAACTATCTTGTTACCAAAGAAGCCTTGGTTTTGACATTATGTATAATAGAGTCTTGTATTTTTACAAACTCATTCTAGAACACACCAAGTTGAATGAAAGTTATGGTTGAGTGTTATTAGACGTGATTAAATTTCAGGAGAAACACAATTAACTTGTTTAAAGGATTATTTGGCATCAAGAAATGCTAGAAGTACCATTGGTGGGAATTGAGAAACTAGATTTTTTATACATGTTTTCTTTGATAATACTTGTGACTGACAAGAAGGTATCTTCTAGATAAGTTCATGTTTATTCTATGGTCATTTTCTTTTATAATATAATAAGACCACTCAAGAACTTTCACAACCGAGTTATCTAGATTCAAGTGATTCAGAATATGTGGATAGATTTATTTATTCGCCGATGCTAACAGGCTTTGTTTTGCATGTAAATCAATAGAGGAATTAAGTTGTTTTGTAGATATTACATTGAAAAATTTGAATATTGAAGACTTTGATACACATATTTTCGTTTGATTAGCTAGTTGACTTTATTATCTGGGACTAAAAAAGGAGTTTAATTTGTGAACTCATCGAATAACCTTATGCATTAACAAGTTTTTTACGAATTAGTAAATCTAATTATCGTAGAACCAAATAGATTACAACGACAAACATAAACCTTGATTGATCTTATTCGAGGAGTTTGAGGTGTTATCATGTCTTCTGGATTCAGGTATTTCAGATCTTAGACGAAAGAATCTTGTCTTGAAATATTTGTCACTTTCTTATATTTTGTGATTTGTCCAAGTTGAAATCATTAGGTTTTTCCTTTGCTAATTGACTGACGTCCCAAATGAAATCTTAGTCGTTCGGTTGGGACCGGGTAATAATAGTTTTCATGACGGGTTGTAGAGAAACTTTTAACGGTAATTGACTTCTGTTAAAGGATTCACATGGTTAGCTAGATTGGTTGTAGGAGCAAGGATACTGAGGAAACTGAGTATCTGGGGACCAGATTAACCGGTCTCAACTACATGAGATTGCATCGATAAGCAAGACCGACGGCTAAATTCTGAAAGTACTACCCGAAATTCTTCTACTAGGTAGATTTTCTCGTTAACAAAATCTTGTATATTGCGACAGTTACTTTATTCTACGCTTATACTATTTATCTTTATAATTAAATTAAAAAAACATGGTGATTGGTAATCAATTCCTTCTTGATCAAAGATTATATCAAAGGTGTGTCAAATATAGATTAAGCAAAAAAGAATTTGAGGTGCTCTGCATCCTCTTATTTTCACTGACCGTGGCACAAAAATCGTTAAGTTATCCTAAATATGCTTAGCAACCTAAAAGCTGCCTTCTTCCTAAAAGTTACCACATCTTACGAAAACCTATTTGGTGAATCAAAATCAGTCTTGTAAACCCAAGCATGTACTAAAACTTGCAAGCGCCATGTAATGTGAAATCCTCTTAGTGACTCAAAAATACTAATTACCGTCTAAAACAGCCGATGTATCCCAAAATTTGTCTCGTAAATCTAAAATGAAATCACCCACTTTCCATTCTTCCACTAGTTATTTGTGAAGAATAAAACATGATTAATACACTGTAAGTAATAAATAAATATCAATTATGAAAATTTAAATATTTGTATATATGCCTTATATTGATAGATTTTTTTTAATTTATTTACGATCATAATCACCATGTAATATATAAGGGATATTTTGCTTTTCCTTCCTTCCCAAGATTTCGAGTTACCGCTTCCTCCTCAAATAGATTGAAATTAGTGTTTCCTCCTATCGTTAGGTATTCCGTCCGTTTTACAGTTAGCCGAGTCAGCAAAAGTATACACGTGTAAACCAAGGTACCCGAAATACCTCTTCTATGGACATGAAATAACAACCAAAATTAATCTGGACTTGATTTAGTTTTAGCAATTACACTATCCTAAATTTCACTCTCTTTCTCTCTGCAACTCTCTTCTTGTTCTCGAAAATAAGATATAAATCCGCCATTGAAAGAGACCCTAAGATCAAATCAGAAAAAAAAATCAGAAAACTAGTTGAACTAATTTAACTGCACGTAAACAAATCCACACTATTTTAATCCAACAAAGCAATTTACTACGTTCAATTGATTCCCGTAACTCTAGCATTTTTGGTACCAGAAATCAAACTCCACACCATTAACTGTATATCCATCATGTAACACCAAATCACGACAGCGACAGAAAATTCCCATCGATTTCATCGCATCAACAATTCAGAAATTTCCAATCGATGGCGGGAACACAACATCCTTTCAGATCGGTGGCAGCAACTTGTTTCTGTCACTCTTTCTCTCATTTATCGATTCAATTTTATCAGCAAGAGCTACCGGTGAGAACTGGGGAAGAACATATGAAATGAATTTCTCCCCTTATTGACCTAATTGGTTATAAGGCGAATTCCTGGACTCTCATCTATGCCCAATACTCAAGAAGAACAAAAAAGAATAGGTAAATGACCACGAAATCAAGGCTTTATGAAAAGAAAAAAAATTTAGGGTTCAAATGAGGAGATAAATCAAGATATTTTAAAGGGTTTCAGTTATGTAAGGAGGAGAGAAAGAATACTGGTGATGTGGAGAAAGAATTGAATCGAGTTGGATCTTAATTGGGTGTCGTCGTCGACCGGGAGTGTGTCTGTTGATAAAAGTGTAAAGTAAGAGAGAAAGGAGGTGAGGTGATTGATATATATTATTGTTGGAGGGTAATCGATAACAACGGGTGTAAGTGTGGGTTCTCCATCTATTAAAATCGAACACCATCCAGTGTTGTCAAAACCCTGTTTGTTCTAGATGAAGCTTGCTGCTATTATTTTTGATCTTTTAGATAGGGAGGGACGATGGCGTGAATCAATGGATTTAGGGATTTGGGTAAGTATGGGCTATGTAATTAATGGAAAAACTGATGGTATTTTGGGAATTTTATGAGACACGTGTACAATCTGAGTCACGTGTGCATATCTGCTGACTCAGCTAACCGAGTAACGGATGGAATTCCTAACGATAGGAGGAAACGCTAGTTTCAATATATTTGGGGAGGAAACATTAATTAACAATCTTGGGAGGGGAGGAAACGCAAAATAACCCAGTATATAATAATAATTTTTGAAAATAATTACGGACGATCCGTACCCAAATTCCCCAATACCATGAAACCCTAGCTGAGGGTGGTGAGGCACACCTTAAGAATGGAGGTCTCACATGAAAGTAATGGGACCTACCAAAAATAACTTGTCATGCAAGGACATTTCTTTACCTAAAATGATTTGTACACCAAGAGATTATCCCGTGGTTATACCGTGTGAGAATGGTTGAAAAAGCGGGGGGTCTAACAACCACACCTAATATATCTCTTAGAAATCTGTATGGACTAACTCCAATATACTTTCAAGAGAATCAACTAGACATCAGACTCAATATTAAGAAAAGTATATCAAGGAGTTATATCTCAATCTTTTAATTCAATCCACAATCAAACAAACAATAATTTGCGAGCCCGATTGAATAGAAGAGAGATAAGTTGAACGGTACCAAAGACCAATATTCACGGATCAATCAATTTCAATCTACAACCAAAGGTTGGATTTACCAATTGATCGATTCAACGCACAACCTGTGATATTTCAATTACATACCAAAATAAAATGCGGAAAAGAAATAACACAGACACCAGAAGTTTTGTTAACGAGGAAACCGCAAATGAAGAAGAACCCCGGAACCTAGTCCATATTGAACACCACATTGTATTAAGCCGCTACCGACACTAGCCTACTACAAACTAACTTCGGTCTGGACTATAGTTGAACCCCAATCAATCTCGCACTGATTCAAGGTACAGTTGCACTCCTTACGTCTCTGATCCCAGTATGATAATACGCACTTGATTCCCTTAGCTGATCTCACCCACAACTAAGAGTTTCTACGAACCCAAAGTTGAATACTTTTAATAAACAAATCTGTCTCACACAGAAAAGTCTACAGGAATAGATAAATATGTCTCCACAGAAATACTTACGAGTTTTGCTCCGTCTTTTGATAAATCAAGGTGAACAGGAACCAATTGATATACCAGACTTATATTCCTGAAGAACAAACTAGAAATATCAATCACCTCACAATAATCTTAATCGAATAGCGAGACAAGATATTGTGGAATCACAAACGATGAGACGAAGGTGTCTGTGACTACTTTTTTTTCTTGCCTATCGGGGATATAAATCTCAAGACAATCTTACGATTGCACTCAATCACGATAGAAACAGCAAGATCAGATCACGCAACTACAGAGAAAATAGTTGGGGTCTGGCTTCACAATCCCAATTAAGTCTTTAAGTCGTTAATCTACAGGGTTTGGTGAAAAACCTAAGGTTGAAGGAGAATCGATTCTAGCTTACACAACTAGTATCACACAGGAGGTATGGGGATTGGGTTTCCCAGTTGCTAGAGTTCTCCTTTATATGGTCCCCAAATCAGGGTTTGCAATCTAAGTTATCTTGGTAACAAAGCATTCAATATTCATTAGATGAAAACCTGATTAGATTCAAGCTAATATCTTTCAACCGTTAGATCGAACTTAGCTTGTTATACACAAATTAAATGTAACTTCATTTAGGTTTGAGTAACCGTACCTAAACGTGTACACTTATTTGGTTCAACAATAGTTAACCAATGGTTAGTAATATAGCACTTTCATATCAACCTTATTCATCTTCACCATAACTAGTTCAAATGACTCAAATGAACTAGTTAGAGAGTTGTTCAATTGCTTAGATTTCATAGAAGTATACAAGACACAATCGAAGCAAAATCGGTTTTGATTCACTTGAATCGGTTCATGAATACTATAGCCATGGTTTGCAAAGATTGCATTCCTTATTATATAAATGCTTTATTTCATGAACAAACCGATTTTAGAAAGTAACCTACCTAAGTACACGAACAGGTTCGCGT
The DNA here is from genome assembly GCF_003573695.1 of Papaver somniferum. Classification (NCBI taxonomy): domain Eukaryota; kingdom Viridiplantae; phylum Streptophyta; class Magnoliopsida; order Ranunculales; family Papaveraceae; genus Papaver; species Papaver somniferum. The sequence continues at coordinate 112,836,896 of NC_039361.1, read as the reverse complement.
ACTTAAGTAACCGGATTGAGTTTTTTTTTCACTTCCAAACTCCAGCAGAAATTCACGGACGTGAACTTTCTGCCAGTATGCATACGGGTACGTATACTCTACGGGATTTCCAACAACCGCCAGTACGCTTACGGGTACGCATAATGTGGGTTCCCGATTTTTGACTTTTACACAAATGTGAGAACACATTATGTTTATATCCAAAGATGGTTACATGTTCTTAAAATGCGAGGGTTTAACAACCACACCCAACAATTCGTTCGGCAATATGAGAGGATTTACTCCAATACACTTTCTTGAGAATCAACTAGACAGTCAGACTCAATCTAGAATAAAGTATATCAAAGAGTTTAATATCTCTAACTCTTAATTCAATCCGTAATCAGCAAATAGAAATCTGCGAGCCCGATTGAGTATAAGAGGAATTACTTGAATGGTACCAAAGACCAATGTTCAAGTGTCAATCAATGTAAATAAATAACCAAAGGTTGGATATTCTAATTGATTGATCTTAACGTACAACTTGTGATATTTTAATTGTATAACAAAATATAATGCGGAAAAGAAATAACACAGACACCGAATTTTGTTAACGAGGAAACCGCAAATGCAGAAAAACCCTGTGACCTAGTCCAATTTGAAGACCACATTGTATTAAGCCTCTCCAGACACTAGCCTACTACCAATTAACTTCGGACTAGACTGTAGTCGAACCCTAATCAATCTCACACCGATTCAAGGTACAGTTGCGCTCCTTACGTCTCTGATCCCAGCAGGATACTACGCACTTGATTCCCTTAGCTGATCTCACCTACAACTAAGAGTTGCTATAACCCAAAGTCGAAGACTTGATAAACAAATCTGTATCACACAGAAAAGTCTATAGGATTGAATAAATCTGTCTCCCACAGAAATACCCAAGAGTTTTTGTTCCGTCTTTTGATAAATCAAGGTGAACAGGAACCAATTGATAAACCAGACTTATATTCCCGAAGAACAACCTAGTATTATCAATCACCTCACAATAAACTTAATCGACTAGCGAAACAAGTTATTGTGGAATCACAAATGATGAGACGAAGGTGTTTGTGACTATTTTTCTATCTTGCCTATCAGAGATATAAATCTCAAGCCAATTTACAATTACACTCAATCACAATAGAAACAGCAAGATCAGATCACACAACTACAAAGAGAATAGTTGGGTCTGGCTTCAGAATCCCAATGAAGTCTTCAAGTCGTTAACTTACGTGGTATCGAGAAGAAACCTAAGGTTAAAGAAGAATCGACTCTAGTTATGCAAATAGTAACACACAGGACTTGTGGGGATTAGGTTTCCCCGTTACTAGAGTTCTCCTTTATATAGTTTTCAAATCAGAGTTTGCAATCTAAGTTACCTTGGTAACTAAGCATTCAATATTCACGGTTAGATGAAAAACCTGATTCAACCAAGATAATTTCTTTCAACCGTTAAATCGAACTTAGCTTGTTACACACAAATGAAATGTACCCTCATTTAGGTTTATGTAACCGTACCCAAATGTGTACACCATGTTGGTTCACAAATAGTTAGGTGAGGTTATCCATGTGATTACTCTCATATGAACCTTATTCATATTAACCATAACTAGTTCAAATGACTCAAATGAAACTATTTAAAGAGTTGTTCAGTTGTTATATTCTCATGGATTTATAGAAGAACACAATTGACACATAATCTGTTTGATTCACTCGAATCAATACATAAACATTATAGCCACGGTTTGCCAAGATTGTATTCCTTATTAATAAATGTTTAAGTTCAGTACACTACCGATTTTATAAAGTAACCACTTAAGTACACGTACTTAAGTAACCGTTTTTTTGAGTTTGGTTTTTCAAAACTCAGCAGAAATTCACGGATGTGAACTTTCCGCCAGTACGCAAACGGGTATGCGTACTTAGGTAACTGAATGAGTTGGTTTTGAAATTCCAACATCAGCAGAAATTCACGGACGTGAACTTCCGCCAGTATGCGTACGAGTACGCATACTTTTCCAGTCTCCTTCAACCATTTTGTATACACACGAGTATGCGTACTTTAGGTTCCCAGTTTTGGACTTATACACAAATGTGCACACACATTCTATGCTTACATCCAAAGAAGGTTACACGATTCTAAACTCTTTATTTCAATCATTGAAACATTCTTCTATAATGACACTAGACGTTTTCACAGACTATTAGCATCAAAGCAATTTTCAAGATATTGAAATAATCATTATCGAAACATTCCAAGTCTTACACCAAATGATTGTATCACACAAACCATGTAAGATGTTACTCGATAATTTTCTCATGATATAAGATGAAATTGGTTGAAGTGAAAGCTTACCAACACATATTTCGATAAATATGTAAGCGAGATACACTCAGCTCGAAATCTCAAATGTGTATATAGAAAACTATATCGTATTACGAATTATATCTCAATATAGTAGATAGAGTAATATAGACATTCCAAGTGATAAATGAGTTTAAGTCTCCACATACCTTTTGTTGATGAAGTTCCACAAGCTCTCCTTAGTAGTTCTTCGTCTTCAAGTGATAAACGCCCTGAAGTCTAAGCTTAACAACACAAACTATGTCCTAGTCCGAGACATCTATAAATAGGTTAGAAATCAAAACTTATAGTTTTAATCACTAACATTGACAAACATGCTTGAGATAACAACGCATGCGAGTTCGACCGAGCAGTGCTCTAACATGTTCTAAACTCTCATTTTAATCATTGAAACTTTCTTAGAGGATGTTATATAGTTGTTATTCACAAACTATTTTCCATCAAAGCGATTTTCAAGTTATTGAAATAATCAACATGACTTTCATCATGAGTAAAGATGAACTTGGCCAAAGCAAAAGCTTACCAACACATATTTCCAAAAATAGATAAGCGAGATAAACTCGGATTGAAATAGCAAATGCGTATAATCGAAGTCTATATAGCAATACGACTTTTGTCTCAAGATATGAGATATGATAGATAGACTGTTGAGTGATAGATAAGTTCAAGTCTCCACATACCTTTTTGTCGATGAAGTTCCACCAGTTCCATGAGTATTTCTTCGTCTTTGCATGATGAACGCCGTGGATTCTAGAGCTCAACTACACTTACTATCCTAGTCCGAGACTTAGCTATAAGTAGACTAGAAATCAAGACTTATAGTTTTGGAAACTAAACTTGACAAACAAGATTGAGATAACAACGCTTGCGAGTTCGACCGAGCAGTGCTTTAACAATCTCCCCCTTTGTCAATTTTACTGAGAAAACTATCAATACATATGGAATACAAAATAAACAAACTTTGCAGCTTCTCATCCACATGCTTGATCTCCTTGGTTCCTCAACATTACTCGAAATCTTCGTCACTTCCAAGTACTCCAATGATTCCAAATTTATTCAATTCAACATCATCGTTGTTGAAGATCCATAGCCATAACAATGAGAAAACAATAGCTCTCAATCATTGTTATATACTGTCATAGTATTATTACACAACATCAAAGTTCAATTGTATCACAACTTCGACAACAATACTATGGTGATATGTATCACTCCCCCTTAGTCAATACTTCATCTCACATGAAAACCACTCCCCCTTACATAATGATTCGAAAACCATATGTATTTGTAGTGTGAACTACACATTAATTCTCCCTCCTTTTGTCAATAAAATTGGCAAAGGTACAAAAACTAGTGGGCTCCTAATGAAATTTCCATAGAGACACTTCATGACCAAAACAAAGCACATATCAACTTTTTAGATGCAATAATATATCCGAAACTAAATGCATTCATCAAGGAGTTTATAAAGATACAAGATAACCCCTATAATATTCCTCAACCGCGCTCCCCCACAAAGATTTGGCAATTAAGAACAAGTTCAATTAAGAACTCTCCCCCATAAAATGTCATTCCCGAAAGAACAACAAGAGCGAACTTACTTTCACAAGAAAAGAAGGATTTCTTTGGACATTAAGAAATCACATGAAACATGAATTTGTATCCAAAAATCTCAATTAAATTAACCACAAGAGAACCCATGATTAATTTAATCGGAAATGCTCACATAAGAGAACTTACGGAGCCGCCAAATATATACATAAGATATGGATCAGGGAAGATCAATACTGCGAAATAAACAAAGATTCATTCTGTTTCTCATCACCATTTTCACAATGACATATAATTGACTTAATCTTTGAAAACAAATGGTCATCCTTTCTTCCATCAATATTTTCATAATGACATAATAGGCTTGTCTTTTATTTGTCAAAAGTTCATTTAATCTTTTATCAATACTTGCATATCGATATAAAAGACTTAACTTTTGACCACGTATGGGACAATCATAGTTCATGGATGCAAACATACATATCCCATAACAAGTTGCAATATATGAAACCATAAAGATTAATACTACAAAATCATCTTCCAAATAAACTTTAGAATATAAATAAATAAATTTAAAAACATTGCAAGATAAAAACGTTGGACATAGATATGTGTACTCACAATAATGGCTATTCCAAACCCTAGTTATCCTTCTTAAAAACACAAGAATAAATTCTCATAAGAAGTTTCCTAGATATATAAGAATCAAATTTCTTTGATAACATCATACCTTTCAAGGGATCCATCATAAAATGTATTACTGATATCCTTGATTCTTTTGACCGTAGAGACCCCATGTTCATGAGTGAGAACATTAACTTTTCGATCAACAATGCGGGCAAGACGCCTAGCTTTGACACAGTCCATGATGAGTTTCTTCTGATTCTTGATCAAGCTGTTTTGATTATCAAGGATTTTGGCCTGACCATCAATAAGCTGATTTATTTGCAGTTTAAGATTTTCAAACTCGACCCTAGATTCATTCTGAAAAAGAATTAAATCCTTGACAGATTCAACCCAGGAGTTTTACTCTTTCCTTTTAATCATCCTTTTCAAGACAAGTTCTTGAACAGAATCACATCCTTTAGAGTCTTCTTCCATCTCAAGATTCACAACTTCTTGAGGTCTCGAGGAGATTTCTATATCCCTTTTTTTTATATTGTTAGGGAAGGCAAAACAATATAATATATATATATATATATATATATGTTTTCAAGCAAGAGAGTGACACCCTTGCTTTGGAAACCCTAAACTCCCAAGAGAGACACGGACGTTCGTGGACTGGTTGAAAATTACAGAAGAGATTCAAAAAGAATAAAATACCCTGTTTTCATGTATCCCATATCATCATGACTCAATAATTAAAATTTTAATCAGAGCATAAGAGTGAGAACATAGCAACAATGAGTCAAGTGACTCTACTTTCACATCAAAAGAAAACAGAATAGTCAAACATAATACAAATGGAAAACTACAGTAGACTTGAGTATCTCCCAAAAGTCATTCTTGCATCTCTCAAGTTAGATACAAGAATAAAAATGCCTACGATTAGGCAGTCAAGTGAGATGTAATCCCACTATGAGTATTGAGAGATGAGTTGTAAATTCCATCTGAAGGTTTGAACCTGGTGTTGATGGTGGATTTTCAACAAATGGCAAAACCGTAAAATCATGACGCATGTTTTCGACACGGCTTTCAGGCATGCAACGATTCGTATTTTACGAAGCCATGATGAGTATGTTTTCGAAAATCCTCCACTAGCTGAGCATTTTGATCCCTGTTATCTCATCGTGACCTCTGTGAAGAATAACGTAATTGGGCGGTTCTCCGTAGATTGGGAGCTTAACGCTTTCAGAACGTCGGTGACACTCACTGTTCCCTGACTGCATGAGAGAGACCTCCACATAGAAGAATAGTTGGGCGGCGGACGCCTTCAGGACGTCGGTAACGCTCATCGTTCCCTGATTATGTGGAGAGACTGTGCATAGATTCAGGCGGTTCTCCGTAGATTGAGAGCACTAACGCCTTCAGGTCGTAAACAACACCGTGACTCCCTGACTATGCACCATTCAGAATAGATGTGACGCTTTAACTGGCTAATATCTTTTCTGCAATAGATTAATCCTGTCGTGACATTCACTACTGAATTCTCAGAATAATCTATTATTGCTCATATTCCATGGACGAATCCACGACCTGATCCCATGGAATGGAAATAACAATTGCTTCAATTCTATGATCAAATCCACGACTTGATCTCATAAAATAGCAATAAAACAACTGTGATATCTCAGTACTTCGATTTCATGATCGAATCCACTGATCTCATGAAATGGTAATAGATAATCTTAATTACTCTGATTCTATGGTCGAATCCACGATCCCATAGGATGGTAATGCTTTTTTTATTATTCTGAATTCGCAGTCGAATCCACAGCTGATCCTGCGAATTAATAATGAACAACTATTCATTTTTATTACTCAGTTTCATGAATTATTCTCCACTGAATTTCATAAATTAGTAATAAATACTCAATAACCGGGCATCTGGACCATCACTGAGTAAGTCCCACAAAAATGGTGCGAGTGTACTCGACAATGATGCACGACTGAGCACCGGATGCACGAACGAGTGTCCAAAAATATGAAATAATGAGGAATCCTTCGCAAAAGAAGAGAAAACAGTAAATATTAATAAAATAATAAGAGGCGCCAAGGTCGGGCCTACCAGCCGGCCGGCCGTGCCCTATCCATGGTCGGTTCGTGCCTCTCCCATTATTTTCCTTATTTTTTTTTATTTCGTGAACTCACGAAAACTCCTTGGTTTTAGCAACTTTTCTTGTTTTTGCAAAACCCGTGAATTCTCCATAACTTCGTGGATTCACAAAATAATATTATAAAACAAGGAGAGGTGTGCGAGACCGGGCAACCTAACTGGCCGACCATGCCTAAGCCGTGCCGGTCCCACACCTCACAATCCTTAGCTTTTTATAATTATTATTCCCTAATCTCACGAAAATCCTCCGTTTCAACAAAAACTCGTGGATTCTCCATAACTTCAAGGATTCTCCATAACTTCAAGGATTCATGAAAAATAATAAAATAGGGAAAGGCGTGCGGGACCGGGCAACCTAGCCGGCCGGCCATGCCCTATCCATGGTCGGTCCCACACCTTGCAATCCCTAATCTTGCATAATTATTATTTTCCTCAATTCATGAAACTCCTAGGTTTTAGTAAAATTCATGATTTCTCCATATTTTCTCAAATATTGCTCAAATCACGAAAAACCAAAAGCCAACATAGTCACACGACTGGATAGCCTCTCACGGTAATTTTAAATATTAAAACACTTTTATTTTAATATTTTCAAAATATTGATGAATTGAGCATACATGCTCATTCCAACAAAAATCGAGAATTCTCAGTCAAGATGAAACTCTTCTGAAAATTCATTATGTTGCTCGAACGCGCATCACAGAATATTGAAACTCTCAGTATGGAAACACGGACACCACGGCAACACGTGCATGCCTCCATGACCGACCAGAGTCATTCCTAGGGATTGTACAAAGCCGGTCCCACATGTTTTCATAATTCTGACCTAATTTGCTCAATTGCTCATACTGGGCCCGAACTCTCTCCAACCAACTGGAGAATCCTTCAAATGACCAACAACTGGTCCCTTGACCACCAAGATCCGGTCCCATGCTCTATTGGTCGGTCCTCATCTCTCATACCTAGGTTTTGTCACCTAATGCTGAATCCAGCAATATTTCAATAAATGATGAAACCTGCATTTAATCATCGTTCTTTCACCAACTCTCAAACTGAGAACCCTGGTGCGTGCTCACTCGAGCACTGGGTGTCACATAGACGCTCATCATCCCATGTGGTCGGTCACTCTTCACTCATGACCAATTTTCAGCAATTCACCAATTGTTGAAGGATTGATCAAAAATTAGGGTTTCGAACAAACTCTCCACGAATCACAATTCTGAGCAAGTTCAAACACAAAATTATGTTGATTCATCAATCAACATCCAAATTAATAATATTCGATAATTCACCAATATTTTTGATTAATATTTTATTGGGTCACGGCATCAGTAAATAATTCTTTAAATTGATCAATACTTGCTTAGTTGCTCGAATATTGATCCAACCATCAATATTTGGTAATTCATCAGTAGTTTGTCGAATTGATCAACACTTGCTCAATTGCACGTCAAATTACCAATATTCAGTATTTTGTTGAATTGAGCAACACTTGCTCAGTTGCACACTAGAATTATCGAATTCGTCGAATCGAGCAATACTTGCTCAGTTGCTCGACAAACTCTCGATATTCGGCAATTCGTCGAATTGAGCAATACTTGCTCAGTTGCTCGACAAACTCTCAATATTCAGAAATTCTTCGAGTTGAGCAATACTTGCTCAGTCTCTCTATTCAGTAATTCATTGATATCTCAGAGAAATACATGTTCAATCTATGAATCGCTGAGCATTCACCACTTATGCTCGATTCAATAAAACTAGACTCACGGTCTAAATCAGTCAACAACTGACTAACTAATACACGTCTGCCTTGAAGACTCCGCGATTCGTGAAATATCAATCACGTCAAAAATGGGGGATATCACTTAGGGTTTTGGTCTGGCGGTCTACGGCACGTGGATTCATCCACAACGAGAAATGTGCGTAAGTCGCGTAAACGGTTGAAGGAGTTATCAAAGTAGTGGGTGCACGATCAGTCAAGTCTCCACACGACGTGGAACTGACTTTACCACGATCTCCCACTTTCCCACTCTTTCACTCAAGAAACCGTCACACTTACAGGGATCAGTGGTGCATCATTCTTGCAATATAAATAAGTCTAAATCGAGGAAAACATAATGATCGAATATCATCAATCATCGATTATCATCATTATCCGTCAATAACTCGGTATAAACTTATTCACAGAGCTCAACTTCAGCAGTTCAGCAATATTGCAGAAACCTTCAACACACCCACAATCCTTGATCATCACTGATCCCACACAAATCTCAGCTTCTCTCATACAGATCAACCCATCTCTCTCTTTGCGATTGAATTGACTCTGGAACGGCCATTGTATTGGTTTAGGCCGGAGTCATACAGATTGATTTCCCGAATCTAAACACCCCCTTTGCAACGGTGCATCTGTGTGAGGTTCAACAGTTTGCTCGGTTGAGGAGTCTCGACAGCACGCTCGACTCTCCACTTTCCTAGAAAACCAGCAAACCGTTTTTCCCCATCTACATATTGGAGACCACAGTGGGAAATTAATCTCTGTTGCAATCTCACATTTTCGCAAAATGGTAGATCTTAGGTCAGGTTCAGTTACAAATCCTAACGCGAACAACGCTAGCACTATCAATAGTGGTGGTACTCCGGAAACCATTTCTACTTCTAATGATGGTAGTGACATTACTCCTCCTCACACCAATGTCGAAAATCATCCTCTCTTCGTGCGGCATCCAGAAGAAATTAGAGAAAATCCTCCTACCATAGGCGATCTCATGAAAGTCCAAGAAGTTCTCGCCAAAAATCAAACTGACATGGCTGCTACTCAGAAGGAACTATTCAACTATCTCAAAACCCTCACTGACAAGATGTCAGATAAATCTCAAGAGAAAGGAAAAGACAAGGAAACATCTCCAACTGCTGATCCCGAAGTTATTCCAGTCCCTGATGATGATGAAACCCGCAAAACTGCAGAACCTGAACCTGCCAGTTTCATCACCCGTGAAGACCTGGAACGTTTTATGGAAAATCGAGGAAGAGGCCATGCACCGTCCGTGCACCGTCACCAACCTCCATATCCCGCTGCTACACAAAGAATCCTTCTCCCAAAAGGTTACACTTCTCCAATGTTCACACTCTACAATGGAACGGGGAATGCTCGAGAACACGTTTCTCGGTTCCTAGAAGTATTAGGAGAATATGAATATAACCATGTCATCCGTTTGAAGGAGTTTTCAAAATCCCTGACGGGTTGAGCGTATACTTGGTACAACAACATTGCACCAAGGAGCATAGATAATTGGGGAGAAATGATTAATGCTTTCTACAGGAAGTACTTCTTTGTTTCTGAGCAAATTACTTTTTCTGACATGGGAAGGATGGCTCAGAAAACTGCCGAAAATCCGAATGATTATGTGAAGAGGTTCAGGATTCAAGCTTTGGAATGTCATGATCCAAACGTTACTGAACAACAACTGGTGAACTTGTGCATCAATGACATGATCCCAGTTTACAGGGCTTTGCTGGAGAATCTTCGCTTTCAGATCTTTTCAGAACTTCATGAAGCAGCCAAGTGATCAGCGACTACTGCTCCCGCCTTGCAAGAAAGAACGAAAACTGTCAAAGTAGAGGAATCGAAAGACAATCGAAGCAGCAATGCCCGGCGTATGATCAATAAACAGTACAATGTTGAAGCCTCCATGAATGTTTCTGAAGGGATCAAGAGAAAAGCCGAGGCACAGCAACATAAGAATGCTTCTCCAACGTCTCACCCTCCGAAAGCTCCGAGGAAGGACAACCAGACTAGAAATGCACAACCACCGAATCAACATGATGATCAGGAAGTACCTGACTTCCCTTTTCCTATTGAAGAAGTGATTGAACTACTAGAAGTCTGGGTCCAAGATGGTGCAATCAAACTACCTCCTGTTAAGAAGGAACCAACTGCGGAACAAATAGAAAACGCACATTACTGCCATTTCCATAGGTACGTCAGTCATCCAACAAGTGATTGTAGAAATTTGAAACGCATATTCAAAGAGAATGCCGACTCATAGAACTGAGGACTGAAGGAGTGCACAGAAATCCTCTCCCAATCAGAACATTCGCACCCTCCGAGCAGCCGGTCAAGGAAACGGTTCAATCCTTAATTGAGTACGTATGAGAGTTGTT